>NC_043704.1:79584224-79601567 GCF_006229205.1 Suricata suricatta | reverse complement strand
AACATTGGGATACATGTGCTCCTATGCATCAGCATTTCTGTATCCCTTGGGTAAATCCTTAGCAGGGCTATTGCTGGGTCTTAAGGGAGTTCTATGTATAGTATTTTGAGGAGCCTCCACACTGTTTTCCAGAGTGGCTTCACCAGTTTACATTCCCACCAACAGTGTAGGAGGGTGCCCATCTCTCCACACCCTCGTCAGCATCTATAGTCTCTTGATTTGTTCATTTTAGCCACTCTGACTGAGATAATGACTCAGTTTTTAAAAAGGGACATCTCCAGATCTTTAGAATCTCAGAAGGCATTACAAATACAGTGGACTGTGGTTGTGATAGTTGTCGTTAAAGAATTAACTCACTTATGATACTTTTGATAGAAACAAAACATGCAGGTATACTGAATTTAACTTAATTAGGGACATGATCTGTATCAATAGTAAAAGAGGATCCAACAGATCTTTTAAATGGCTGAAAGAAATATTTTAAAACAAGTTGGATTCTTTTACAGTAAGCCAGTGGTTTGCCTGATCCCAAGTAGTTGTATACGTCTGTCTCATCCAGTAGCCTCTAGTTCCCTGAAGAACAGGAATTGTCTCATTTCTGTTGGCATCTCCTCTATGGCTAGTACAGTGCCTGGTGCATGATGGGAGTCTCAGAATGTATAATTGCTCCCTTGAAGTGCTATCGCCAGCTCCTTTTACATATGCGGTTCATTTCCTCCTATGCAACAATTTTGCAAACCATTACCACACTGGTTTTTCCACAAAGGAAGGAACTAAATCTGAGAGAGGATGATTTGCTCAAGATGATACCATTAGTAAATGGCAAGATCAATCCTGGCCTACTTTCTATGGAATCCTTCCCTTTAGACAGAGAAATGGGACACAAAAATGATCAAATACAGGGCTTTCATTGTTAGCCTGCTGTAGCAGATTTCACTCTTTTCTCTCCTTTTCACTCCATTGACTTATCATATTATGCTCTTCAATTACAGTTGTCAACTTCCTCCCACAATCGCTCTGTATTCTGGGCTCTAATTGCTCCTCACAGAACCTGAGCCCACATGCCTACAATTTCCCTATCAGCTAAGAAGCCCACACTGCCTCCAAGGGACCATGGCTGCATTAGCCCACAGAGGTATATGCACCTGTGATTACTGCCATTTTCCACTTTAGTTTTCCCAAGAGAAGCACTATTCTAGAGTGCTTTTTAAGTAATGTGTAGTGACAATATCCTGATGTGGGTAGGTGGCCAGGAATCATTATCCCCCATGTTATTATTTGAGAAGTGGTACCTTCAAAGTAGGAGTGACATATCCACTTGCATGATGGAGGCGGGACACAAAGGTGAGTCTCTCTGGTATTGAGGGTCATTCTGTGTCCTTAATGCTGAGAGCACAAAGCTCTTTTCTAGGTAATAAATTAAGCCTCCATTTAAGAAAAGTCAAAAGCTTTTGCTAATAAACCACTAACTTACATTGTCCAAGAAAAACATAGTTCAGAAAAAGAATTCCTCCAATTTCTTCTATATTGAAATCCTCAAAATGCATTTCAAAAAAACTCAAGCAGGTCACAGAACCTGAGAATTAAAAGGGCCTTGCACAGTCAAAAGAACTGGAGTCTAAAGAGGGAATAGTACTTGGCCAAGTTACTCAACAAGTGGTAGATGAGAGCCAGATTTTAGGACTTCCAGGCAAGGGCCTTCTTCCCTTTGGTTAAAGTAATGGCTGGAAGGGAGGACTGGTGTCACTTCTGCTGTCGGTCTCCTGGGAGCTTCTGACAGGGGCAGCTGTAGAAACAATGGGTCCCTGGCATGCAGCTCCGGCCATTGATAACATCATATGTCTTGGACACCCTAGTCCAGAACTCAGTCAAGAAACTCTGACCAAAAAGCCAAACACTGCTGAAGAAATAAAAAAAAATAAGAATGAAACAAACAAATAAAACACTAAAAGGGCTCTTGAATGTGCTTGAGATATAGTTCTGTCTCCACCTCAGGAATGAGAAAGTCCAGTCAGGAAGCTGGTTTTAGGGACCTGTGAAGCTTCTGGGAGAGATGAAGAGACAAGGATAAGGGTTTTCCCAGCCAACTTGAAGCCCAGGGAACCTAGTCCCTGTCACAAAGGAAGGGACCCTCTTTCCTGGATGCTAACTAAAATTAGAGAGCTGAGGAAATGCTAAGAAGGGGTTCCCAGAAGTCGCTGTGGAGCAGGGACATTATAGAGAGAGCAGCTGTCTGAGGGCCCTGCCTGGCATCTAGCAGAGACAAAGCCAAACTGACACAGCAGCAGGTAAACAACACTGACAAGGGGTGCCTGGGTGCCTCAGTCAGTTCAACATCCGGCTTTGGCTCAGATCATTATCTCATCGTCTGTGGGTTCAAGCCCTGCATTGGGCTCTGCAGTGAGAACTCAGAGCCTGAAGCCTGCTTCAGGTTCTGTGTCTCCCTCTCTCTCTGACCCTCCCCTGCTCCTACTCTGTCTCTCAAAAATAAATAAACATTTTAAAAAATTTTGTTAAATAAATAAACAACACGAACAGAACAGCAACATGACTTTACTGAGTACTTATCATGTGTCAGACACTTTTCTAGCTCTATATACATTATCTCATTTGATTCTCAGAGCAGCTTTAGAACAAGAATTAGGGAATGTGGTGGAGCCACTTTCAAAGGTTCTGGAAAAGGATTTTGTAAATTAAAAACATTTCATAAGAGGGCTGTTTTGAGATCCCCACAGCCTCTCTATGCATAAATATTGTTTTTGATACATACTAGTTTGAACCAGGGGAAACTGCTAGTTTTGCAGATCAAAAACATGGTTGTATAGCAGAAATTTCATATGGTTCAAACTTATATATAAAATATGTATTCTTTATGGGAATTAAGTATACAAGTAACAGGCAAATACAATAGAGTGGGACACATACCTGTCGGTTTGTGCACGCTGTAAAGCATACATACACAAAAAGGTTCTAGCTAAGTTTTCAGTAGAGGAGAAAAATCAGAGGAGACTTTAGGGGGAATGTTGAGATCAGAGGGATAATGCACAGTAAAGGAGCCAGATCAGTAAGTCAGGGAGGCTCAGGGTCATCATAATGTAAGACACGGGGCGCCCGGGTGGCTCAGTTGGTTAAGCATTCGACTTCTGCTTAGGTCATGATCTTGCAGTTCGTGGGTCTGAGCTGACAGCTCAGAGCCCGGAGCCTGCTTAGGATTCTGTGTCTCATTCTCTCTCTCTCTCCCTCCCCTGCTTGTGCTCTGTCTCTCAAAAATAAATAAACATTAAAAAAAAAATTTTTGATGAAAAAACAAAGTGACACAGGACTTGCACTGCCACTAGAAAGGTGTAAGAAACTGGGAAAAATACAAGAAACAAAGAACACTTTCAGGCCTTGAACAGTAAACATCAACAGGACCATCACTGGGAGCAGGAAAATATACAAGGTGTATCCTTCAGTTGATTAAAATCAGTAAGTCTTAAAAGACTGAAATCAAAAAGAATACATTCTCTGTACAGAATTCAACTAGGATGAAAAACAGAAGAATATCTAAAAAATAAACAACACAGTTAAAAAAATTTTTTTAATGTTTATTTATCTTTGAGAGAGGTAGAGAGACAGAGTTTGAGCAGGGAAGGGGCAGAGAGAGAGGGAGACACAGAATTCAAAACAGGCTCCAGGCTCTAAGCTGTCAACACAGAACTTGGTGCGAGACTCGAACCCATGAGCTGCAGGATCATGACCTGAGCTGAAGTCAGACACTTAGCCAACTGGACCACCCAGACGCCCCAATAAAGAACATAGTTTTAAGTAACTCTTGGGTAAAAAAAAAAAAAGATATCCTGAAAAGAATTAGAAAATATTTTGAAATGAAACTAAAAAGACCACATATCAAAATTTGTGGGGTGCAGGTAATACAGTACCTAAAAGAGATTGTGAAACTTTAAATGATTCAAGTAGAAAATAATAAAAATCAAACGAATGATTTCAGCTTCCATATTAAAGAGCCATAAAAAGAGGAGACAAAAATTAATCCTAAAGTAAGTGAAATAATAAAATAATAGAAATAAGAGTAACAGTCAATCAAATAGAAATGTGCAAATAATGGAGAAAATCAATGAAACTGACAGCTAACTCTAAATGTCAGATCCCAGGCTGCAGGCAGGATATCTTCATCTAGAATCCCAGAGACGAGAGTAGCTCATGAAGGAGGTCTGCCGAGTGGAATTTACACTGGCTGCATCTAAACTCATCAAGAAAAACAAGGGAGAAGACCAAAATATCCATGTCAAGAGGGAAAGAGGAGACATTATTACAGATTCTACAGTAGCTAAAAGGATAATAAGAACAATTGTGAACAACTTTATTTCAGAAAAATTCAAGGCTGATATGAAACATAAGAAGCCTTTGGGGGGAAAAAAGCCAAAACTGACTTGAGGAAATAGAAATTCTACACAGTCCTACACCTCTTAAAAAATAATTGGATTGCTTATGAAAAAATTGCACAAGGAAAAATCCCGCCTAGATACCTTCTCTGGTGAATTCTTTCAAACATCTAAGGAAGAAATAATAATAATAATCCTATACAATGTCTTCTAGAAAATTGTGAGAGCAATAATACATTATTCTGCCAGTAGTCAAAGACATAAAGGAAATACCAGCAGCACCATTTGGATCCTGCCTTCCTACAGGAGTCTTACAGCATCTGCAAATCCAAGAGAAATGAAAACATGTGCTCATAAAAATGTTTGTATGCAAATACTTATAGAATCTTTATTTATATTAGACATAAACCAGTAACAATTGGATATACACCAACCGAGAAGGGATAAGCAAATTGTGGTCCATACATATGATGGAATACTACTCAAGTTAAAAAGGAAAAATTCCACAGAAATGCAACAACACAAATAAATCTAAAAAAAAGACACTGAATAAAAATGCACAAAAGAGTGTGTGTGTGTGTGTGTGTGTGTGTACATTTTCCATTTCTATAAAGATTTAAAGTAGGTAAAACTAATCTATGAGTAGATCAGTAGTTACCTAAGGTCATTTATGGGGGTGATTAGTTATGAAGGTGTATGAAGAAACAGACTTGCTTGTGGAAATAGTCTTTATCTTAGAGATGATGTTTCATATGTATATACAATTGCCAAAAGCTCATCCAACTATATAGTTAAAATGGCCACATTTTAGCACATGTAAATTCTATCTAAATAGAATCAGATTTTTAAAAAATAGAGAAATGGTAGAAATAAAGAAATTAGGGAGAATGATATCCAGGTTGTCCCCAATGTTTCAATTAAAGCAAGTTGGTGGATGATGGTTTCACTCACTACTCTGGGAGGAAATGCTGGAACAGAACCTGGTTTGAGATGAGGGAAGAATACTGATAGAGCAATATTGAAATGCTAAATTAAAGGTGCCTATGGCAGTAGTACCTGGTAAACCATTTCTCAGGAGGAGAGGAAATGGCCGAGGAGCGCTCATTGTAGCATTTCCTGATTTTCATGCTGTAAATGCTTCCATCACATCTGATTTCAAGGTATCAATGGGTTAATAAGCAGCTTGAAAATTTTCTGGAAATTTAGCAATAGGCTCTGGGAACCCAGTAGCTGGCTTCAGCATGCTACTGCCTGGAAATCATCACAACAAATAAGTGGAGAAAGCAGCTGTATAAATGAGGGGGGTCTTGAAACCCGAGCTAATGTACCTAGGCCTAAAGTTTTATGGTCAAACATGTCCCCAGAAACATGAAGATCTCTTCATCCACTCATGGAAGAACTTCACAGTAGACCTGGGTTCTCTGCTCCACTTCCCAACTATCTGTACCATCACCATGCCCATAAAGGAACCTTCTCTTTTCCTGCATGACCTATTGGTTCTCTAACCATGGCTTATGTTGTCCATTTTTAAAAGAAGGAGTTCTAAGTTTTCTACCTTAGCTCCCATCAGTATCTAGCATTCCTAAATAGGGTCTTGGGTTCAAATGCTTTGCCCCACTGTCCGACCATTAATTGGATCAATGCATCCTGTTGTTTATTTGGAAATGATGTTCACTGCATCTGCCTGTGGTATCTCAAAGTGTACACAGCCCCTCCTTGTCTGTAAGGCCTCCACAGAGACTCTCCAGGGTGTTGGGACACCTGCTGTTCTCTCAAGCCTCATACACCACAGCCGCCTTCCCACAAGTCACCTTCGAGAACAGAACAAACCAGTGGGAAGGTTTCCAGCTCTGGTTTGCTCCATCCTTCTCTCTCGGTGAAGCCTAATCTCTGGTGGTGACTGCCAACTGCTGGGACCACATTTGAGCTCTGTGGAGGAAGTACAGGGAGGTGGGAGGGAAAGAGGGCAAATTGGCAGAACATTTCCAAAGACGCCTGTTTGTCCAATTACTTAAGCTCACCTGGTGTTGTCGGCACCAAGAGAGGCATAATTTTCTTGTTTTTTAAAAACAAATTATGTCTTGGTAGGAAAATAAGTGCATTATCATAGTAAAAGGGAAATAAAATGTCAAGATAATTGCTATGGGAGATAGAATCCAGTCTCCGGAAACTCTTAGATTTCTTACAGGTAGAGAATGGTTTTTATCAGAACAAACTAACCAATAACATTGGTACAGAGGCCTCTGCTATACTTTATTGTTTAAAATTCATAGCTTAGTGGTTCTTCATACTTTTTTGTGAATATGAGACCCCATTTCATGTTTTCAATGTTTTTTTTTATATTTGAGAGAGACAGAGACACAGACAGAAACAGAGTCTGAGCGGGGGAAGGGCAGAGAGCTACAGAGACAGAATCTGAAGCAGGCTCCAGGCTCCGAGCTGTCAGCACAAAGCTCAACCCAGGGCTTGAACCCACAAACTGTGAGGTCTTGAGATGAAGTCAGACGCTTAACCAACTGAGCCACCCAGACTCCCCTGGGGCCCCTTTCAATACATGTCTTAAAATTGAGGATCTTAAAATGCTAGCGAGTTGTACATTTAGTACCTGTGAAAGAGAGGAGATATAAAATAGTAATCCAGTTATCTATTGCTGCTTACCAAGCAATCTGGTGGTTTAAATCTTAAAACTCATGGTTTAAAACAACACCCTTGGTTTGTTTGGCTCATAAATCAGCATGTGGGCAGGGGCTGGCTACAAGGATGGCTCATCCTTGCTCCACACAGTGGATCAGAGGGAGTTTGAAGAGTGGAGCCAGAATCATTAGTGTCGTCAGGCATATACATGTCTCGAGGTTGGTACCCACCCTTGGGACTTAGCTGAAGCTGTCCCCCACAAAACCTCTATACAGCCCCTCCACGTGGGCTCTTGTTTTCATGGCATGGCAACTGAGTTCCAAGAGAAAGTCCCAGGAGGACCAGGTGTTGCCTATATTGCCTTTTATGACCATGGCTCAGAAGTCATATAGCTCCGAGTCTGCTCCAGTGATGGGCCCACCCAAACCTAATGGATACAGTGTCAGTATTGCACAGTAAGAAGAATGTGTGGGATCAGAGTTATTATTGTGGCCATTTTGAAAAATATGACCCTCCAGAAATAGCAAAAATGCTCAACATTAGGCGATGTTTTTAAATAAATGTATGAATGAGCCTGTCACCCCTGGTAATGATCCCTCCCTGTCTAAAGATTACTACTCGTCATTGAGCACCTTGCTCAAGAACAAATGCAGGGGAAACACATCCCAACAGAATCAAAGCAATTTGTCAGTTTGGGCCTTGACCATGCCAAACTTCCAACCATAGGAGATGGACCTTGACTTCTATTGAGTGTACCTTCTAGACCACTCCATATTCTGTTCATTGTGGTCTCGAATCCTTCCCCTACATGTAATTTATCCCTCGTTCAACCACAGCACTCTTTTTTTTCCTAAAAATACACATCTATTCACAAAACAAACCACCTCAGAAGCCAACTCTACCTCCATCTGCCTGTAGAAATAACAACATAAGCACCTACCTTTTTTTTTAATGTTTATTTATTTTTGAGAGATAGAGAGAGAGAGTCAGAGCATGAGCAGGGAGGGGCAGAGAGAGAGGGAGACAGAATCTGAAGCAGGCTCCAGGCTCCCAGCTGTCAGCACAGAGCTCGACATGAGGCCTGAACCCGTGAACCACAAGATCATGATCTGAGCCAAAGTTGGATGCTCAACCAACTGAGCCACCCAGGAACCCCAGCACCTACCATCTTTGAGCACTTAAATGCCAAATACTGAACTGAGTACTTTACAAGCATTAACTACATTAACCATCGTTGGGATGATAAGGTAGTTTGTGAAATGATACTATTTTAAAAATTAAAGGAAAACAACACCTTGAGCTTTATAATAAACTTATCCAAAATCTCAGCTAGTAAATTATGGACAGGGTCTCATGAAGAACTTGCCTTTAATCGTTATGATGCTATGGATTCCTGTACGGGTTAAGCCAAGGTATTTAATGGGACATTCATGAGCTAAATGAAGTTTTTCTAGTTTTACATTGTAACAGTTTTCCTTCACCTTCATATAACCCATCTAACCGTCATCTAGTGCTTCTTACTCTACACACATACTTTATTCTTTGTTCATTTGCTTAATGTGTTTTTCTACTCTCCAACTAGCAAAATATAAATTCTGTGCTTAAATGCCGTCTCCTCTAGGAAGTCTTTCCTGACTTCCTTGAATAGTTAAATATTCTCTCCTTTTAATTTCAATGACACTCAATATATTCCTCCATTAAAGCTCCTCTGACACTAAAATTATTTGTATAACTGTCTGTTCCCCCAGGTTACAAGGCCAGGGATGTGCTCTTTATTTGTAAAACCTCACAGACTAACACAGCACTTAGTACCAACTAGTCACATATTCTGTTTGGTGGAGTGTCTGTGAAGGAGTAACAGATACCACACTAGCCCTTTTGTAGGAGATAAATCTAAAAGAAGACAAATTATATAAAATAATCATGTTCTGATGTTGAACCCAAGGCAGTGCAGGACTGTAATCTCTGAGAAGTGACCAGCAAACAAGGTCAGCCCCATGATTAACACGGCTCTCTTTTGGAGGCACTTTTCAGATGACAGTGCAGAAAAGGGGACCCCCAACAGACCACAGCTGCCTCACAGAGCTGAAAAGATGGAGATCAGAATTCAGGGCCACTGAGAGGGCTAGAATTTCTGGGGCAGGGTACATGGGAAAAGGGAGCTAAGTTCAAAAGGAGCTCTAAAAACTGCTCAGGGAACCCCTCTAGCCTTTAGCTGAATACTAAGCTATCTATGTGGAGAGAAAACAGCATGAAGCCAGACTGAAAACATCTACGAGAGGATGACAGCTACAGGGAGCTGGGGACAAATACCACAGTTTGCACAGGGCTGGGGGAGGACACACTGACTCGCTGGAATAGAGAATCTTGCCTTGGACATTCCAGTAATTCAATAGAACCCACAGAAAGGCAGCACTTTAGGAATAGAATTAGTCTAACCCTATAGTAATAGTCATTCTAGAACAGCTTTTTATTATTTTTTAAATTTTATCTTTATTTATTTTGAAAGAGATAGTGAGCAAGCAGGGGAGGGGTAGAGAGAAAGAGAGAGACAGAATCTCAAGCAGGTTCCACACCTTCAGAGCACAGACAAATGCTAGGCTCAAATTCACAAATCATGAGATCATGACTTGAGCTGAAATCAAGAGTGGGACTCTCAACTGACTGAGCCACCCAGGCACCCCCTAGACTGGCTCTTTAAATGTTTCTAAACAAATCTTGAAGGGACTGTGTTGATCCATGAGCAATTAAATGTCTGCTGGGAAAAATACTAAACTTTCTTATGAAAGAAGATAAAATCTTTTAAAAATGTAGTACCCATACACCAACCATACAATCAAATTTGCTAAGATACGTAAATGAGCATAAATACATGATCCATAACCAAAAGAAAAAACCAGAAACAGAGAAACATAGCAAGAAACATAGCAAAAATGATGAAATTTGCAAACAAGAACTTTGAAACAGCTATTATGATTATAATAAATAAAATAAAGGAAAATGTTAACCTAATGAGTAGGAAATCTTAAAGGAAGAAAAACTTAAGAAAGAAAAAAATGAAAATTCTAGAGCTAAAAAGTGCAATATTTGAAATGAAAATTAACCATGGGATTTAACATCTGATTAAATAATATGTAAGAAAGGTTGATGAACTTGAAGGCAGAGAACAATATAGATTATATGAATGGAAGCAAAGAGACATAAAATGCAGGAAAGAAATGAACAGGATCTCAGAGACAGTTGTCTTCTGGTACAATATCAAGGAGTCTTGTGTATGCATAACTTGAGTATCAGAGCAGACAAAAGAAAGAAAATATTTACATAAATAATCGTTAAAGAAATTTTAATGACATGAAAAAAGGTAAGCTCTGATATATAAGGAGCTCAGTGTGCTTCAAGCAAGATAAACACATACACACACCCCACACCACATCGTATTCTAATCACATTGCTGTAGACCAAGATGTGTTAGACAGAAGGAATCTTAAAAGCAGCTCAAGTAGGGGATGGGGGAGGGGAGGAAGACATTATAGAGAAACAAAAGAATAACTATAAAAATGACCACTGGTTTCTCACTTCAAACCAGAGAAAATTGGAATAACCTCTTAATGTGCTGGGGGAAAGAAAACTATTAACCTAGAAATCCATATCTAAAGAAAATATTTTTCAAAAGGAAGACAAAATGAAAATAAATGAAAGCTGAAAGAATTTGTCCCTAGCACTCTTGCCCTAGAAGAATTGTTAAGGAAAGTTCACCAGGCCAGAGGAAAATGTTACTAGTAAAATGTATCTGTACACCTAAGATCTGATTGTATAAGTTATACTTTGTCACCAAAAATGTCTTTCTTCTCAGGCTGCCCTTCAGATTTCAACACTCAGTCAATCCTCCTTGTAAAGAACTGTATTTTTCAAGTGAATTCTTAACTGGCTGGCAAGATCAGGACCCTATCTGCTTTCTCTAAAGGTCTTCCTCAAAATTTCCTTTCAAAAAGATAAAGGGGTAACAAATATTGGTGAAGATGTGAAGAAAAGGGAGCCCTGTGCACTGTCTCTGGGAACATAAACTGGTACAGCCACTATGAGAGCAGTATGGAGTTTCCTCAAAAAATTAAAAATGTCTTACTACCGTATAATCGAGCAATCCCACTCCCCCTTCTGGGTGTATTTCCAAAGTAAACAAAATCATTATCTTGAGATATCTGCACCCCATGTTCATTGCAGCATTATTTATAATAGTGAAGGTATGGAAACTACCTGTCTGTCAACAGATGAGCGGTGAAGAAGATGTGAAATCCACACAATGGAATGTTAGTCAACCTTAAAAAAAGAGGAAATTGTGCCATTTGTGATAACGTGGATGAAAGTGGAGGGCGTTGTGCTAATACATAAGTGAAATAAATGAAATAAGCCAGACAGAGATGAATTCGATGGTAGGGAAAGCCTTTCCTAGTGTATATGCACATTAAATTATCACACTGTGCACTTTATATATCTTACAATCACATTTGTCAATTACACTTCAATGAAGCTGAAAAGAATCCTGCTTTCTCTCCCTATGAAAATTTCTCACACCAGGAGACTTAACAGGGCACACATTCACAGGCTGGTGGTGAATTAAACAGTCTGAGGAATTTTTATTAAGGAAACAGTTTTTCTTTTGGGTCTCAGGTTTGGGTCTGTTGCAGGTCTATAAAGCTATGGCCCAGATCTGCTCTCTAGCTGGGAGTGTCTCAGTAAACCTGTTCCTTTCTCAAGCCCCTCGGAAAAGATTGGAGGTTTGAAAGCCAAAGCAAATGTGTCTCTGTCAGGCTTATATGTTGCTTCGTGCTCTGTCAAGGGCAGTACACATCTGTCAGTACCCATTTCTACCCCACCAGTCCAGTGCACCATGAAGGGTATCAAGATTTATATTATTGTTGGTAAAGTGATTCCATCAAGAGTGTTTTATCTTTATATCAAAGATTTTGCATTTGTAGAATGGAGTTACTCTGGTGTGTGTATTAAGGAGGGAGGCCCTCGGAATGCTGGAGATTTACTTTGCACATGATGTTATCCATGTTTGAAATCTCATTAGAGGAGTGAACCTAGGAAGGAATTCATCAAATTCATCTTCCTTTTCTTCACACATCTTTACAGTCTTGTCAAAACACTTATTCCATGTAGTTGACAAGGAACTTTCCCACTCATGTTTACATGCAAGCTTTACAACATTACCCTATGAGGAAAACAAGGTTAGGATTATTCTTCTCATTTTACAGATGTAGAAACTAAGCTCAGGGGTTTGCCCAACAGAGCTAGAAGTAAGTCCTCGGTCTTCGAGGCCCCCAGTTTATTATTTTTGCTATGACACTGGCTGGCACACCTCACCTGAGGTGATGTCCAGCCTGCCTCTCCCTCTGAGCTGACACCCTGGGCTTGCCTCCTATTTAGAACAGCCCTAACACAAAGCTAACCCCCTTCCCTTACCAGGACCCAACTGCCAGCTTCCTGAGCTTCTAGTTCTAGAACACAGCACTGGACTTGGGAGGAGCCTGAATGATCCCCTGAAGCTCTTCCCAGGTAAGGAACACAAATGTGAGATCATAATTTCTTTTTTTTAAGTTGTCCTTATTTAGTTTCTAGTTCCAGTGTAATCAATGTACAGTGTTATATTAGTTTCAAGAGCACAACTGAAATTACGACTTCTTAATCACAGGGTAGCTGCCTTTTGGGGTGCTTCATCTGATTCTGGTCCACCTTAAGTTATATGCTCCACTTCAGCTTGGTCCACTTCTCACTGGGCCATCATAACCGAAAAGCCCTCCCCCGACCCTTGAAGCTTGGCCATCCTCTCTTCGGCTTCTCTCAGGCTCTGCTCCCCAGCACAGAACAAGAGTGACAGTCAAGGTACAAAGAGCAGATCACAGTTCAGTTCCGCATGTGTTTTCTATGGAAAGGGGCAGCTTCCCTTGTCCAGCCCCATCCTCTCCATGGCCCATCTCCGATCTCAAAACTGCATTCATTCGGTATGTGGCTCTTCGAATGTTTTGCAAAAACAGAGCAAAGTTGAGAGGCTGTGATGCACAGAGTTCACCAGTTCATAATTCTGGAAGGAACCTTTCCATTTTACAGACCAATGAGCCAAGGTGCCAAGAGGGCAAATGCAATTCTGAAGACCACCCAGCAAGCTACTGGCAGGACTAGGGCAAAGATTCTTTCCATGGCTCCCATTGTGCCCCTCCTTTCCATGGCAAGGTTTGGAGTCATGAATCAACGATCTGGTTGGGAGATGGCCCCTCAGGTAAGATTCAGATGAAAAGAGCAAAGAATACTAGCCTTCTGGTTGAACAGGCTTTATTTCTCAAGGGAAGACCCTACGTTATTTATTCCTGAGGTTTCATTGTTTTGAGGACAGTTAAGTACATGCTTTTCACCAGCCACTCTTTGTTTTTTCCCTTGGACATATTCTTGCTGTGCTCCTTCTTTGCTTTGAAATATGGCTCTCCTGCATGCGGTTAAACCCTAAAGAGTTTGTTGATGGAACTTCAAATTGTCCTTTTCCAAGTATTTTCTACTTCTGAGCTCTCCTCACCCAGTGAGGGTGGGGAGATGGAGTTAGAAATGAGAAAACTCAGTCTTGGGAGCCTCATTGCATTTCTTTTAAAAAAGAAAATCAGCCCAACCTTTGATGAGCATGTTACAAGGTTTAATTCTCCACCTTAGAATGTCCATGAAAGGCAGCATAATGAGCACACATCAAGCCTGCAGCCTTTCTCATGAGGAGATTTTAAGAGGGTCCACCTGCTTCTGGATGGAAGCAGCACTTTCCTTTGGCACCAAACACATCATTCGGCATCTCATGAAGCCTTTCTGGGGGGGAGAGAGAGACCGCTCATCTCGACAGCAGGTCTGTTGCTGCGAGTAAGAGGCCAGTGGGGAGTTGGCTGCCTATTCCTGTTATTATTATTGCTGTTGTCATTATTATGATCATGTTTCAAAATCACTTAATGGATAGTAACAGGGCCTGGCCACCAAAAAGAGGCTCAAAGAAAGATCTACTGTCTGCCCAAGGGCCTCATTTTGGAGCCGAATGTTTTTCCAGTAACCATTCTCACAGTCCTCTGGTGCCTTTGTGGGTACGCGTGTGTGCTGTGCCCAGCCTGGCCGGATTAATGTCTATAAACCACACACGCAGAGGAACTTTCTTGCTCCCATATGCTTTACTGCTGCTTTTGTTAAACCAGAGCCTCTTTTCATGATAACAGGGCAGTTTTATTGATGTAATTCTGCTTGTGCTGCCATCTTCTCAAATAGGATTTAGAGAACCTAATGGATGCCTGGTGTTGGAAAGTGACCTCGGAGAATCAATGACATAGTGCTTAAATCTTTTGCCTTTCTTAAATACGCCTGATGCTAGAGAACTCAGCACCTAATAAAGTGGTCCATTCCATTCTTAAACAATTCTGCTAGAACGTTTCTTTTTTCATTAGTGCCTTAGGTGTCTGCTCAGTCACTTTCTTTCTCCTTCTGGAGAGCAGCATTCTCTAATTCATGCAGGTTCCTTCCTCTCTTTGCTCATGGCTACACTCCCTCTGGAGTGCTCCTTAGAGAACAAATCCTTATTTGTTATGATTATGAGTGTTTGTAGGGAAGTTTCTCAGCCAATTTCTCCTGGGCCTCCATGTGCATTCAGATGGGAAGCTGGGCTGGGTAGGAATGGGCAAGGTGACCTCACTCTCATGTCCTGCAGTGAGTGCTGGGATTCTTCGGCCTTTGTTCACATGGCCACCCTTTCTTTGACATAGAGACAGTAGAAGATACAGATGGGCCCGGGGGTACCCCCTCCTCTCTTACCACTGTTTCTCATTTTCTCAAGACCAGTATTTCTTTTCTAAAGATTTTTGTTGATTTTGGAAGAGAGTTCTACACAGAGGGGAGGAAAGTATATTTGTAGCATATGTGAACATTACCTTAAATCTCCAAAAGGAAGACATTTAAAGACATGTGAAGAGCCTCTCTGGCCACTTTTAAGTTTTCAGCTTGGATCCTCTATCTTCAGATTCGACTATTTCCTCCTTTCTTATATCAGGTGTCTCCTTACTCAAAAGTCTCCACCTAAATCTCAACTTGAACCCCATTTCCTTCTAGGAAAACTTTACTCTTCATGGAGGAAGATTTTTCCCCCTAGAGCCTTTGCTTTTTCTTGATATAAAATGACTTAAGCTTTATTTTTAGTTTTTTTAAATTTTTGTTTTTTTACATTTATTTATTTTTGAAAGACAGAGTGAGACAGAATGTGAGTGGGGGAGGGGCATAAAGAGAAGGAGACACAGAATCCAAAGTAGGTTCCAGGCTCTGAGCAAGCATTCAGCACAGAGTCTGACACGGGACTTGAACCTATGAACTGTGAGATCATGACCTGAGCCAAAGTCGGACACTTAACTGACTGAGCCACCCAGGCGCCCCATGACTTAACCTTTAATTATGTGGTTTTAGCACTCTAAGCCCTCTTAATGGTGGTCATCATAGCCAAATTTCATAGATAGGTGGGCACATGGTGGGTGCTGAATCCCTAGGGGAAGCTGAACATGCAGTTGTCTTTTGAGGGTTCTTTTTCTCTATTCCCTTGTGAATGCTAAAGCTGACAGTTCCCCTTAACAGGAACTATTAAAATAAAATTAGCTCCCAAGGACAAACATCAGTTTTGTATGTGAGTATGTGTTGCAAGCGTCTGTAAGCATGTCTGTGAAGGTCCCGGGGATGATAATTTAGGTTTTACTCAGTTAAAAATGGAATCAGTTACTCCTTTAGAAGTGGACTCCATGGAACCCCCATTATTAAATGGAAAGTGTTTTACTTCTCTTCCTCTCAGTCTTGATCCCTGCTGGAATCATGACAGTCTTGTGTCCCAACCTATCAAGTCAGCAGTTCCCCCTCCCAACCAAAGGCACATACACATAATTCTGAAGGGATGTTCACCTGCCAGTGGTGATTCTCCCCCGAGGAGACAGAGACAAGGTCTAATTCATCTTTTATGAGAGAGTTTCATGTATTTCAAGCTAATCACCATGTCTTTCACAAGTCTATTATTTTAGATAGACAATCAGCTGGTTTAATAAAGTGTCACTTAATAAATGTCACTTGACCAATGCAAAAAAATAGGAAAACATTTATACTCACACCTATTCTTTTTATTCTAGATATTTCAGTTGTTTACCAAACAGAAATCCAAAAGGTTGGACACACAGTATGGATAACATATGGAATGTGGAACATAAAGTGTTAAGTCATTATTAATATACTTCTATTTCTTTTCCTTTGTGTCCAGTAGACATCAAAAAAGACAAGGAGAAAAGAAGACCATGAAATCAGATCCTGTGTTCAACCTAATAATTATTTTCCCTAAGTAGACAAGTCTTACAAAACTACCTAATAAATATTTAATATAATATCCAGTAATATTTAGTAATCACCTACTATATATCAGTCACTGTGCATCGGACTTCTAGAAGGCCCTTGGTAAAGGCCTATTGGGTGAACACAAAGTACTACTTAATACATAAAACTCTTCAAAGTAGAAATTATCCCTATTTTCTAGATGAGGACAATGGAATTTGGGAAGATGAAGTGAGTGGGCCAAATTCTTATCATTAGAAAAAGTAGAATCCAGATCCTTCTTCTCACTGAACTCAGTGCACTAATTGGCAGGGGAGGTGTGGGTTAGAGACAGTACAGGTGATTTTCCTTGGTGTTTTACCTCTACATCTGAGGAGGAAAAGTCAAGGCTTAATTCAGGGAGTGAAGGAACACTGGGTTGGTCCTAGAAAAATAGTGGGCAGAGGAGACATAGGAGGAAACAATGACAGGGGGTGGGTTTAGTAGGCACGATGAAGAGAGTAGAATGTATTGGGGTGCTTATACTGAGTATACCAGTCCAGCTGGATGTGGGAGGACTCATTTGGGGGGTATCAGGAGGTTGGTTTGGAATGCTGCATTAGTTTGATGAGAGTCTTTGAAATAGTTTGACCATGGAGAACTTTGAATAACAAATTAAGAAGCCTCATTACTATGGATTGGTCAAGGCCAAGAGTACTGATTGGTCTTAAGGAGGTCACCATCAAGAGGTCAGTGCAAAGATGAATTTGAGGTCATCAGCAGATTTCTTGGCTTATGTGTGTACTGGCCCCATGCGGGTGCACCAGTCCCTTCTCAAAGTCTTCTGAGATTATTTTATGAAGACTCTGGGCCTCAGTTTTTCCATTTGTTTTATGATACTGATGACATTGTTTGGGAAGCACCATATGAGCTAAATGACTCCACTTAAGCAATTTGTCAAACATAGTAGCTG
>NC_043704.1:79583063-79584124 GCF_006229205.1 Suricata suricatta | reverse complement strand
TCTTACAAATTTGCTGTGTGTCTTTGAATAAATTACTTTCCCTCTCTGCCGCAGTGTTCTGATGAGGAGTAAGAGAGATTGATAATGTGGTCATCTTGCACTATAGCCACTTAGCTAAGCTGGAACTATAAATCCTACAATTCCCTTCTTTGTATGATTTCAAGTTAGAGTTGGCCACAAGTCATTGTTCCAGATTAGGGGCATGTGAGTTCTGGAAGGGGGACAGGAAGGAGAGTCAGTTTATACTTTGGTACTCTGAAAGTGGGTAAGGACAGGCCCTTCTTCAATTCATGCACATTGTCACCAATCTCACACTTTTCTGATTGCCATGGGGTACAGTTGGGCCTTCAGCTCCTCCAGCTCCTGCGAGATCCCTTCCTTCAACTCCTCGGAATCACAGGCCAGGTGGAAATGCCAGGGATTTCCACAGGCCAGGTGGAATGACAGGGAGCCAGCTCACCTTGTCAGCAGCATGGAGAGAAGGAGGGGAGAGACAGATACCATTGCAGTTAATGTTTACAGACTCTCATCTGCTCTTGGTATTCTTCCTTTATCTCTTTTTCCTTCTATATTTCTAGCCCTGCAGACTTCAGGCCCAACACCAAATGCAGAAATTATAGACTTCAATAGCCAACGTAAAGAGCTCCCACAATTGCATATGGCCTAATCCTTCTCATATAGTTCTTACTCTATCCCACACAAAGCAGTTCTACTTCTCTGGATCCTGAATGATACAAATACTATGTATTGAATGCTTCCTATGTGTTAGGCACCTTCTCAATGGTTTCCCTATATTAACTGACTTAAACCTCACAAAACTTCGTGTAATATAGGTATCATCTTATTTTATATTATCTCCCTTTCATAAGTGAAAAAAGCATAGAGAATTTAGGTAACTTGCCCCAAATCATACAACTCGTCAGAGGCCAAACCAGGATTTGAACTCTGACAGTTTGCTAGAGTCTGTGCATTTACCCACCCTATGAAACTGTGTCCTTTGTGGAATGAAAGATTGTTCTAGATAACCTTGAAGTCTTTTCTGGTCTTAGCACTATAAAATC
>NC_043704.1:79467002-79582963 GCF_006229205.1 Suricata suricatta | reverse complement strand
GATGGATCTACTTCAATAACACTTTAACTGAGGACCTTCTAGGTGTCAGATACTCAGCCCCTTGGCAGTTGGGAGTCCTTACTCTCAACCTGCTCACAGGGAGGACAACTACATCAGTAAGTACAATAAAGGCTGCAAGAGAGGGACAATGGCAATGTTTGGATAGAGCTTGATGAAAAATGGGTTATCGAGATAATGTCTGGGCTTTTTGCCTAATAGCCAAAATTCATCACGTCTAAGTCTTGTTTCTCTACTCTTATTCCTTAGTACTCCACTGTGGGAAAGTAGGGTTTATGGTTTTTCTGGAACTGAGGGTTTCCCAGGATGCAGGACTTCCAGTGCTGAAACTGGAAAGTGTCTGACAAATGGGAGTGTTACTGAAGGGAAAGAGCAAGTAAATAAAGCCAGCTAAATACAGTATAATATTCTCGTGGCTATTATGGGGGAATTAAAAAAAAAAAAAGCACCAAACCTGCAGCACTCACCCCCACAAGCCCAGCACCACTCACAAACAATAAACAAACCAATCCAAGGAAACAGGACTCTCCAGTCACCCTCAACTTTCTTCAAAAATTCCCAAAACTTCTATTCCACTCGGGTCCCAAATCCTCTTACTCCTTGTTTGTTCTCCCAGAGGCTTTCAAAGACCACTGGATTTGATTTATGTTGAGTTTCTGTGGCTTTTACTTTGGGTCTTTCACCAACTTTGGCTTCACTGTCGCCTTTGTAATTCTTCCCAATTAAGAAGAATGAACAGAGGACACTCACACTCAAAACACCCAGCGCTGCCAAGACGGAAAGGCCCTGAGTGGACAAGAAGGTACTGGAGTTCATGTTTGGTTGTCAGTGCTAATATGGTCACTTAAGAAATTCTCCAGCCCTTTGGATGGAAAGTTTGAAATAATCAGGGATGCCTATCAAGACCTTTAGCTTGTACTATACAAACCTCGTATCAGATGAATCACCTTCCGGATCTACCAACCAGGGTCTTTGTTTGGCATGCACGACTAAAATTAGCAGCCCATTCATAATCTGTAATGGCTGGGGAATTATCTCATACACAGGGGACAAAGGAGAGGAATCCGAAGAGGGGCCTCTTCCCTAAGTCTCATCCATGAGATTCTTCTTGTTAAAGAGGCACTCTCAAGCATCCAATTTGCCGCAATTACAGCAATCAAAAAAGCATTCATCCTCCTTCCGCACCTGACGAGCCAGCTCATGCGTTCTCCCCAACAGTAGTGGGGAGGATGCTAATGCATCTCCCATCCCCCTGGTCCCAGCTATAGCCGTCACTACCGCCCCTACTCCCACCCTCACAGCTGGAGTTGGTTCACAGCCCAAGGGGCTCAGTCATGTTCACGCTCCGTGGTAGACCTGTAGCTGCCCAGACCCACATGGGCTCACAGTCTCTCCACGGAAAGAGGGCAATTAGCTTTTGATATTGGCTTATATATCTCTACCCCCAAAGGCTGGATGGAAAAGAACTGATTATAGAGAACCCCTTCCCTTCTGTAAGTTTCTAAGGCTGATAAAGAAGTTCCTACTGTGAAAACAGGTGCAGGTGTAGCGCTTTGGAGAAACCGGGGCTTGTCTGATTGCTTCTTTGTGCCAGCCTCCATGGCATTTGAATGGGTGCTTTGTGAGTACACAGACTTCCCAGATTGCAGGAACCGGCTGCTGCTGGTGGTGGGTGGGGGTCTGTTGATTAAAGGCCCATTAACAAAGCGCAAATAACTCTCAACTTCCTCTTCTCACCTGCTTCTTTGTTTTCATCTAACAGCTCTTGGGAGAGCTGAAAATGTTATTAAATTATTCCAATCCCCATGCTGCTGCCATTATGACTCCCACCAGAGCATGTCTTCCCCAGCAAGGCATCTGTAAACATTCTTGCAAACCATTCCAGGCTTCCCAATAGATATAACATGTCAGTAGCTACTCCAGTCAGGCTGGTTTTGAGTCATCTACATGCACACTACCTCTGTGTTCTCCCTTGAGTCACTGGCTGCCCCACTCATAACAGGAGTCCATCCACCTTCAAGGTCACTGACTACAGTCCTAAGGTTATTACTTACCATGTTTCCCTCAGTTTCTGCCAGGAGTCTTTGGAAGATAATACACAAATCTTTGCTGTTATTAAGGATGATTACCAAACCCCGTGGAACATTTTCTCACCTTTTCTCAGTGTCCTCATCTTTAAATGGGGATAATGGAGATAACGAGAACTCCAAAGCATTATTATAAGTCCCAAATGAGAGAATGTTTGCAGAGTACCTAATGTTCAATTGTGTGCTCCATTAAAAGGTATTATGATTTCATTATTTTTTCTGTCATGTCAGTTGTTCAGTTATTTTTAATAACTTCCACTGGAATGTCTTGCTATTTCCCAATCTGACAAGAAGTTCTCCTAGAGCTGGATACTTCTAGATTTTCCATTTGTCCACATAATTTACCAGGCATCTAGGATGTGGAAAGAGCCAGGAGCCTCAGACGAGAGTCT
This sequence comes from Suricata suricatta, assembly GCF_006229205.1. Taxonomy (NCBI): domain Eukaryota; kingdom Metazoa; phylum Chordata; class Mammalia; order Carnivora; family Herpestidae; genus Suricata; species Suricata suricatta. The sequence goes on along the minus strand of NC_043704.1, from coordinate 79,580,466 downwards.
TGGCCTTTCCAGTTACATGACATTCCTCTGTCTGGTTGTCTTTCAATTGTCCTTTTGTCTCCTCTGTGCCTTACTTTTTCTTTTGTCCTTAAATACCTGCCCTCTTACCTTGGCCTTGCCCTGTTGCAATCCCACTCCTCCTTAAGTTTAAACCAAATGCTCCACCTCCCATAAATCTCTTCCCTGGTTGGCCCGGACTACAAGGGCATCTTCTCCAGATTACTAATCCTTTCATGGTAGTACCACAAAGCCTAATAAGTAATTGCTTTTCAAAAGCCATTGATTTAGAAAAAATACAGTCTCTAACTTTTTGCAAAACTCCTTCCCCTACTGTGCTTTCTATATTCATGCAGCACTTTAAGGCAGAGTGTGGCAGTCAGCGGCTACATGGCCGAATCTGTCCTCCTTTCTCTTTTTGTCTGGCCTAGAGCTAAGATCTTTTTTTTTTATTTTGTATTTTAAATGGTTGAAAAAAATGAAGAGAGGAATAATATTTCATTACATATGAAAACTATATGAAGTTTAAGTTTCATCATTTATAAACAAAGTTTTATCAGAACACAGCCTTACCCAATTTTTTTTAATGTATGGTCTATAATCGCCTTCATACTACAATAGCAGAGTAGCTGCAAGAGACTTTGTGACTCATTAAGTTTGAATTATTTATTGTCTGACCCTTTACGGAGAAAGGTTTCTGACCCTTGCCTTAAAGTGTACAAAACTCTTCACATTTGCACAGTCATCTGGTCCTCATTTTAGGTCTATGGTAACATCTCCATTTTCAGAAGCTCAGAAAAGTGAAGCCATTTGTCCAAGCCTGCAAGCTTCAAGATGGTGGAGCTGGTAGTCCCCAACCCACTGTCCTGACCACACCTACACCTGTACTACTCTTCATGCCAGGCATCATGGAGGTAACTCTTTTGCCTGCAATCCATTCTCTATCACATGCCTCACTTAGCATCTCCAAGGTTCTCCCTTGGGAAATCTGGGTGTGTGGAAATGTGAGCTTGCATCAGTGGCTCCCAGACTCTCTGAAATGGGATACAATTTTTAGCAAATGAAACTCATCAATAACCAGTAAACGGCCTCTGTTCTTGGGTGGTGCCAGAGCTGGGTGAACTGTGTCTTGCCGACCATAACTCCTTCCTCAGCTGACTCTAATAAGGTTTAATTAGGAGGAGGTGGCATGTTGCTGGTGACCACCAATTGCCAGCAGAGTGTAAAAATGAGCAGCAGCTTTGGGGCGAGGGGGACAGATGGAGAACCTGGCCTCCATCCAAACCATTCTCAGGCAGCTGACTGCTTGCCCAACTCCCTTCCCAAATCTCCTGCTTTCCTCCCTCTTCTCCTGAGCTCCTGTGCTCATGGGGTGTCTTTAGTTTCTCCCTCATTGGTCCTTGGTTTTGGGCCATACTCTTTCCTTAGGGATCCATCTTCTGCTTTCCCAGGGGTTGGGTGACACAGGGTGAATTACTTGCCCTCACTGGACACATCTGTTGAATAAGAATAATATCTTTATATTCAGCATAGTTGATGTGATCATGCATGAAAATTTAAGTAAAGTGCACTTAGCACAGTGCCTGGTATATTGGCCAGGCTCGGTAAGTGATAGCACAATAGTGCTACTATGTCTTCCTTTGGAGTCTCAACAAAGGTTGGAACAAGTCTTTTCTTAAGAGTCTGTTTCTCCTCCCCAAAGCTTTCTGACATGGGTATAACCCTCCTTCTGTCATTTCTCTCCAGGCCTCAAGTACCCCAACATTTTCTCATGCCTCCTTTGATATGTCTGTTGATATGATCCCTGCCCTGGAGACGGGGTGGTAGTTCTGAACCAGAGCTGAGGCCTCTCCTGGGAATGCCAGGTTCCGAGGATGCCCTCCATAGCCACAGGGGACCCTGACTAGGCCTTGCTCCTATAAACCAGGATTTCCAGGTTCTCATTGGAAGATTCCTTCCAAAAGCTTTCTGGTGTGCCCATGAGTGGAGTCAAAACTAACTACTACCTCTGTGGAGACTCCCATTTGAGAATTTAGTCAGAATTTTCCAGAAAAACAGAAACTATAAGGGGATAAGTATACACAGAGAAACAGATTTATTATAAGGAATTGGCTTAGAGTTATGGGAGGCTGGTGAGTCCAAATTCTGCAGTGTGGACAAACAGTTTCAAGATCTAGGAGAGCTGATGGTGCAGATGAACTCTGAAGGTAGTTTGATAGAATTTCCTCTTGCTCCAGGAGACTGGTCTTTTTGTACTATACAGACTTTCAACTGCTTACTCAAAGTTCACTGATTAAATTTAAAACTCATCCAAAAACACCTGCCAAGTTGACATAATATTAACCACTACAGATAATGGGCATAAATACTCTTTCCATTGTCTTTCTTGGACAATTTCTATTTTGTTTGTCTTTCTAAACAAGTATATTTTAGGACGGAAATCATTTGGAGAGCCATGTGCTGTTTCTTTCTCTGGCCAGAGTGGCCAAATAAAAGTAATACATATGCCCTCTTGGGGGTTAAAACTGTGTCAACTGTAGAAAGTACTTTTCGGTCACACTCATTGGTGTTGGGCCAGGAGTCAACGGATCAAATACAGTTCATTTTTCAGAGAGGGGAACTGAGGCTTGGATACAGGAGGAAGCTTGGCCAAGGCTATTTCCCACAGTCCATTTGTTGGCAATACAAGACAACTGAGTAGGTCTCCTGGCATTCAGCCCAGAGTCTTCCCACTCCTTACCTGAGGTTTGTACGATTGGCATGTCATGAGGTAAAAATTCGAGGAATTACTTCAAGTAGGTTTGAGATTCTTTCAACCAAGGGTCTGTAAGGAAAAATTATGAAAGTCTTTAATATTTAGTAGTTGTCCTCATTAACTCATCCACCTAGGTCAGCTCTGGTTCCCCTTGTCTTTGGGCAAGGATAGAAATAATAGATAGAAATTAAGTCATAGAAGTGGATAGTAATGCAAATAATTCCTGCCCACATCTTGAGCACTTTGGCATAGTTTTGTCAATTCATTTCAAAACTTTCTATATTTGACTAAAAATATTGCCCCTGTGAGTTTGTGTTTGAGTTCACTGCAACATCTACCGGTTTTCTCATCAATTCATGAGGTAAATAAAATCATTGGCATATCTTCATTTTCCATCTGTAAGAGAATCATAATTCGATCCTCTTTTAAAATGTATCATCTAATAAGTCAGCATAAGCCATACATACACCTCATTTGCCCACACTGCTCTGTGTTCCCACACCTCACCTAAAGAATAAAATGATGATTCTGTGAGCTTTGGAGCATTCTGGGGAATAATGTGCTTTACAAAGCACCTTCACTTTGATCATGCTTTTGATTCCTACAGTCCACCTGGGAGGGCCGATATCATTCCTATTTCACAAATAGAGAAAATGAAGGCCAGAGGGAAAAAAACCACGTTTTATTAAACCAAGGTCTTACAGCTCTCCAAGGCAGAGCCAGAACGTCAGCCTAAGTCTTCTCTTAGTCCTCTGCTCATCCCCTTCGTGAAGCCACATCTTCTATTTTGATAAGAAATGCTGTGACTCAGCCTGGCAACCGAATCCCTGAGAGGGAGAGCTGGTGTTTCAGGAAAAAAAAAAGAAAGAAAGAAAGAAAAAGAAAAAAAAAGGGCCAAGAATTGGATATAATCGAAGTTCTGGGAAGTCACAGGTCCATCCCTAGGGATGCTGTTCAACTTCCTTTTTCATTTTTTCCCCTTGAGAACCAAAGCTAGTTTTACATTTTAATGGATTTAATTACTGCATGGAGATCTGAACAGATAGAAAAGGAACCGGCAGGGAGGACACAGTGATGGTCTATTGAGCAACATTTGAATTAATTTGGAGTTTTCATCCCCATGATTAGTGTGGTTATTAGTGTTAATACTTGAAGTTCATGTTAACAGGGTGTTTTTGTGAATTTGAAGCATTAAAACAAGCCTGATTTCCTCGTATTTGTTTGTTTACTTATTAATCAGTCCATTCATAATTGCTGTGGTGCTGACATATAAAACGGCCCCTGCATTCAACTTCTCAGCTTGACTTAATAAAGGATAATATTGGGTCTCATTTAGTCAACGTTTAATGCTAATAGATTGTCCTTGTCTATTTTGGTCACTTCCCCACTGGGGGCATTCTCTCCTTTGTCCTTAGACCACCGTGGTGAGTCAGCTAAAGCCTCAGAGCTTCCAGAAAGAGCCTAAGTTAGGATTTGCGATACCAGATTTCTGTTGACTTGAGCTTTTGGAATGATCTTGGGAATGCTGTGCCTCTTTTCCAGCCTCAGTTTCCCCTCAATAAAATAAAAGGCTTAAGGGAGATGATCCTGTTTCATTTCAGCTCTATGGTTCGGGGGTGGGGAGTCAAAATGGAGAGATTACTGAGTGTTATAGAAATGTGAAGTTGTAACTTAAGAGAATATCTATCCTAATGCATTCATCCTTCAGTCTGCTGTTTTACTTCAAAGTACATAGGTGTGGATTCATTTTTTTCTTCTTGTTGCTCTGGATGCATTGTAAATCTCTAATCTGAGGGCTTATGTCTTTCTTCAACTATGGAAAATTCTCTGACTTTTTCTCACTGAATGTTGACTCTCTCCCTTCTTTTTGAGTCCCTATTAAATGATGGCAGACTGAAAAAAAAAGATGGCAGACTGAATTCTAGTTAATATCCTAAAATCTTGTCTCTTCCAGACTCTAGTTCTGTCTTCTACTGTGTCTACCCTGCTCTCTAACCCTCAAGCTTTCAACTTCAATGATTTTTGTTTGTTTCTAGAAGTAACATTTGCTTCTTTCTCAAATCTGCCTATTCTTTATTTTCATGGAGCCTTATTTTTTTCTTACAGTTCAATTATTAATTTCACATTTTTAATCATTTTAAGCTTCTTGTGGCCTCCTGTTAGATTGATTTATCCTGAATTCTTGGTGTGCAAATCCTCCTGTGTATTGTATATGTTTACTCTGCTTTTTTATTTTGTGAACTTTGTGATTTTTGAGTGTAAGCACGTGTTCAATGACAATATGGGAGTGGTTTCAATGCAATATGGGTTGTGAAAATATTCCTTTAAGGAAATCTTTGCATTTGCTTTTGGTGAGTGCCTCAGAAGTATCATGATTCCAGAAAGAGCTTAATGTAAGTCTCGAGGTTTAGGGATTCATGTAACACATAGGTTATGTACTCCCTTACTCTAAGGACACACAGAGGCTGGTTTTTGGTTTCTTGGGGGGGTTTGTTTTGTTTTTTTCTACACAGAATCTCAGCAGAGACAGGTTTCCTTATCATTTCCCTGGGCTGGTGTGGTGGACTGAATGAGGACTGCCAAAAATATCCAGGTCCTGATCTCTGCATCTTGTGAATGTTACCTTATGGCAAAAAAAAAAAGACTCTATAAATGTATTTAAACCAAGGATCTTGAGATGGGGAGAAAATTCTGGATTATCCAACTGGACCCTGAATGTGATCACAAATATCATAAGAGGAAGGCAGAGGGAGGTTTGACTACAGAAAGGAGAAGCCAGTAAGACAATGGAAACAGACATTGAGTGATGCGCTTTGAAAAAAAGGGAAGGGGCTGCAGACAAAAGAAAGCAAGAGATGCAGAAAAGGCTTGAAAAAGATGGAGACAGATCATTCCCTGTCTCCCAGGGGACCGCAGTCTGCCGACATCTTGAATTTAGACTGACTTCCAGAAACACAAGAAAATAGATGTGTGTTCTTTTAAAGCCACTAAGTGGTAGTGATTTGTTATTGTAGTAATGGGAAACATAGCTGGTTAGCAGAGTTTTTCTGTTTCTCGTGGACTGAGAGAAGTACTTCAGAGATCTTGCCAAAAAAACTTGACTGGATTTTCCATGAAGGCACACAAGGAACATGTTGTTCGATTCCATCAAGTCAGGCTGGAGAGACATGGAATGACAAGATTCCACAATTTCTATGACTGGAAATAAGCCTTCATAGGGGGGATACAAAGGCATGGCTTCTTGATTCTGAGCCTTTTTTACTAACCAAATCAATGTCTTCAAATGTTATAACATAGTTGTCAGGGACAGTGGGATAGAAGTTGGTGTTTTATATTCCATTTGTCTTATAATTTGCCATATGAATAGAAAAAGCATGTTGGGCAAAATATTTACATTCTACACCTCAATTTTCTCATCTATAAATGAAACTAATAATAGTGCTTCTCTGATATTATCATGGTGAGGCTCCCCTTAGGTAGGGCATGCCAAATGACTGGTTGTGTATCTAGCCTTGCAGATAGACTCAGGGTCCCTGGAGGATCTTGGCCCAGGATTGTTGTCCAAGAACTATGTGAAGAGAATAAATGACTCAAAAAGAACCATAAGAAGTTTTAAGGACTCAGAGAGAAACAAAATGAAGTTTTATCATCACCAAAGTTCTAGAAAACAGAAGAATCTGCTAATTTTGGAAGGAGAAGAGCAAATTTAAAATAGAAGATTCTAATGTGATTGCTATGTCTTTCATTCAACAAATATGTGTCTGCAAGGTGGTATCCTATGTAAGGCTAGATGCCAATTGCTGTGAGGAAGACAGACATCAATAGCAACCACAATCATCCTATTTCTAGAATACCCAATTGTGCTGCTGTAACAGTTCACAACACTGCAAGAGAATTTCAGAGGTGTCCTCTGAGGTGGAAAGACCAGGAACTGCTTATCAGCATTTTACAGATGGGGAAACAGACCCTCAGGTCTTAGAAGGTCAAACGAAGTTGGCTCTCAACCTTGCCTGATAATTCAATGCCATTGACCCTATATCACAACCAAGATGAAATCCCTGATCTCAAAGTACTTAGAGATAAGACAGACAACTTAAGAGGAGAGAGCACTGCAAGGTAAATGTGACCACCACAAGATATAAAAGGAGAAACAAATAAGGTCCTTGGGAGACTAAGAAGGCTGTGATATGGAGTGGGGTGGGGTAACCTGGTAAGACAAAACACTGGAAGACACGGTGGAAGGACATTAAAACATACACATCTTAATATTCTTCACCTTCAAAAATAAAAACCAGCAACCCAACAACAATAGAAATGATTTCTGGCCATATTAGCATATGTGGTACTACATTTCCCCATTCCATAAGCAATTATTATGTGCCTACTATATGTGTGGGATTGATCACAGTGAACCAGAAGTGATGGCATACTATGGAACTAGCCAGATTTAGGGAAAGGAGACCTGTGCTCCATCCCTGACACTGAATGTGGCCTCTGGTTTTTTGTTGTTGTTGTTGTTTCCCCTTCCACTTGAGTTTCTTCTTGCATACATCAGGAATCTAAATTTCCCCTGCTGCTCTGACATTCTAAATTTGAGTCAGAGGATGTTTATCTTTTGCGTTGTCCTTTATTTCATCATCTTAAATTATTTGCCTTCTTTCTTTTCCCCCGTTTCTTCCTCCTCCTTCTTTTGGGATGGCTCCTTCCCTGTCCTCCCTCGTGGTTATTCTCCTCCTCACGTTCCGTGTCTGCATATTTTCTCCCTCATTACCTAAGTACATGTAAATTGGCCACATTGCTGATGCGGAAGCAATTTTTAAAATTGGTTAAAATGTGCCAACGTCAAACATGACGAATTCTTCCACTTTTGGACTCCTCATGATTTTAATCATCCAAACTCAGCCATTTAAGAAATGACAGCATGAGGTCCAAACTCCTTTAACATCATTTTTTTTTGTCCTTTGAGGTTGTGTGTGGCATGTGTGTGGTGTGTGTGTGTGTGTGTGTGTGTGTGTGTGTGTGCGTGTGCACGCATGCGCTGTGTTCACTAAAATTGTTAGCGGGTTTGGGCATTATTTAAGTATAACATTGAACACTTATTGTGTACAGCATGGGCTGGGTAGGAGGAGAAGGGGGACATTAAAAAAAAAGGAACAACATCTAGTCTGCAATCAGAATGGGACTTGGGGACTTGATGGATGAGAGCATGGAGGCATGGTTAGAAATAGAGAGGGAAGCTTTGGCTCCATTATGCTGATATTTTGGCCCAAGACCCAGGAATGCCTGACTCTTGTCTTCAGCACAAAGTTCCTGGGTGTTGTTGAACACACAGTAAATTGAAGAATAATGGACACAAAACTGCCACCATGCTTACCAGCGAGGCTGGGACCTGACAGTCTCTTACAAGGAGCTGTTTGTTAAATACTGATCTGGAGAACATGAGTTAGGCTTGTTAACTGCCTTTCTAAAGCACCAAATCTCTACCCTGGGTCTCATATATTCAGGGATATCTTTGTTAAGAGACAGAAAGAATTGGACCCAAGAGGGCCCTTAAACTTGCTTGCTCAATCAGCCATGAGTGGAAGCCAAAGGCCCACAAACCTTGCCAATTTGGCCTGGGGCCACACTTTACCTGAGTTTCAGGCAAAAAAAAAAAAAAAAAAAAAAAGCAAGAGAGAGCACAGTACAGGGTGCTGGTTGTTTAGGGTGTAGTACATACCACAAGTCAACTGGACTCATTAAATATCCTGGCTCTGGACAACCAACAAAGTCTCTTGTCTTTGGGAAGGGTGTGGGTAGCTGGAGAAAGAGTTTTTCCCACTCCCAAGAGCAGGTGGCACTCCATCAGTGCAGGAATTATGGATCTGATGTGACCTGAATGAGGCCAGAGGAGGAAACAAAATACTCCCTCCTCCAACTGGACCCTGGAGAAGAGACCATGCTAATGAGGCAGACAGATGCAGGAAGAGGAATGGGCTCAACCTCATGTTATATGAGCAGGTTTAGAGAAGTAGGGCAAAGAGTTGTGTCTGGAGAACATGGTGAGTTACGTTTTGATTTCTGAGAAAATGCACCAATGAGCAAAGTGGCTTATCCAAAACAACGCTGTAGAACCAAGAACAAATAGTCTTCTGACTCCAAGTCTGGGTTTCCTCTCATTTTACCCCTGCTGCAGGCGATTGGTAGCAGCAGGACTGCAGCAGGTGGACAGAGTACTTGGAAACAGGCTGACCATAAAAGATGGGATTCCTGTCCTTGGGGGAGGGCAGGACAGAGGAAAACGGGAAAAGCACCACAAGGGCTTTGGAGTGAAATGATGGCTTGGCTGGGTTGGACCCCTTACTAGTTCCATGGCTCCGAACAAGTTATTTAACTTCTCTGACCCTCAGGTTCCTCATCTGAAGAACAAAGATAGCAATACCTACTTTAAAGTGTTTGTCTAAAGATAAGATGAAATCATCTATGTACATAGCATGTGGACATAGTATGTGCTCAGTGAAAAGTGCCATTCATGACCTGCTGCAATACAAAATACACTAAATGCCTGCCATAGAACATTGATTTCTAAACTCTAATGTGCATAAGAAGCACCTATAGAGTTTACTAAAAAATGCAGATTCCCTGTCCCAGCCTCCTTCAGGAGATTCTGAGGTGGGGTCTGAAATATGTGTTTTAGCAAGTACCCCCACTGATTCTGATACAGAATCACACACTCAAAAGTATTGCATTGGATTACATCTGAAGTTTAAAATCTGATTTCTCCTGGTTTTTGGCTGTCGCAACAGTCCAGGTTAGGCTTACATCCTAGATTTCCAACCACCCTTCTTCCTTACCCTCCCCTCCATCCCCAAGCACAAAGGAGGGAGCACTGTTATTAGCACCAGTTTTGGGAGAGATTCCCTAGACCAGTGGCCCTTACCTTTGGCAGCATATTACAATCACTTGGAGAGTCTTTAGCCACCCTGGTGTCCAGGATGCTCCCTGGGCCATCTAAGTCAGATGTCTGTGTAGCTCTCAGCATAAGTTTTTGGAAGCTTGCCCAGGCATCTTGATATATAGCTAAGTGGCGAACCACTGCTCTAGATCCTCTGCCCTGCCTTCCTTTCAAATCTCCTCCACCTGGTTTCTGTCCCATGCCTTCTGTCTGGATATTTCTCTTCTTCCAACATTTTTGGCTGGGTTCACTCGGCAGATGTCCGGGTCTTCTTGTCATTCTTCCAGATCCACTGTCACCTTTTACCTGGCTCTATTTGGCACTGATGTCCTACCTAACCATCTCTCTGTTGAAACTTGAAGGACCCAACACTGTAGCCTTCTGATAGCACTACTTTGGGTTGAGACTGGGGGCAACCGATAGAATCATGCCACTGTCAAACTTCTTTGTCATTTTCTCCCACTAGAGAGTTTTCCCAACCCCCTCCTGTTTATCTTGCCAGAGCTCATGCAAAGGTTCCCTCTTCTAGGAGGCCACCTCTGATTCTCCCATGCCATGGTATAAAGACTCTTTGTTCTTGACTTCTCTAATAGCATTGAGAACGTGTGTTATAACAGCCTATCTATATAATGAGAGGGGAGGATCTTATGGTGACTGAGCGTAGTCATCAGAACTTCTTATGAGAAGGAAACTACACTTATTTGGAAAAATTATGAGTGCTTGGGGTAGAAGTTTATACTGAAAGGAATGTAAAACATGTCATAACAACCTTGCTCAAATGTAAGAGCAATTGTTTAATACCCCAAAGAGAAGAAAGGAGGCCATCCACTCTGTGATGTGACCCACACCATGATTTCTTGAAAATCTTGATTAAAATCTATAAGTCATTCCAAAATATTTGATAAGAGTTGATTTCTCAGGGGACTGCTGGTAGGCCTGAGTCCAGAGTACTGAGGGAAAGACAGGCTGCATGGTACTGGTATAGAGACAAGAAATAAGCATAAGATTCTAAGAAGAGTTTTAGACTATCACGGGTTATGAGTTAAGGCTAGGTTTGACCAGACCTCCAAGGGGCACAGTGGCCTCATCTGCTATCTGAATTCCATTTAGGCATCTTCTTTGCCCACTGAACTGGAAGTTTTCTGATAGCAGGGTCTGTCCCCACTGCCTCTGAACTTCCCTAGGGCCTACCACAATTCTTGGCCTATGGGATGCTCTAAATAAGTATCTGGAGAACCAACAATACAGAAAGGACATTACTATGGGAGCACCAAGGAATTCATCCTGCCTGTGGCTATTTTGTGGTTCAGACTGAATTCTCTTTTGTTCACCACTTAGATGAACTTGTTTCTCCAAATTCGGTTGCTCAAAATTTGATTAATTTGAGCTCAAAATGACATTTCAAAATCCCCTCTTCCCAAACACATAGCTCATCAGAAATGCCTCCCACTATTTACAGTTTTGCTTCATTGAAATATGATGATGCCAGGCAGACAGCGATGTGTATTCAGTGGAATTCAATTTTCCTGATCACTGGCTCCATCGATCAGTCTGTTTGCAAAGGGCTGATGCAAGCATCAATTCATCTCTTAGGGACAATGGGTGAGCTGCTCCTATTATTTCTGCATGTGGAAGGGGTTGTTAGACTCTAATGATGGGATGCTCGACCATCACTTTATTACTGCTGTTTTAAGCTTTATTGAGTTCCTATCATGGATCAGGAGTTTTTACTGTTTTCATATTTAATCTTTACAATTGACATTCTGTGGGTGCAGAATCTGGGATCTGGAGAACTTGAGGGGAATTGTCTGTGGTTCCAGAACTAGTGATGTAGAGTCAAGACTCGAATGCAGTTCTTCATCCTCAAAGGGGGAAACCTGAGAACTTCTCCCTACAGTCAGGAACACGCAAGGATGTCTACTCTCACCATTACTATTTAACGTGGTACTGGAAGCCTTAGCCTCAGCAGTCAGACAAAAAGAAATAAATGGCACACAAGTCAGCAAGGAAGAAGTCAAACTTTCACTATTTGCAGATGACATGATCTATGTAGAAAACCCAAAAGATTCCACCAAAAATTGTTAGAATTGATACATGAATTTAACAAAGTCACAGGATATAAAATCAATGTGCAGAAATCTATTGCATTTCTTTACATCAATAATGAAACAGCAGAAAAAGAAATCAAAGAATCGATCCCATTTACAATTGCACCAAAAACAATAAGATACCTAGGTAAAAGATCTATACTCTGAAAACTATAGACTTATGAAAAAAAAAAAAACTGAAGAGGACACAAAGAAATGGAAAAGCAGTCCATGCTCATGAATTGGATAAACAAATGTTGCTAAAATGTCTCTATTTCCAGGTGTGCCTGAGTGGCTCAGTTGGTTAAACATCCAGCTCTTGGTTTCAGCTGAGGCCATGTTTGTGAGTTCCAGGCCTGCATCAGGCTCTGCATTGACAGTGCGGAGCCTGGTTGGGATTCTTTCTCTCCTTCTCTCTCTGCCCTTCTTATATTCTCTCTTTCTCTTTCGAAATAAATAAACTTAAAAAAAATCTATACTTCCCAAAGCAATCTACACATCTGATGTCAGTCTTCTCAAAATACCAAGCATTCTTCACAGAGCTAGATCAAACAATCCTAAAATTTGTATGGAACCAGAAAAAATCCCAAACAGCCCAAAGCAATCCTGAAAAACAAAATCAAAACTGGAGGCATCCCGACTGACTCTAGATTTCAAGCTATTTTACAAAGCTGTAGTCATCAAAAGAGTATGGTACTGATACAAAAACAGACCCATAGTTCAATGGAACAGAACCGATCTCCACCATTTTGTTAGATTTTCTTGTTAGTGGTTGTCTTAGGGCCTAGGCAGGAGAGGCAGAGAGAGGTGATAGAGAAAAGAATCCAAAACAAGCTGAAGGGGAAGAAGAGTGACTAGTTTATTATTCAGCATACTCACTGACTAGCAGACCTTCCTGGCACTAAAGCTGGAAGGCCATACTTGGCCATAATTGTGCCCCTTCTAGGTGATGTGAGCTCCTGGCAGGTGCATGCCTAGCAAGTATACTCAGTGTGGCACCCAGACAGAGGAGCAAGAAGTAAATGCAGTGCTAGAGACGACATCTCATTAAGGGCAGTGCTATACAGCCGGAAGCCCAAGGAAGGAAACTGTGGATCCTGAAGGGAAGCTACTTTCTTAGTGGATTTTCCAGAAGGCATGACCTGGGCATCTGACTCAAACAAAAGGCAGGACACAGGAAGGAACCACCCAGAATTCCAGTACTCTTGGCAGTCTGTCAGCCCTACCCTGGCCTCAGGATAAATGTGCACAGCCTGCTCACTTTGCAGAGCCTGGATAATGTTTCTACAGGACTGCCTCTTCTACAGTGCTGTCACAGCTCCATCAAGGTTCTGGGACAAGGACTACTGTATCTTTCAAGCTCCAAGAAACTTTCCTTGTTGTTAATGATTGTGTCCCCAGAAATCTGTTACCTTGTAGCTACCCTCAGTGCATGAAATGCATGAAAAAAATCTCAAAGGGAACCATGGTTTTGATCCCCAGGTAAAGTTTGAGAAAAGTTGAAAGCATGCATCTCTTTTAAGGCAATAGTGCTAGCTGCTATCAAGGCCCAAACTGATCAATAATTTCTTTCAAGTTCTCTGAAAACTGAATTTTACATTATAAATATCCCCCTCCTCTCAAGCAGGATAAAGCCATTGCTCTTTTTATTAGAAGGTCTAGGTGTTTTCATAGGCCTTTGGGTCTGCCTTCATGGCCTGCTTCACAAAGGCCAGGATCACATGTGAGATGCAGAGCAAACATGAAGTAGGTGGGGCTGATGCTATTCTTTCCAGTTCACAGATGAAGAAACCAAGGCTCAAATAATCCCTGTGGCTTCTCCAAATTCACACAGCTAAGTAGTAGCAGTCCTTGGATCAGGACTGGTGTTCCATTGTATGTTCAATGTCACACTATGTGTTAGAGCTTGGCTAGTGTCAACAGGCTAGGGTCGCCGTCTTGTTTTTCTCACTCAGTCTTGAATCGCATTCACTGCAGCACAGAGCCTGACATGGGACTCGAACCCATGAACCATGAGATCACGACCTGAGCTGAAGTTGGATGCTTAACTGACTGAGCCACCCAGGCGTCCCCCAGTGTAAGAAGTCTTTAGAAGTGCTTTATGTTGACTCAGTTAACACCTAGATGTATGTACTCTGATTCAAAAAGCAATTGCACTCTATTAGTTTCATATGAACCCTCTAAAATATAATTCATGATGTGTGTTGGGCAGGAGGGCTAATGAAAGACATAAATTACCTACTGATTATGTAAATAGTGCAATTTTAAATTATGTGTGCTGCATTTCAACATTAAATACTCTTTTTTTTAAATGTTTATTTATTTTTGAGACTGAGAGAGACAGAGTGTGAGCCGGGAGGGGCAGAGAGAGAGGGAGACAGAATCTGAAACAGGCTCCATGCCCTGACCTGTCAACAGAGAGTCCAATGCAGGGCTCCAACCCACAAACCGTGAGATCATGACCTGAGCCAAAGTTGACTGCTAACGGACTGAGCCACCAGGCGCCCCGATCCTCTTTCAATATACTTTCTCCCATATAGTTTCTTTTTTATCCTCACCAGAGCCCCCAGGAAATGGGGGTTAGGATCCCATTTGAAACAGAGGGGAAGCTGAAACCCCGTCTCCTGGAACTAAGTCACTTTTTGACGAGAAGTCATGATGTTGGTGCTCATGGTGGTATATGCTGGGAAGGAAGCAGGAAGGGGAAGAGTAGGGGGTGGGGAGTGGGTGGAGGGAAAACCCAAGGGGGATCTTAGAGGACAAAGTCCTGGAAACAAGGTGAAGGCTTGCTTTCAGTAGCTCTGGGATCAGCTCTCTTTTGCTTTGTGTCTGAGCTTTTACTGGCCTTCATCCTTCTCCCTTTCCAGATTTATACTTCTTCATTGTGAATCCTCTCTGGGCTCAAGATATTCTCCTCACAGGGTCCTTGTCATTCTATCGGTACCTGTACCTGGAGTCTCATAAAGAAAGAAGGTGGGTGGGGTAGAGCTCAGAGACCAGCAGCCATTGTCTCCTGTGCCAGCCTGCTGGGATGGAATAATCCACAGAATTATTATTATTATTAATTTATAGGATTAAACACTCATGTGTCTTAATTCATGGCGACCATTCCACTGTATCCATAGCTGGATGCTGGGACTGTCTTGTCCAATTCAGCACCCCACGGTGCTGGTGTCTTGGGTCAAGGTGAGGTCACAGACTACAGGCCAGGACTTCCGGGTTCCAACCACCTCTTGACAAAATGTTCAGCCTTGTCATTTAATTTTTCACTTTAACAATCATTTATCAAACACTGAAAATGAGCACCATTCCGAGGGCCTGGGACAAAGGTAAACTACTATTTATTTAACTCACACTTACATAACATTCACTAGATGCTGGGAATTATCTAATTGCTTTCTTAACCAATGTAACTGTCACTGCACCAGTATGAGGAATGTTACTATCCCCGTTTCACAGATGAGAACACCGAGACACAGAAAGTTAAGAAACTTGACAGAGGTCTCAGAGCTAGTGACTGAGAGAGCTGGAATGTGAATCCACGCTGTGTTGCTCCAGAGTGAATGCTCTTAACTGCTGTCTTTCAAAATCTCTGCCTTAAATATTTTGTTGTCTAGAAAACCAAACAGAATATGGTCATGGTGGGTCATTATGGTTGTTGTAACAGAGATATGTGCAAGGTATGTGGAGAAAGAGTTTCAACCAACTGTACTGCTCCCCACTTCTCCAGTCCTAGAAGCTACTACCCTTACCTCCTTGCACCCCATTTTCACTAGCCCCCTAGGGACCTAGTCTCATATCTGACCCCAAAAACCAATCTTTTCACTGTAGGGGCAGTGGTGGCAATTTAAGGTTTCCTATGCCAAGAGTGCGGGGTACTCAGCATCAAGACAGCCTGCTTACGTCCATGATCCCGAAATGGTGTGTTTCTACCTTAATCTTCTGATTAACTCCTTTGCCATATTCTCGGTCTGTAAATTCTACCCCCGGCTGGGCCCCCCTTGGCCTCTCTCGAAAGCATATCAGTATCTCTTTGTTTCAGATGAACAAGAAGGGGATCTAGCTGTAATGTATGAGCCCTGATCTAAAAACATGATACAGTGAACTCTTCCAACTACTCAAGTAGGTGGTCCCTTTCCCCACTTACTGCCTCAGGGATATTTCCCCAATATCCGTTGGACATGGAGGGTGACCTTACTCAGTCGACAGCCATCAGGCACGTCCCCACTGGAACTGCTAAACCAACCTTGGGGTCTTGAATGCCTTTTGGACTGAAACTCTGCCTTCTCGCTCTAGTGCCCTCTTCTCTTCTACATCCAAGGTCCTGAAATGGCTGGCCAGTGTCACCACCATTGCCTGCCTATGCCAGACACCTCCCTTACCACTCTCCTTCCCTAGTTTCCTGCCAGGACCACCATCTGTATCCACACCTTGCACATCCTATACTTCATTTATCACAGTCCTCTTCTGTCCTCTGTTAACTGTTTCTGTAAGATTATCTCGATGTTTCCTCCAGCAACCTCTGCAATTATGACTGATTTGTCAGCAATCTTCACACTTAGACTGTTTATTTATATCAAAGTCTAGCCATTGGTCTTACCTTATTTTTTTTTGTTTTTAGATGTTTTGTCTCAAGAAAATCAACCATTCTTGACACTTAAGACACTGGTATTTTTCACTTGGCTTTTCTCTGGATCCATAAAATAAAAGCTCTGATTATATAATCAAAGAGAGCAGGAGATGGGAGGTTTGGTCCCAAAGCACTGTGATAAATACAGTTAACATTTATTGAGTGTTTTGTTATGCAAGGCATGCTACTACATGTTTATTTGCAGTTTATCATCCATCCTTTACAAAACTCTATGAAATTGGTACTTATTATAACCCTTTTGTAAATGAGGAAATTGTGGCATAAAATTTTAAGTAGTTTGATGGAGTCATCCAATTAACAAGTGGCAGAGTAGGTTCTCTGTGCGCCGCAGTTCTAACCACCAGCCTTCTGACTACTTTACTTCTCCTCTCTGAGTCTTGGCTTCAGTACTGTAAAATAAGGGGGTAGAATGGATCATAGGACTTCCAAAGTCTCTTTATATCAAGAAGAATGTAAACTCATCAGCGCAGGTCAGAGTTTGAGGTAGAAATTGTCTCCCTTGCCTTCTGCTTCTTGCGCATCTTTCTGAGGGATCAACAATATTGTACTCGGGTCTGAAGGCTTGTTCTGTGCAGGAGGGAGCTGGCTCAACATTGGGGGGCTCAAAGCAATAGATACCAGAGGATAATTCTATTCAACTCTGAAGTACCTTTCTAACAACTGCAACAAATTCAGTCTTATGCTTATTGGGAGGCTAATAATTTTTATGAATGAATAAAGAGTTTGGAATTTAGAAACTTTGTAGCCAAGAGTAATCTGAAGACATGTCTTTGTCTAACTCAGGCACACACTCTGGTTTGGATTTAAACTGAAATTTCAAAGATGCTCAGTAATGAGGTCAGTGGACTCTCCTCAAGAATCTTAGGATGGGACCACCTTGAAAGATACTACCCAACACCTCAATGTTACATATAAGTGAACTGAGGCCAGGAGAGGGTAAAGAGTTGCATGGTGACTCAATCATGGGACAGTACCCCTGACTGTTATTATCATCTTTTGTTATAGTTAGAAAAACTGAATGGCACGCAGCTTAATTATTGATGAGTTTACCTGAAGTACTGCATTTCACACAAAAGGAGGAAGGACTGAAATCTGAATTGCAACACCACCTGCTCTCCATGAAGATTCAACACCCGGGGGTACATCTTCCAGTTGAGTGCTCTTCAAGAAAGCTCTTCATCTCAAAGGCATTCATTCAGATAGCGCTGTGGTTCTTTGCTGCGTAGGCCTTTGTTTTCATCAGTACTTTGAAGGATATATTTAAGTGTTAAACTCACTGGAGTAGCTCAGCTCGGTCCAAGAAAAGGATTGGCCAAGATCAAATTAGCATTCCATTAACTACTTTAAATACAATACAAGCTAGTTGAACCCTGACAACAGGATGTCTCAGAATTTATAATGTATTGAATTGCCCTTCAAATTAAAATTCGCCCAAGCTTATGAGGGAAGTGCAAAACAGAGACGTGGGTAGACAAAACCAAGACACTTCATCTTCCTCATAGAAGAGGCGGCTGTTTAAAGCACTGAGGAGGGGGTATTTGTGTGTCAGAGTTAGTCAGAATAAGTTCCATAAAAAGTTGCACAAAGGGAACGATCCCAAAGCCAGATTTCATGTGAGACCTTTTGAGATCTCCCCTTGAAGCCCCTGTGAGAAGCTAATGGCAGAGAACACAGAGCAGGACCAAGACTAGGGGAACTTCTCTGACTTGCAAGATGACTAGGACCATGGTGGATGAGAGCTCCAACTGCATCGTCTGCAGGAACGTCAACACTCAACCTAGCTAAGCTGGTAGACCCAGAACAGAGATCCAGTCTGAGAGGCCGGGCGTGAAGCAGGAGCACGCAGGCAAAGGTGAGGTGGTCTCCGGTAAGTGAGGCAACATGGTGGCATAGTCCAGATGGGCAGCTTGTTTGAGCAGAACCCCAGGACTACTGAGGCTGGGGTGGAGAGGAGAGATAGACAGGATCCGGTGCCCCAAGAAGAGAGGAATGGCAAGACACAGGCAGAATGTCTAGGCCTAGTCATAATGGCTAGGATTTATAAACCTGCAGTCTCAGGTGGAAATTGGGGCAGAAATATCTTTTCATGTTAACTGAGCAAGCAGGTAACTTAAGGGAGGGAGCATGCTAGGCTAGAGCCCACCTCAGCATGATACCTCCAAAGCCCCAGGAGGAGAAACTATTCTTGGTCTCTCCTGGTCTCTATGCTTGACTCAGGGAAGAGAGGTAGGGGTTTCGATGTCCACCGCGGCACAAGGGCAAAGGCAGGGACTGGAGCTCATGCCTAGATGGTCACTGCTCACCCATACAACAGCTGTAGCATCAGAGAAGAACAGATGTTTCATCTCTGGCAGAGAGGGAATGCAGACTCCAGTCTCCTGACTTGACATCAGTCTGGGCCTTTTTTTTAATCACCTTCTATTGGGTGACCTGTCAGGTTCTCATGAACTCACCTCTGCCAGTGCAGAAATGGCTGTAATCAAGTCAGTGTGTTGTCTCTACCAAGTACATATTTGTACTCAATAAAGATACGTCCAGAAACACAGTCCCAAAAATGCAGTTCCTAAACCCAAGATCAGTATATTTTCAAGGATGGTATGAATCTTGGGTTTTGATGCTTGACTTACAAGGAAGAAGAGAGAAGAAAATAAATTAGGAGACGGGCACACAAGATGTTCTCTGTCATTGGCTAGTTGTGAGTCAGCACTACCTTTTCAAAGATTGTCCTGATCTAAAATGTATCCATTATAACTTCTCATATTTTCTAGCCCTGGAGCAATTCTAAACCATTATGTAGTTTTAGGATCACAACTGCTGAGAAATAGGCAATATGTTTTAGTATCCTCATTTTGCACTTACAAAGTTAGGGCTTCAGGCAATGGAGTCCCTTGTCTACCCTTACGTCAGTAGAGGAGTATGAGCCCAGGCTTGTTTCTGTGTTCCCAGAACCTGAGCTCATGTCACAGAAAAACTTCACCCCAGACACTTGTTAAAAACGGCAAGACAGATTTTATTGGAGCTAACTGTAGTATGGGAGAGACTTGAGTGTATAAACAGAGCTCAACTCCACTTAACAAGAAGCAGGAGTGCCAAAGGAGAAGTACTGAAGGACACGGCCAATGTGCTGAGGCCTCTGTGGCATTTGTCAGTTAGGCTCCCATTCACCCCCAGAGACTGGGAGGTCCTGGCTCTACCTTCTTGCTGATTATATTCAAAGGGGTGGCTCCCAGGTCCTTCGACAGATACTCCTGGGTTACAGAGGATGCATCTCAAAGGGACGAAGAAAGCATTTACAGTTGCAAGTTTTCTAAAGTAAATCCTCTAAGAAAAATGAGGTCAGGAGCTTAGGGTCAGATTTTGGCTGGAACAAATGGTAACTTCTTTTGGCAGCTTTGAGCTTTCTCAGGTGGTCATTGGAAGGGGATTGGAGTTGTTTTCCCAGAGATATGGCCTCAAGCTAACAGAAGCCATGCTCAAGCTTTTCAAGACTCTTGGTGTGGGGGGTGGAGAAAGTCATATGTGCTGAGAGGTATGCAGGTTTCATTTGTCACCATTCCCTGTGGTCTCTCCATTTCAGTGCTGGATGGAATGGATCTAAGGCTTCCGGGATGTCTTCCTTACCCCAACTGTAGAGATAATCCCATTCTTATTTTAGAGTCCTGAAAAGCCCAAGCCTCATGTAAGATCCAGGCCTGCTCTCAGTTTCTTACTTTCCTACTAGGGTCCAAGCCAAGGATTACTTTCTCCTAGGCTAAAAGAAAATGTCTACCTGCCTTTCTGCCTCACATCTAAGTAGTACCATTTATCCTGTCGCTGTTAGACAACCATGCTTTGTACCCTAGAGAGAGCCAAATTTTCCAGTAAAGCTATTCACCGTAGACTCTGGAAACCTTGCTAAAAGGCTCAGGGGGAAGCAAATATATTATTATTATTTTCCACTGTTTGATTCTTGTAGCATTCATTAGATGATTACAGCTTTGGGATTTGATGGATGGAGCAATCTGTCTTGTCACTGTATTTCTGAGCTGGTCTGTAGCTACTCAATAATTACCATGCAGCAGAGTAGGGGCATGTTGAAGACTGCTAATGAATTATCATCTTTAAGCCTCATTAGATTTCTTGATAGCAAAACCTCCCATTGACAAGATCTCCTCCGAAATGATTTTCCAAAGACCCTTGTGCTTGTCAGGCAGCAAAGTATCTCTGCATGCATGAAGTAGTTTGGAAACCACCCTGGCTTCCTGTGATGCCTTTGTTTCACACGTTTGTTTTTGTTAGAGCTTTGCATGTGTGCCTCTGTGATGTATGTGTGTCCTAGAGGTGGGAGAGGTAGACTGAGGTCTCTGGAGAAAATAAAAGAAGGGTGATACTAAATTCAACCATAGAACTGAATTTTCTAGTTGGAAATTCTTTTAGACTCATCTCGAACTATTGCTTTTCACTCTCAAATCTATTTTTCTCCCAGAAGCAAATGGCAAAATGATTCCCCCCCCCCAGTTCTTCTGGCCAAAAGTCCAGGCATTCTCCTTGCTCCCCAATCTATCATTCAATCTATCAGCAAATCCAGTTGGCTCTACCGCCAAAAGATACCCCCAAACTCTATCCTATTCTCTGTCTCTCCATTACCTTATCTCCAGGCTAAGCCATCACCACCTCTCTCCTGATCTCCTGAAACCACCTCATACCTTGGTTTCCTGCTTCCATTCTTATCTCCTTAATATCCATTATCCCCAAAGTAGCCAGAAAGATCTTTATGAAAACAAATCAGATTGTATCACTCTCCTGCTATAAACCCCTTAGTAGCATTCTGTAGCAAATAGAATATAATGTGGACTCCTTTACCTGGTCCACACAGCCCTATAGGAGCTGACACTTTTCTACCCCTCAGACCCCTCCTAGCACTCTCCCCACTCTTGACCAGCCTCTGGGCAGACCTAGCTCGTAGCCACCTCACAGCCTTTGACTTCCTGTCCTCTCTGCCTCGAGTGTTCTTTCCTCCGAGCTTCACAGGGTTGGCTCCGTCAGCACTTAGGTTTCAGCCCAAATGCCATCAGAGAATAATTCTGCAGAGAACAACTTCCTACTTTCAGACACTTTCTATAACATTGCTCTACGTTATTGGCTTCATAGAATTTGTCATTGCTTGTGGTTTTATTATATCTTTTATGCGTATGTGTTTTTTGCTTGCCTCCTATGACTTGAATGTAAGCACCATGAGGGCAGGGATCTTGTTTTTCTTGTTCACTCTCCATCACCCAGAAGAATGCCTGGCATGTAGCAGAGCTTACAAGAGACTTGCTTACTGAATGAAGGAACACATAAGCAAGTGGATGAATGAATATAGGACAATGCCTTTCTTTTTAAAATGGGGACACCAATGTCCCAAATCAAAAGTGACTTGTGCGAAACCACAAGGAAGAGACTTACTCTTCTGATCCTGATTTTTATGATCTCTCCAACATATCACACTGCGTCTCACCATGGTTCACAGTCAGGGGGATTTTGCCAACCAGGAGACGTTTGACAGCATCTGCAGAGATTTTCAGTTGTCTTACCTGTGGAGAGATTGCCGCTGGCGTCGAGCGAGTATAAGCCACGGAGGCTGCGAAACACTCTGTAGCTCCAAGGACAGCCTGCCGCAGCGAAGAATTAGGTGGGCAAACACGTCAGTGGTGCTGAGGCTGAGAACCCCTAGCAGCACTTGGAAAGGCAGGATACGCTTCCTACGTTCCTTTTTTTTTCTTTAATGTTTTATTTATTTTTGTGAGAGAGAGAGAGAGAGAGAGAGAGAGCGAGCGAGCGAGCATGAGCAGGGGAGGGGCAGACAGGGGAAGACACAGAATCCGAAGACAGGCTCCAGGCTCTGAGCTGTCAGCACAGAGCGTGACACGGGGCTCAAACCCACGAACCATGAGATCATGACCTGAGCCGGAGTCGGACGCTCAACCGACTGAGCCACCCAGGCGCCCCCACTTCCTACATTCTTTACTCTTCCTCTGAGCCACTGGAAAGCTTATGTAGGACTGGTTCCATGGCTCTACTTAAAATGAGCAACAGCCCTCATCCAGGAGTCTTTGACTGCTAGATTAATCTTTTCCCTCTCTCAAGTAACTCCTCCAACGTCTAATTAGCATAGGGAATGCCACTGAGTTGACATTCAGATAAGATAGGTTATGAAACTTTGTAAAGAAATTAGTTGCCCAAACTGTCCTTTCTGTTCATTTGTATTCTACCTATCTTTCAGTCACGAATTCTATATACCACTTCCAGAAAGCCTTTCCTGAGTTCCGGGCAGGGTTCTTATCTCCCAACACCATAGTCTCTTAGCACTCAGTTTACATGAATTAAAATACTAACCTAAGCCCAAGAGTTGCTCATTTTTCCACCATCTCTGGCTTCTGCATTCCTTGAGGCAGGCACAGAGTCTCAACAGGGCACTGAGCACAGAGTGGGTGCTCAGTAAGTACCTTCTGGAAGGAAGACACATGTCTCGACAGGCTACATATCCATTTAAAGTGACAACAAAGAAAACCTTGCAAAACGAACACGAGAGAAAAGGAAAAACTTCCCCCCTTCATTGCATCCCGAGGAAGTTGGGAGGCAGGAACGTTAATTGATGTATCTTTTCAGAATATTGCTTCGCTTTTGTGGAGGAAGGAAGCAGGCAAGGAGAATCAGCCCTCCCACCAACTGGGGAACAGTTGGAATGAGTAATTATCTCTAAGTTGGTGGTGGGGGTCCCTGGAGCTGGAGGAACAGTGTGGTCTCTGCAAATCCCTAAGCTGATGACAGGGACAGGGCAGGAGGCAGGCTGTGTTATCAGTACCCCAAGGGAGATAAGGAAAACAAAGTAGCAACCCTCATACTGCTTTCCCAGGAAGCCGGCTGGCTTGCCTTAAGCCTAGTGTGCTATTTAACTCAACCCAGCTGCAAACAAACAAGATTAGAAATGAATGATAGATTTCCTTTTAAAATATAACAAGAAACAAAAGCAGCTTTTTTTGTTCATCATAAGCAAAAGAATAAGAATGGAAATGCCTGCCTCAGGAAAACAATTTCAACATACTAATTCCTTCCACAAGCTTAAATTACTTGTTTAAAACACAAAACACTGAACCCTAGAAAGGCCTTTATAAATATGGTGATGTTCCTCTGTCTCCCTCTCTCAAAAATAAATAACATTAAAAAAAATACATTAAAAAAAGAGGGAGCGCCTGGGTGACTCAGTCAGTTAAGCATCTGACTTTGGCTTGGGTCATAATCTCTCAGTTTGTGGGTTCCAGCCCCATGTCAGGCTCTGTGCTGACAGCTCAGAGCCTGGAGCCTGCTTCGGATTCTGTCTTCTTTTCTCTCTGCCCCTCCCCCACTCACACTCTATCTCTCTGTCAAAAATAAATGAACAAAAAAATTTTTTTATAGGGGCACCTAGGTGGCTCAGTCAGTTAAGTGTCCGACTTCGGCTCAGGCCATGATCTCACGTTCATGGGCTCGAGCCCCACATCAGGCTCTGTGCTGAGAGCTAGCTCAGAGCCTGGAGCCTGCTTCAGATTCTGTGTCTCCCTCTCTCTTCAACCCACCCCCCCGCTAATGTTGTTTCTCTCTCTCTCTCTCAAAAATAAATAAAAAACATTAACAAAATTTTTATAGAAATGTGGTGATGTTCCCATTTAATGGATGAAGAAACTAAGATCTGGAGAGAAAAAAGGACTAGCCAGGAATCACAGAGCACACCAATGGAAATGAGAATCTCAAACTGAATTCCTGTCCCCAGTTCCTATCGTGTACATGTGATGTGGAGCAGAGGGAAGGACAATGGACCAGAGAGTCTGGGCTCCAGATTTTATCAAACAAGTCGTGTGATATTGGGCAAGCCCCTTCTCCTTGCTGAACCTTCCCTATCCATTAAGTAATCTGGTTGGCCTGAATGACCTATAAGGCTGTTCCCAGTTCCAAAGTTGTTTAACTATGACTTCAGCTCATGCTAATAATAAACAAATAAATAAAAATATATAGGGTATATATTGTACACCAGATATTATGCTAAACATTTTTTTTCAGACAATATCTCATTTAATTTTTTATAACCCTATAAAACAGGCATGTTTATTACTGCCATTTACATATGAGAAAGCTGGGACTCAGGTTAAGTAACTGGCTCAGAGTCACACAATTTGTGCGTGTGGACAGTGGGATTTGAACATCTGCCTGTGTGACTTCAGGGATGGAAATGACAAGTTCAACACATATTTAAATATTAATTCTGTTCACGTCCTCCGGGAACTGAGACCGCACACCCATCTCCACAAAAATCACTCTGTTTGGGACCCTCTGTGAGAAAAACTGGCCTAACTTGTACCCATTGATCCAGTGATGCTTCAAGACCACCAAGAAGTCTAACACTTATTCTTTAAAACAGTTCTTCAAATAAGGAAGAATTGTGTTTATGACCCTTATTCTGAGCATCTTCTCTTTTGTAAATTAAGACTTCTAATCACTCCGCTGGTTCTTTGGACCTATTTTGAACTCCCTTCCTACCCCAGCAGAATGCATCTGCCCACACTCAACATATTTCACACTTTCAACTTAGAGTATGATTACTGATTAAATCTCTAGTGTTTGCAAAAAGAGTGGGAGAAGAGATGGTGATTTCAGTGCAAATTTGAACAGAGAATCTCTGTTTGGGGCCATGATCGAGCCACAGGACCTACTTGCCCTCCTGTCTTAAACAATATATATTTTTTTAAAAGAGCATAATGAGCCAGAGGAAAGAAATTATAAAAGTGAAAGTATATTAAATGAAAAACAGAATTATAATAGAATTAACGATTTGAGAAAGTGCTAAAATTGGTAAGCCTCTAGCCATACGGATCAGGAAAAGGGAAGAAGAAAGGGGGGAAAAGAGCATCACTCTAGATTTTATTGATAGTAAAAGGATAAAAAGTAAATATTATGAACAATTTATGGCAGTAAATATTATGAACAACAATTTATGCCAGTAAATTTGACACATTATTTGAAATGGACAAATGCCTTGAAAAACATAAGCTACCCATGTTCAATGAAAGGAAAGATAACTCAAATATACCCATGTTTATTAAAGAAATTCAATAAATAATACCCATCCAAAAGAATCACCATGCCTAGATGGCTTCACTCGTGGATTCTACCAGTCATTAAAAGAAGAAATGATGGTAATTCTCCATAATATCTTCTAGAAAATAAAAGCAGGGAGACCATGTCCTAACTCATTCTATGAAGACAACATTGTCCTTGATGCCCAAACTAGACAGAGATGTTAAACAAACAAAGTGTGACCAAACACCCCTCCTGATACAAAACTTCATAACAAAATTTAGCAAATTTAATTTAGCAGTATAGAAAGAGGCCAGCACAGCATGATTAAGTGTTTATCACAGAAATACAAGTTTCCTTTAACATTTAAAAACCAATCAGTGGAATTTACTATATGAATAGACTAAAAAAGAAAACCTGCATGATGATTATCTTCATAGACACAGAAGAAAACATTTGACAGAATTTAATGTCTAGCCATGATTAAAAACCCCTAGCAACCTAGAAATAGAGGAAACTTGTTCAAACTGATAAAGAGCCTTTATAAAAAGCTTTTGATTAACATAGTATTTGACAGTGAAGATCAATTCAGAAAAAGGCAAGAACACCTGTTCTCAAGGCTTTTCTTCAGTGCTGTGCTGGAAGTCTTAGCCAGTGCAATGATGTAAGAAAAATTTCCATTCAAATTAGAGAAAAAATGAAATGATCATTGTCGGAAGATGGTATAATGTATCTGTAGAAGGTCTTAAGGAGTCTTCAAAACAGCTATAAGAACTCGTAAGTTCTTGCTAGACTTGAGTTTATCAAATTTGTAGAATACATGTGGTGTTCATAAAAATTGTTTAGAAGTAATAAAAATTAATTGCAAATAAGCAATGAACAATCACAAAACTGAATTAAAACTAACAGCTTATAATATCCTCAAAATATGAAGTGGTGAGAGATAAATTTGACAAAAGCTGTGCAAAGCGTATTCGCTGAAAACCACAAAACAATGAAGCATGTGAAGGTGCACATAACGAAATGGGATATATCATACATGGATTGGAAGGCTCAATATCTTTAAGAAGTTAATTCTTTCTAAACTGCTCTATAGATTCAATGTAATTCCAATTAAAACCCCAGGAAGCATTTTTTAATACAAATATAACCTTCCAAGAGGATTCCAAAATCTATTATGACAATTCAAAGGACCTATGAGGGCCAAAACAAATTTGAAAAACAAGAATAAAATCCTCCTACCACCTGATTTCAAAACTTAAGAATCTATAATAATCAAGACAGTACAGAATTGGCATAAAGTTAGAGAAACCTATTAAACCAACAGAATATAGAATTAAACCCTCAACTGACTTCTGATGAAAACACAAAAGAAATTAAATAGGGGAAAGGATACATTTTTGACTCACTGTGTTGGATACAATTTGATAGCCATTTGCAAAACCTGTCAACCTCAACTCTTATCACAATAAAAAAAAAAACTCACATAAAATCTAGATTTAATTGTAAGATAAAAGTATAAAACATTTGGAAGGGAGAAGTCTTAGTGACCTTAAGTTAGGCAAGGACTTCTTAAGTAGTACACTGAAAGCACAAAATATGAAATAAAAACATAGACATGTCAAATTCATCAAAATTGTTCTTCAAAAGCTATTGTTTATTTTTTTAAGCTTATTTACTTATTCTGAGAGAGCACATGGTCCTGAGTTGGGGAGGGACAGATAGAATGGGGGAAAGAGAATCCCAAGCAGGCTTGTGCTGTTAGCAGAGTCCAACTCAGGGCTCGATCCAATGAACTGCAAGATTATGACCTTACCTGAAACAAAGAGTTGGATGCTTAACCCACTGAGCCACCCAGGTGCCATCCTTTGTCAAAGGATATTGTTAAGAAACTAAAAGTGAAGTCACAGGTTAAGAGATAACATTTTCATAGTATATAGTTGACAAAAGGCTTTTATCTGGAAAATATAAAAAAGTGTTATAATTCAATAAGGAGAAGGCAAGCAATTTATTTAAATGTGCAAATAACTTCAAGTGACACTTCATTAAAGAAGATATACAAATGGCATATAAGCTAATGAAAAAATGCCTAATTTCATTAATGACTTATTAAATGCAAAATAGCCCCGGGGAGTGCCTGGATGGGTCAGTTGTTCAGTGTCTAACGCTAGATTTCAGTTCAGGTCATGATCTCAAGGTTTGTGAGGCTGAGCCCCCCATTCAGTTCTGCAATGACAGCATGAAACCTGCTTGGGATTCTCTCTCTCTGTCTCTCTCTCTCTCTCCCTGTCATTCTACTTCTAAGCATTTACTCAAAAGAAATGAAAGTATATGTTCACAATAAGAGTTGTGCATGAATATTTACAGCAGTGCTATTTGTATAAGCCAATAACTGGGCTCTGCCTGACAGTCTAAGATCAAGGCAGTGTAAACAATTTGTGGCACATCCATACAGTGGAAAATATTCAGCAATAAAAAGGAACAGACTATTGAGATATGCCACAACATGGATAAATTCCAAAATAACTATATTGAGTATGAGAAGCCAAACAAAAAAAGAGTACATAGTGTGT
This sequence comes from Suricata suricatta, assembly GCF_006229205.1. Lineage (NCBI taxonomy): Eukaryota > Metazoa > Chordata > Mammalia > Carnivora > Herpestidae > Suricata > Suricata suricatta. The sequence goes on along the minus strand of NC_043704.1, from coordinate 79,552,397 downwards.
GATTCCATTTGTATAAAATTCTTAAAATATGCAAACTAATCTACAGAAAGCTAATCAGTGGCTTCCTGCAAATAAGAGTAGAGAGAAAGATGTGTCATGAGGAAAATTTTTGGAAAGATGGAAATCTTTGTAATCTTAACTGTGATGTGGTTATAGAATGTATCTGTATATCCAAATGGGTCCAATTTTATACTTAAAAAGTTTTTTTACATGTATTTATTTTTGAGAGACAGAGAGAGACAGGGCACAAGTGGGGGGCGGGGGAGAGAGAATGAGACACAGAATCCGAAGCAGGTTCCAGACTCCAAGCAGTCAGCACAGAGCCCGATGTAGGGCTTGAACTCACAAATCCTGAGATCATGACCTGAGCTGAAGTTGGAGGCTTAACCGACTGAGCCACCCAGGAGCTCCCAATTTTATATTTTAAATGTGTACAGTTTATTGTACATCTATTATACCTCAATAAAGTGGTAAATAATTTTTTTGAAAGACAGGAAAATAAGGAAGACTTAAAATTTTACAACACTGAGGTGGACAGAATCCTCAATGAGAAAAGCACATAAGAGGGAAAGACACAAAGAAATTGGTGGGAAGAAAATTCAAGACAAAGTCATGATATATTAGGGACAGGGCTTTGAATCAGCAGCATTCTATCAGCCATGTTTTAAGTCCTGAGTTGGTTCGTACTATTTTATTGGAGGAGATAATCTGAGAAGAAGCTTCAGCAGTGGTTTTTAGAGTGTAGGCTGCAATATAACAAATGATACTGAATGAAATGAAAAAGTATAAGAAAGAATATGAAATCCTGGGCTTACAAGTGTCCCTTCATCACACACTCCACCTCCAAGTAGAGTTCATGTTAGAGACTGTTGGAGAAGAGAGCTGTCCCACATCCTTTTCTCCAAACTGTGTTCATAACATGAGGGATATCTAGCCACCCACCAAGGGACTTGGATCCGTTGACTCCCCTCTTCCTTCACCTCTTTTGGCAGCCATGGGAGAGAGCCTCCACCTGCAGTGTCTTTAGATCCATCATAGTGTTTGAGCTGAGACCGTTTTCTGGCAGTCTGAAGTCAATGAATGAGCCTCCCCAGCCATGTCTGCCCAATGTGGGACTCCCCACAGTGGGCTCAGAGCTGTCCAATGGGTTTGGTCAAAATGTGTTCAGATTTTCACCCAACTCTGAGTTTCTTCCTATCTAATCATCTTTCCTTCCCCCTCTCCCTTCATAGATGTTGGACCTACAGTGTGGTCAGCTCTCCGTATCCGCTTTCTCTCCCTCTCCTCTTTATCTTTCACACGCATTACCCTCAACACGTCTCTCACACATCTCTGTCGTGACATCTGCTTCCTGAAGGACCTGAACTAACATGCACCCTCCACTCCTTCACAGCAGCAAAGTCGCCAAGTCCTCCAACTTCACTGCCACGGCTTTCAGTCAGGCTGCCTTGGTTTCACTGCCCAGGAGCTTATCCTGAAAGGGTCAGCTGTTGAACTTGAATTCCAAAGCTGCTGTTATTCTGGGAACAGAGTGGTGTCTTGCCTGGTCTGGATATCTGAAAAAGAAGGCTATACTTCCCTGAAAACAAGATATGATTTGGAATGGGGCTACTTTGCAGTCTGAGTGCGAAGCCCTGCTCTGATAATTAGCTGGCATCCAATGTTCCACGTCCCAATGTTACCTTATTTCTTTTCCATCTAAAACAAGAACAGTGTAATCACAGTCTCTGTTCTTCTTTGCAAAGAGTCAGAGAGGCTGGTGAGAATCTTGTTGGTAAAGCACTGGGAGCTCCTTAGGAGCTCCGATAATCTTGTATCTATGGATAAGAATGCTGACCTGCCACTATCCCCATATGCGCCTTTCATTCTGACTCCAAATGAGGCCTGGCCGCCTGCGTCTGGTGCTTACAATTCTCCAATCCTGTCCTTCGTTATCCTCCTCCTCCTACGTCTGTCCCAGCCAAATGGAGTCACTTGCTTATCCCCAAGCACAGTCAGAGCTTTCTCACTTCAGTAATTTCACTCATTATCTTTCCTCTGTCTGGAATCTCCTCATCTCTCACTCCCAACGCTGCCTGTCCAAATTCCAGCTATCATTTAAGGCCTATCCAAAATATCCTCTAAAAATCCTCAGAGGTGCCCTCTCTTTCTGCTATGATTTCACAGTCATTTTTTCAGTATATTTCTCATAGCGTTCATTGCTTTCCATCTTGTCTTGTGTTTATTAGGCACATGTCTCATACCATCCCCCCTACTAGGGTTCTAAGCTCCTTACCCATCTTTCTGAAAACCACTCTCCCAGTGCACCTGCCACCTAAGGGGGCTGCTCTGAATGGGTGCATTGCTTTCAAACATGGTGATGGGTTCTTTTGTACATTTCCATAGAGTGCCTCTGTGAGACCCAAGGTCACAGTCTACAAGGGCTGCTAGAGAGGGCTCTGGGCAGCTTTGCTGGGAAATTAAGGGTTTTTCCTGGGCAAGGCCTGCTGTGCAAGCATGTGAGTCTTGCATCATTAGCACAGTTGTCTGGTCAAACTGGCTGAAAGGGTAAAACAGCAGAAGGTCTCAAGATTCACACACGTATATGAATGACTATCATTGCTAAAACATCACCTTTCCCCCTGGGTCTGAGCAAAAGGTTTCAGGAGCTGTTGCAGGTTCGGGGGAGCATCAGTAATAGTAATTCCCATCCTATCTCTAAGACCTACTTCATTCGGTGTTCTCTCATTCTGTTCTCCAGTCACCATCATGCTTGACCTCTGGGCATCCACCACTCACTCTGGAAACTCACAGTCAAAACACAGATGACATTCCAGTGCATTTTTCTAAGAGCCTGGCAGTGGTCTTAGTCTTGCTGAGGGGCTCTCTCTCTCTCTGCTATGTGTATTCCAAACCAGCTTCCATGAACATGTTTCCAGCTTAGTAAACATTCAATAGGAAACATATGTTGAGGCCTATTGTGTGCCAGTAACAGGGTTGAGCAAACAGAGATAAATAGGACCCAGAGCCTGCAATCAAGAAGCACTCAGTAAGCCAAAACAACCTTTCATTTTATGAAATGTATTTCTTTTCTGGTTCAAAATTTTATGACTTCCTTGGATGATCTTAATCTTCCAATTCTCATTTTAAGGTTCAGTTCTAGAGGACTTTTTAACAGAGCAAAAATAACCTCCTTGATTGAGATGATCAACTCTGCCAACTATGTCTACCCAGTGTGGTGAGGTTCCAACCCACCACCCAGAGAAGCAATTTTACAAAAGCTCTGGGATAGATCATTAGCATGACACAGTACAGGAATCCTGATGTATGAGTTAAGACACACACAAAAAGAGGACAGTTGTTCTATCACATGTTGGTCTTCTATGCAGTGGAGATGTTGAGGTTTTCTAGGTAATAAAGACGGCTAAGAACAGACAGTTCTGAAGAGAGTTCACAGAGACTTCAGACAGTTCATTCTCGTGGATGGTAATTTTCACAGGTCTGGATAATTAGCTTTAGCCGAAAAGGCAGAAATATTTCCCCCAGCAGAACAGGAACAAAACTAGTGAGCATCTGAATTTGCAAAAGGTTTCTAATGGTAGCCTTTTTAATCGACAGACAAAATATCCAACAGCTGTTACCAGCCCAGGTCCCCGGGCTGGAAAGCAGCCTGACTATTAATTTCCTGGAAGTCTAGCAAAACAAAGTTGGACACCAGATTCTCAAGAACAGTCTCCTTTTCCAATAACAAATCTTCCTCCAGCTCTTTAACTTCTTCCCAATGTCTCAGCCAAGATAAAATAAACATGAAAGTGTCACCTTGGATCCTATCTCACTACCACTGAACCACCTGAGAAAGCTATCGTGCCTGCCAGCGGAGACTGGGCTTCATCTTGTCAACAGCTCAGCTGCCCTGGGATTTTTCCATTCTTCACATCTGTCATTATTGAGACACACAGACATTCATCAGTGAGCTGTGCCTAACCTTTAAAGAGTCGCTCCTGAGGCATACTTCAAAACTTGGAGGCTACTGGTGGCATGGAATGGACTTTGGACTGGAATTGGGAGACCAACATGGTGGACAATTAACTCCTCGTTTATTCCTGAGAAAGATATTCTCTTTGAAACTCTGTATGTCGGGGCGCCTAGGTGGCTCAGTTGGCTAAGCGGCTGACTTCAGCTCAGGTCATGATCTCACAGTTCGTGGGTTCGAACCCCACATCAGGCTCTGTGCTAGCTCAGAGCCTGGAGCCTGCTTCTGATTCTGTGTCTCCCTTTCCCTTTGACTATCCCCCACTCACACTCTATGTCTCTCTCTCAAAAGTAAATAAATGTTAAAAAAAAAAAAAAAAGGAAACTCTCTATGCACCAGAGGTACAAGAAAACAGCACCCATCTTGCCTACAGGATACGTGTAAAACTCAAATGAAGTAATGTATATGAATAGGAGGGCAACAGACGCCAATAATTAGAGCAACCACCGATAGGCAAAATGGATTCTCTATGTCAAGGGAGAAAAACTGAAATTTTAAATCAGGCCAAATGACCACGAGGAAAGAAACCAGTCAGCAAAGCCTGAGATGACAAGCTTGTACAAAATTCAGCAAAATTTATAGAAAGACCCCTGCTACACTTCCTGTTATGTGCTCCAGTGGTTGCAACATCCTGAAACTGCTACCGGAAATAGTGAGCTGTATCCTGCTTGCCACTCTGTCCTGAAACTTGCAGTTTGGAACTTGTGTCTGACAAGTCTCCCGAAAGGAGCACGGAGCTTGTGTGGTTTTGCCTATTTAACACGGAGCTCAATCCTTCCCCTTCCGAGCATGCTTTTGGTTGGTTCCAGAAAGCTATGTCTCTCTGGTTTGCAAACTGCATGGCTGCAGAGCTTTTCCTTGCCTCGGACCAAGCCTTTGCATCCTGGAATTTTTGTTGACAAATACATTTGATAAAAGGAAAACAAATCACTGTGTAAATACAAAAAAAATGATACCATTGATGGTTAATCTGTTTAACTTGTATTTGCTTATATACGCCATATGGGCATACATAGTTAGAGATATGGGTTCTGTTAAATAGCAAAAGAAAAAAAAACTTGTTAGGGTTAAGAATTAACACAGCTGTAGCCTGGGCCATATTTGAGTTTTAGCACACTGTCAGGTACATAGAAAAATAAATTTTCATTGAATAGATCTATGTGCACGAGTGATGGGATGCAATCTGGGTATTGGCTCAAACTCCATCTTTGTCTTCACCTGTAGCAGGCATCTGTCTCCGGCATCCCCGTGCTCCTGGGGGGTTTGCTAACCCAGGGCATTACAGTTAAGGAGGTTTTTATCAGGACATGGAACTCAGTGGAGGAGACCAACAACTTTAGACACGTTTAAGAAGTTTAGTTGGGTATCATTCTGTTGAAACGTGTTGGAAAAATATAATTAAAAACAAAATCCCTTCCCAACCTAGAAAACCTTACTGCAAAGGAGATAGAGAAAGAAGGGCACTTTAATTAACTACTGAGTAAGCATTAAATCATGTGATGAACATCAACGGGGAATCTGCCAAGTGACTGCAAAGACAGAAAAGACTCTCACTCCCTGATACAGCAAGGTGCACAATACAAGCCATTAGACACATGTTCTCAAGATCAATGATGACTCGTCCTCAAGTGAGAGGACTCAGCAGCACCTTTTGTCTAACTCTACCCTGGAAATTGGAAAAAACCACCCATGCTGGCGAATTGGCTTTACCTGGAAGAGAAACAAACTTTTCATTTCTTTATGGCAAGAGGTAGCTTTTCAAATTGGAGCAAGGTACCCACTGAAATCAGCCTCTTCCCCTTCTATGGGAACTGGGAAATAGGGAGCTACCTCCCCTGATGTTTGTCTTTCAAATAGATGGTGCCCAGGCTCTTGTGGAAAGACACTCCAGGGTCATAAAACCTACAATAGGTCTTATCTAGTTTCAAAGGAGTGCATGTTAAAGAGATGAACAAGGACTTAGAAGTACAAGTTTTCTAAGCAAAAGGAAGGAAATCTTTTCTGTTTTTTTTAAAAGGGAAAATTCAAGCTCTAGCTTTTAATGTGTGTTTTTTCTTACGACAGCCTATAGCTTTTCAAGCAGAAAAATTACATTTGAGACAACAGATGGAAAATATGAATGGTGAATTTTCTGATGACAGAAAATCTGGATAATGGTCCTTCCCTTCAGGGTTGGCTTTGGAGCCCAAGGGAATCCCCGGATTCCTACTTATCCTGTGGCAGGTTTCAGACCTTCTCTGAAATTATGACTTTCTAGCAACCAAAGGGGGTCAACTCTCACACATGTGCTCCCAGTGGCACGTGTGCTATTCTTCTAGATATTTCAGCTCTGAATGCTACTCTCTAGATGCTCTCTGCCATCATTCGTCTGGGGGGCCCTGGCCTCCTTGTGCACCCCCCACCTCTGCAACTCTGACCTCTCTGTTTCACAGAGAGATCCTGCTGGTCTCCTGTAGGCCAGGATGCTGGAGAGCTGCATGCCTACTGGTCACCAGTTGTGGTCCTGTGTCCATCACATCCTGATGCTGCTCAGGTTTCCCAGGATGTTGCCACAGGTCACCTCTTGGTGACAAATGATGCTTGCGGAAGCTGCTCCCTTTCACCAACACCACCTGATTCCCTCCTTACCTTTCCTGCTACTTTCCATATCCAAAGTTCTCTTCTACAAATAGGGGTACACTTCCTCCTTTCTGTGCCCCACTTGGGCCCCAGCAATAGAATTCTTTGTTTTCATATGTAGTTTTCTCTCAACCAGTGCATAGGTGCCCTGAGGAAGCTAGTTGGGACAGTTTAACATAGTGCCTCTAAGGCAACCAGAGTCCCTGCTTCCCAAGAAAAACCATGTTTTCTAGCTCTTATGTCTGTAAATTACTTAAGAGCAGAGACTACTTATTCCTCATTTCTGATTCTCCCAACACAAAGCAAGGTTCCTTGTGAGGAGGAGCCTTTCCCTTAATGCTTGTTGGTTCCCTCTCTAGGCCCCCATCTTATTCTCTAGCACCTAATCAATGTTTACAATTTTCTAGCAAATAGAAAAATGATGGCAGCAAACGCATGTTGAAGTTGTAGGGACATAGAACTTGGAACTGGGTTTAAGACCGGCTGTGCACATCTCCAGGCTTCATCATTACCATCAAATGCTGTTGCTTGTCTTTAACAGTGATGGGGCTCAGGGGAGGCCACTCCAAAATATGCCAGAGTGGCATATTAATTATTCTGAATTAAAGTTACTTAAGAAACAGTAGGTTCAAGACGGATGCCCTGACCCTCCTCTCTGTCTCCTAGGAATATAAATGACCCTGTGAAAGTAACTGTCCCTGTCTCAGGATGCAGAGAGACATCCTTATTGCCAGAGATCGAGAATTTAGAGAATTTACATAGCCAAGAAAGCGATGTAAACAAACTCTGATTAGCTTCTTCACGAATTAGTACCCAAGCCTGAGTTTCTTTGTCCAGTCAGCTCCCCATTTATTTATTGTTTCTTTGTCTAAAAGGTACATAAATAGTCTGCTTTGGCCTAATCTTAGGTCCTGTAGCTGTGACTCCTCCATGAGTATGTATTTAAACTTGTGAGGGTTTATTCCCTTTGTTAATTGTCTTGTGTCAACTTAACTACTGGACCAGCCAAAAAAACCAAGAGGGATAAGTAGAAATGTTCCCGTTCCTGACAAGAGCAAATGCCTTTTAGGTACATGGATTACACTATGAACTCCCTGAGGTTAAGCAAAGAAAACAGTTTGCAAGGTAAACACATGTCAATGGACACTCAAAAAATAGTGTTAGCTTAGGATGGCACATTAATTTAAAAACACCCATTAAGTACATAATTTCTGTTCAAAAAATGACAAATTAATAGTGTCATGATAAACTCAATTTATTTAATATTTTGTTCTTCTTTTATGGTGGCTTTGTTTGCAGAGAGAGGAACAAAAGGAGAAGAAGGTTTTAAAGAAAAGGTTGAGAAGGTAGATGGTAAAAGATACACTTATATAAACCTTTTATTATATAACACACCTAAAATGTAAGAATCACATATTCTGTCAATGCACGGATGAGCTGAGGGGAAAGTGAGGAAGCCAGGCATAAAGAAAAGTATGGATCCCTAGGGGTAGTTTGTCCTTGTGTGAGCTCTGATCAGGGGTGGTCTAGGGTCTGGTTTCTAAGTGGAGACAAAGTCTGCACTTGGGCAGAGTGGAGGTGGATTAAAGACTACCACATAGACCTAAACTCCCCTAAGGAGAAAGTCTCACAACTCACAAAGGAAGAAAATGACAAATACTAGATTTTACTCTGACTCTCAGTAGAGTAGGAATAAAGTGAAAGGAAGGGGAGGAGAGGGGGAGGGGGGAGGGGAAGGGAAGGGAAGGACAAGACAGGACAAGGGGAGGGGAGGTGAGAGGAGAGAAGAGAAGAGAAGGAAAGGAAGGAAGGGAAAGAGGGAGGGAGAGAGAGCAGAAAAAGAGAGAGAAAAGAAGAAAAGAAGAAATTGAAGCCAGAATTTACCCTACTCATATGGTACGACAAGTCCAGACTAAAAATTAACTTCAAAGTAGTCCTGAGGTGCAAAAGCCTCTTGATGACTGGAAGGAGCAAATACAAGTCTTTTCTGGAGAAATACACTTAAAACTCAAGCCTCCAAGAATTTCTGCACAGAACATTCAAGGAATAGGAACTCATATGCAAAAACTTCTAGACACCAGCGTTAACCTGTGTGTGAGATTCAGCAACAACAACAAACTACTGAGAGGCACCCATGATTATGGCAGATATTGGAATTGCTAGAAATGGAATATAAAATAAATATAATTACCAGGCCTGAAGTAGTAAATGAGAGCATTGAAATAAGACAAATGAAGATTGTAAAATTTGACAAGGCAGAGATCAAGGAGAACCCACCTATTAGAATTGTTATATAACAAAATTATATAAATCAGCATTAGAAGGTTAATGGATTAAATAGTATATTAGGCACAGCAGAAGAGTTGTTGGTCTCTAAGATAAATCTAGAGAAATTATATAGAAAAAAGAATAGAGACACAAAACTGGACACATCAAAAAGTTTAGAAACACAGGTAACAGAGTACAAATCTCCAATGTACTCATCAGAATTTCAGAAAGATAGAACAAAAAGAGAAAATACTTGGGGAAGTAATGGCTGAGATTTTCTAGGATTCATGGAAGACACCAATGCTCAGATTCAGAATGAGTGGTGAACCCCAAGCAGAATAAATGAAAAGAAATTCACATTGAGACAGGTTTGGGAGACACTGGGTGGCTCAGTTGGGTAAGCGACCGGCTTTGGCTCAGGTCATGACCTCACAGTTTGTGGGTTTGAGCCCCGCGTCAGGCTCTGTGCTGGCAGCTCAGAGCCTGGAGCCTGCTTTGGATTCTGTGTCTCCCAATCTCTCTCCCCTCCCCCACTCATGCTCTGTTTCTGTCTCAATAATAAGTAAACATTAAAAAAAATTTTTTAAGTAAATAAAGCAAGAAAGTGGAAAGCATGACATAAGATGAACAAAATGAATTCAAACAAGTCATTTATCTCAATCAATGTGGGTGAGCGAAACTCTCCAGTTGGAAGACAGGGGTTTTTAGATGGGATTTAAAACAAACATAGCTATATGGTAAATACAAAAGAAACAATGAAACCATAAAGGCATTGAGATGTTTAAATAAACAGATGGAAAAAGAAATTCTAAGGAAAAGTCAAACATGGTAGACTTTATGTTAAAAATATTACTAGCAATGAAAAGATTTATGAAATACTAATAAAAACTCAATTCTTGGAGCACCTGGGTGGCTCAGTCAGTTGAGTGTTCGACTTTGACTCAGGTCATGATCTCACATTTTGTGGGTTCAAGACTCTCGTCGGGCTCTGTGCTGACAGATCAGAGCCTGGAGCCTGCTTTGGATTCTGTGTCTCCCTCTCTCTGCCCCTCCCCCACTCACACTGTGGGTCTCTCTAAAACAAATAAACATTAAAAAAAATTTCAGTTCTCTATGAAGAAATTTCTAAACTTGTAATCACCTGAAAACATACATAGAGAATCCAGCAATGAGAGAATATACGTCATTTTGGAACCCATATGGAATCTTCCCAAAATATAGCTTCATGGTAGACAGCAAAGTCTCAATAAAATTTAAGGAATTTGAGATTATATTCTCTGATCACAGTACCAGTAAGTTAGAAATCTGGAAGCAGGAATACTTTCAATGATAATTTTAACTCATATTTTTCTGTTAGATTTTGCTAATTGACAATTTTGATAAATTTGTAACTTGTCATTTTCTAGAACCCTCTTTTTATTTTTTCTTTAATATACAAAATATTTTGTTGCAGAGTGACCAATTTGTAAATTGGTTCTCTGGTCAGAGTGGACACATGTGCGTGTAAATATACATGCTCACTCTGGTTGATTAACCAAATTTAATTTTAAAAACAAGCTTAATTTCAAAAATTCAGTTTTCTGTGTTAGCCCAGTCATTCAATACTCTATCAGTAGTTGAAATTTATCTAAAAACAACTTCTTGGATGAATTATGTTTTAAAGATCAGTGGTGTAAATATTGGTTATTGTTTTACTACAAATTAAAAAAAATACTGTTGTCAATACTTATGGCACAACTCCTTTTCATTTGGGCTTGGGATATCCCAAAGAGGTTTCAAATGGTCCCAATAAATTTCATTTAATTTTAAATAATGATACTATAAATAGTGATGTGTAGAATTAGTTTGGTAAAGATAGGATCTGTGAAGCTGATTATGATAAAAATAAATATTAAGTTATAAACTCCATAAAATTAAGAACCAAGTCATTTTTTTCTCACCATTTTATCTTCTGTGCTATGTAACATCATATCCAGCACACAGTAGATATTTACAATTTTCTAAATGTTTTATTTATTTTTGCAAAAGAGAGACAGCATGAGCAGGGCGGGGGGTAGAGAAAGAAAGAGGGAGACACAGATTCTGAAGCAGGCTCCAGGCTCTGCTCTGTCAGCACAGAGCCCAACGCGAGGCTCAAACTCGGGAACAATGAGATCATGACCTAGGCTGAAGTCAGAAACTCAACCAAATCAGCCACCCAGATGCCCTGATATTTACAATTTTTAAATGGAAAAAAAAAGATCATGTAAATGTAGGATGGTAAGTAATTGAGGGCCAGAAATAAAAGAACTGCATCTAATATGAAGGGAAAAGCACCCATAACCATCAATTATTTTAGTTCATTCAGCCAGTCTCCACTGAGTGCCTACTCTGTACCCGCCTAGGTTCTAGGTGTCACGTGGTGTGTTGATGAATGACAGACATGGTTCCTTAACCAGTGTGGGGCTTACAATCTGAGGACACGCAATTTGTTGGAATTATGGTGGAATTCCTATATTGGAAAATAGGGTGGTCATAAGAATCAGTTCTGAGCTTTTGAACAGTGTGATAAGGTAGTGGGGAAACTCAATTCATCGCCTGCTATAGGCATCTTACAAAGGAAGTTTGATTTTACCCCAGATTTGGCCATTTATAATAATTCTTTAATATCCACAGTTGACCCAATACTTTAATATTCATTATCTTGTTTGAAGCAGAAAGACTGAGTATTATCACTAATTTACAAATGAGGAAAATAAAGTCCAGCTACAGGTAAACCCCAAGGTTGGTAGCCAGATTTCCTGAGTCCAAATTATTGGAGATAAAAGCGATGTCACATTTTAAAGACTGGGTTTTGGCATTTGTTTGTTTTTTACAAATACATAAATTTAAAAAATAGTCTCCTATTTACACTTTTTGAAATATCAAGCTATCCAGCTTTGGCTAATTTTGTTTCTGGTTGATCGTCAGAACTTTTCACTTCTAGTCTGAGGATTGGTTATTAGCTACAGAGACACAGAAGGTCCTCGGTTATATGAGCAGCAGTTCCTGGAAGCAAGTCTAGTCGGATATGGCATTAGTCCACTGTGAACTCTTTGCAATGAGACAACTTGATTATGCATCTCTGTGTTCCCATCGTCCCCCATTTAAGGGGCTGGCCAAATGAAGACGGGTCAGCAATAAAGCATGCCACTCCTCTATGCCATTCTGGCAGCCTCGGCGGGGCCCAGGCCCTTGTGACACTGCAGTTCAAATTCCTTCCCAAAACAGTTTTGTCTGTCATGCCTTTGCTCAGAAGCCTTAGGTGGCTCTCGCTTGCCCACTAACTATTGACCAAATCCCTCAGTCTGTCATCCAAAGTTCTTCATAGTCTTTTTGAGGTTTATTGTGTTCCACTCAGTCAACACCTCTTCTCCCTGCACTATAAACATTCTGGTCTCCAGCCACGCTGGCGAACTCACTGTTGGCACAGCACACTTGATTTTGTACAACTCTGTATCTTTGCTCAAGCTGTTTCTTGTCTAGCACACACTCTGCACGCGCATATCTATGGAAATCTAACACATCCTTAACAATCTCTCCTTCTCCTTGGACCCCTGATCGGAAGGAATCTCCTTTCCCCATGATCCCACCATGAGCTCTGACATGACACTTATCCTGTTCTACCTCGCATCGGTTACTGAGCCGCAAGTCGGGAGGTTACGAATGGCTTGCCTACAGCACCAGTGTGTCATTCATGCTAACCCTGGCTCAGTTCCTGTCACAGAGTTGACTACTTAGAAATGTTTCCTGAATTCCCAAAACTAATCCATTACACCACCTAAGGTAACCAGAAATGCTAGAACCCACCTCTACACATTCAACTTGACCCTGACAACATTTTCTCTCCTGAAAAATGAGTGCAGTGAAACAGAGAAGGTGCAATGTGGTCACAATCACAAGGAAAGTGACAAATATAACATGTTATCTGACATCTATTTTTAAAAATGAGGAAGACTTAGGAACTCAAGATGGGTCTTGGAAAATAAAACTGTCTGTTCGGTATTGCCAGAATGTTACTAATGCAAATTGTCTAGCCATCCTAGAAAAAGTTTTCTTGCTTCCACACTTGTTTTCCACATATTACAAAGTTAATTTGTATATAGCTCCCCTAAACTTTGATCTTGTTGACTTTTCGTCTCCAAAATTCAAAATATATATATATTGAATTGCTCCTGACATCTAGCTGGCTTGATCTGGAGTGCATGCATAATTTAAGCTGATTGAATATTTTGCCACATTAGAGTGGAAAATATCTGAATCCCTCAAACAGTAAAAGAAAATGACAGGCTCAAATGCCACTTGGCATCACCTTCTGTGATTTCCGCCAGGTAATTAGGGCAGTCTAGGAGGCTGAAATGAAAATTTGCCTTTAGCTACCGGATTCACTCATGAGCACTCAAGGCCCAGAAGTGAATGACTCTGTCTTTAGCTGATGCAAAGTCTTCTTTCCTTCCTTGGAAGCAAGATAAAATAAAAACATTTCTCAGATTATTTTCTTTTTTGCCCCCTTTTTAAAAAAATTTTTTTTAAATTAACCAAAAGAAAATGGGGTTTAGAAGTTGCTTTCATTAGTAGAATGTACTTAACTTTGAAATATGCCAAAAAAAAAAAAAAAGGCACTCTTAAAGCCCTCCAGGTTTGTCGAGAAAAACAACAAATGAAGAAGCCAAATCACTCAGGCTTGTAGTTTCCCCTCCTCTCCTGAGCCTCTGCCTCCTCTAACCTGGGTCACTCTCTTACCCCCAGGGCACAAAGCCTGCTCTTCCTTCATGATGTGGGATACCCCCCACCCCCATCCCAGAGGCAGTCCCAGCTGGGACTGTACAGTTGACAGTGCCAAGGAGGAAATCTCCAGGATGTGGCATTCTGGAGAACATGGGCAGGGAGGCTGATGAGCCCCTGGGGTAGCTGTGGTTGGGGGGTGGGGGGAGTGGGGAGAAAGCCCGAGGTCTGAGATGTGCCTGCATGCAGGTTGTGGGTGGGCAAGTGATGTCTGTTGCAGAGCAGGGGCATCTCATCAGGCCTTACCCACCTAGAGCTTTCCTTCAGGCTCTCAGTTTCTTTTTGTTTGCTTTCCATGCTCATCAGCAACAATTCCTTTGTTGTGTCTTTAAATGTTTATTTATTTTTTAGAAAGAGAGTACAAGCAGGGGAGTGAAAGAGAGAAGGGGACAGAGGATCCAAAGCACATCAGGTTCTGGGCTGACAGCCCAGAGCCCCATGTGGGGCTTGAGTTCAGATGGAGTGGTGGGGAAGGCTTCCATGATGTGTGCTATTTGACTTGAGACCTGGATACAAGAAGAAGGCAACCAGATGCAGATCTGGGGATTTCGGGCAAGAGCAAAGGCCCTGAGGCAGGAATGAATTTATAGTCAGGAATGGAAAGGAGGCTGTGCGCCGGAATACAGTGAATATAGGAGTGAGCAGGAAGAATGGAGTCAGACAAGTTCAAATCTGATTCCCTCTACAGATGCTAAGAAAATAGAATTTGGGAATCTGAGAAATGGGAGACCAACCAGACCTCAGACCAAAGATGTTTCCCTTTAGAATTTCTTGCAACAGCCAGTTCTAGACAACAGTCCATCATCATTCATCATCTCTCTTTCCCCCAGGAAACATTTCCATTCTCTGAACTTCCAACACAGTTCTCCTAACATACCCTGCTAGTTCCTGGCCTGGGCTGTTCCTTTGCCCAGGATATCTTTCCCCCAAGCTCTGTCTGAAGAAATCTCAAGCCCTTCCTTCCAAATTCAGCTAAAATATCCTCCTCTCCTGTACCTATCCCAAATAAAGGTGAATGCTTCCACAGAAGTTTGTAGAACTCTATTATAACACCTTTCAAACTGTGTTTTGCTGTCTGTCTATTGTTAGGGAATTAGGGCAGCGGGGGAGAAGGTGACTAGCATTCTCTTCTTGACCAAACTCTGATCTATCAGACTCGCCTGAATTCTGCTCTCAGCTAGGCCCCAACTTTAGGCTTCTGTGTTCATCTTTACATGGTTCCATTTTAGCAAGAATCCTGCCAAGTTGGTTTAGCCAGAACTTCCCGTCCTCCATATCCGACTGCCCTTCATATCTAATCAGCCGCTTCCTCCTCTACCTTCCTTCTGTGATCCCTTGGCCGGACACCAAGTTCCTCCTACCCTTGATGTTTCCTCTTAGTAATTTTCCATCACTCACCCCCACCTTGCTTCTCGGCCATAAATTCCCACTTTTCCTTGTATTCAGATTCGAGCCCATTACAGTGGTCCCCACAACTATTGCGTCGTCCACACCCCTCCCCCACCCCTTGAACAAAGTCTGCCTTATTGTCTTTAATGAGTATCAGGAGTAATTTTTTTTTTCTTTAACAGAGAGAGGAGGGAAGAAGGAAGAAAGAGGAGAAGGAAGAAGGCGAAGTAGAAGAGAGGGAAGGAGGGATGGAAGAATTTAAACTTCAGAATAAAAGAAATAGTTCATTTCAGGAATATCTGTAGCCAAAAAAACAAACAAACAAACAAACCAGGAGGGGCGACTAACTGTACCATAAAGGTTATTTTTGTAATAAACTAAGTTATACTCTATCTGGGAAATTCTTCTTTTGTCTTGCTAAAACCACCAAGGAATCTAAAATCCCTCCCACACTTCTTTTCAAAGGTATTTGCAAATGAGTCTTGATTCCTGCTAATCCCAAATTACATAGAACTGCTGGCCAGCAATTAGAGGCTTAAAGAGTCGGCAGGGAAGAAGAGCAGCTGCTGAACCCTGCGGTAGAAACAAAAGCTCCGGCTGGCACCAGGGACCGGGCATCTACGAAGCTCTTCCAGCGAGCAATCTTTCCAGAATGGGTCATCGGAGACGCAGAAAGGGACACTGCAGAAAGGAGATGATTTAAATAAAGGTGAAGCATCCCAGGCTTAGAATGGAGGATACTCCTAACTCGGAGGTTTTACTTTGGTGCCGAGAGATGTAGCAGAAGTGGGAATGGAGCTAAGACAGAGGACATCTGGTCCAGAAGATTCCTGGAGTTCAAACACCAACCCCCACCCCCCAGGCATGGTGACATTGTCTATCAGCGATTCTCCACCTTGGCAGCTCATTAAAAATTATATGAGATATTTTAAAAACTGTAGTGCCTGTGCCCCAGGCCATTTAAAAATAGAAATTTCTGCCGATGGGGCTGTAGCATTAGGATTTTTAGAAAGCTCACCAAGGGATTCCATCCGACACAGGCAGTTAAAATTCCTTTCCTCTGCTTCACTTGCAACGCCTTTTCCCATGTGTCTGCTTATTGAATCTGGTTTGTACAGGAAGGCAAAACCAGAGCTCAGAGGCAGAAGGAAACCTGCCGCAGGTCATCCTGCTAAAGGCAAGATTCTGACTTGGGCCTTCAGACTTGAAATTCAGTAGGAACCATAAGTCAGGCCAGTTTAGGGAGCTGCTTCTGGGGAATGCCTTGATGGAAGACACATTGGTCCTGCGGGATTCTGCTCTCACTTCTGACACCCCTTCTCCTTGATTCACATTCCTCTTCTCCAGGCCTTTCCTCCTCCACCCCTCTCTTCTTCAGGTGCTCATTTCTCCTGTCCTGCCTGCTGGGATGCGCTGAGCAGTGACTAACCACTTAGCAGGGATCAAGTCTGTGGGCAACCTCTCTTCGGGGAAATGTTGGCTTTAAAAAAAACATTGGCCAATGAGGTAAAATGCAAATAGTTAGTGCATGGAAGTCAGCCGTATATGGGAGTTTCTTATACTGTTCTTGAAACTTTTCCAGAAGTTGAGACTATCAAGATAAAAAGTCACAAGAAGGAGAAGAGGAGGAGGAGGAGGAAGAGGAAGGGAAGGAGGAAGGAGAGGAAGACCTTGGCAGCATGTAATACAGATTCAATGGCCTTGGTGAGGAGCCATGGCCTGAAGGTCTGAGGGCCTGAGTCTTTTCTGCTCTGAGACCTTGGCCAAGCCACCCAGTTCTAGGATTTTATTTTTCTATTGGGGAAATGAAGAGACTGGAGTAGATTTTCCAGCTTGTTTGTTACTGCATAATGAGCCAGCCCAAATCTTAGTGGCTTACAGCAAAAACGTATGATTACATTCATGGTTCTTTGAATGGGCTAGGCTCTGCTGAGTGATTCTCACTTGGGGAACCCTCATGAGGTTACAGATAGCAACTGGGTTTGGCACTGCCTGGCTTAAATGGGCTGGGCATCTGAGGTGGTTCACTCACAAGGCGTGCAGTTGATGTTGGCTGTTGGTTAGGAGCCCCAGGGACGGAGGAGGGGGGGATGCTGTTGACCCTGAATGCCTGTCTACAGTTCAGCTTTCATGTTAGGTAGAAACAATGTTGTTGTCCTAAATTGTGGCAGGCATTGATTTAAAGGATGTGAGTTTTTCGTAAACTGGAAGTTCTACACTCACCCGAATAGTTATCCTTGCTGTCATTTGCATTTTGCTGACCACTCGCTGTCCCACCCTTGCTAACTGCCATCTGGTCAGCAAGTCTGGGTGCTTCTCCTGACTACGCCCCATCCACTGGTAATCTCTATTCCCATCCATTCCCCCAAAATGCAGCTACATAGGAATCCCAGCCTAAACAATAAGGAAAAATTACTTAGACAAATTGTGTGGGGTTCGCATTTGTAAGACCTGTGATTATTCTTGAATCTTGGTCACAGGGTGAGGTGGGGCCACCTCATTCCCAAACACCCCATGGTGGGTGGGGAAAATACACTGTATCTTAGTGTGCCCAGAAAGCTTTCCGAATCTGAGAAGTACACAGGCAGAGAGCTCAGGGACTATTTGAGAAGGTTGGCTTCCGCTTTTTAGTAGTTTGTGTACTCATCTTCATAAAAGTTGCACGTTTACTTTTAGAGCCAATGACTCCACAAGATTTATTTCAGGAAGGAGTAGTCCCCTTGTGGCTTGCTGCCTAGACACCCCTCCCCAGAGGTGACCACTATCAACTATTCAAGCTAGGTGTGCTTTGTTTTGTTCCAGATATTGCTACCTCTTGATTTTTTGCTCCCCTGCCATGATTACACAGTCACGTCCTTCCCTCCTCCCCAAATCTTCTCATGACAGTGTCATCTGATTTGGCCCAGGCTCGTGTTCTGGGTATATTCTTACAACTACATGAACACCGTCCTCAGCTGAATCCTGCTGCATCCACGGATCGCTTTTCCTTTCTAAATCAGTTTTTGTTTTCTTTAGAACTAACGATATCCTGTATTTTTAAAAATTTGTTTATTCTTCTTCGTAACACCAATTCATCCAAATCTTTGACAAGTGTTCCCATCTCATCTCAAAATGCTCAGAAACATTGGCTATTCCATCAGTTCTATCTTTTTGGAGACTTCTTTCTTAGGCATTGTGTGCTCCAACCTGCTGATTTTGACCTTTGGGCTGCAGCACAGTAAAAACTTAGGATCTGCCTTTTCAGTCATCATTCAGACCCCTTTCCTGGAGAGCTGGATGGCTCAGTCCGTTAAGCATCTGATTTGGGCTTAGGTCATAATCTAGTGGTTTGTGAGTTTGAGCCCCACGTCGGGCTCTGTGCTGACAGCTCAGAGCCTAGATCCTGCTTCAAATTCTGTGTCTCCCCTTTTCTGCCCCTCTGAGGCTCATGCTCCATCTCTCTCTATCTCTCAATAATAAATAAACATTTAAAAAAAATTTTTAAAGACTCCTTTCCTGCCTTTTGCACATTGCTCTTCTGTTTCTATATCTGTATCTTCCGTTTTGTTTGTTTTCTTCCTTATTTAAGGGAAGTGCATCCTTTGGTAAAGCACAGCTCTCTGAAAAAGAGCACGGGGTAGGTAGAATTTTGAGAACTTGCATCTCTGAAGATGTCTTTATTTTATTCTCACACCTGCCAGAGGGTTTGGATGGGTATGATATTCTAACTTGGGAATCATTCCATTCAGACTTTTGAAGCCTCCCTTCCATGATATTCTAGCCTCTAGCCTGGCTGTTATAAAATGCTGAATCTATTCCAATTCATGACACTTTGTATATTATTGTAATTAATCCTCCCCCTTTACTGCCCTTCTCTTCTCTTTTTCTTCCTTCCTTTCTCTCTCTCTCTCTCTCTCTCTCTCTCTCTCTCTCTCTCTCTCTCTCTCTCTGTGTCCCTCCTTCTTCCTCAATTATAGCATTTTTATCCATTGTACTGGGCATTTCACAAGTCCTTGCAATCTGGAAACTGATGTCATTCAGTTCTGGGAACTTGTCCTGACTTACTTGGCTGGTGTTTTTTCCTTCCATTTCTTCTTTTCTCTTCCTTTGGAAACTGTATGATTTAGACATTGGGCCTCAAGGACTGGTCCTTTCTTTTCCCCCCTTCTCTTTTTATTTGTCTATTTGTCCTTTTGTTCTATTTTATAGTATATGTTTTCATCCTAGCTTCTGTTTCTTCTATTGAATTTTTATATATCTGCTGTCATATTTTCAATTTCCAAGTGTTCCATTATTTGTTTCTTAGGATTTTTTTTTAAACAATGACCTCTTCTTTTCTTGTGGTTGCAATATCACCTCTTGATGCTCTGAAGTGTATGTGTGTGTGTATGTGTGTGTGTACATGTTCCCCCTTCACAATATCTTCTCCTTGAATAGTATCTGTCTTCTCTCAGGTGCCTATTGTGTGTGTTTTATTTTTTGTATTTTAAGTTAAAGATGGATGGTCATCCTCCGGAGGCTATACGATCGAACTAGTCTAGGTCACAAGAAAAGTTTCTTAGAAGCCCTGGACTCACGGGTGTGACTTGTTGCCCAGGGGCTTTAATGATAAGTTTGAGCCATTTTCTATCAGTGTCTGTAAATTCTTCCTCTTAGGCTAATCACATTTCAGAGGAAGAACCCAGTCTTACACTGACGGATGCAGCGTTTTCTTGGAGCTCTGTGGGCAGAGCTGGTTGGACATGTCACCATTTAGGACACGTATATTTTCTTATCCCCATTTTCAGAAAGGCGCTCTACTCTCAGCTGTGCCTAGCATGCCTAGCATCCCCCAGTCCACAGTTTTTCTGTCCAGAGAATACATTTCCAGGCTTCTTCCAAAGTGGAGATGGTAACTGCCTGGCTATAAAGTGTGAGGGAGGGAATCTAGATAGCTAATGGAGTCATAAACAGACTTTTACCTGAGGTACTTTGGGTGAATTCACAAGTTTTTGAGAGGTTCTCCATATAAACAGGTTATTTTTCAGCTTATACCAGTGTTGGTTTAAGGTTTAGCTTTTCCTGGGCTACTACATTTGTTGGCACACATTCATTTGCATTTCACGTTCTAGAATTTTGTTCCTTGCAACTTTGTCTCTTTTCACTTTTCCACTCTTGTGATTATTTGACCTTTTATTTTTTTTAATGTTTATTTATTTTTGAGAGAGAGACAGAGACAGATAGTGAGCAGAGGAGGGGCAGAGAGAGAGGGAGATGCAGAATCCAAAGCAGGCTCCAGGCTCTAAGCTGTTAGTATAGAGTCTGACAAGGGGCTTGAACTCATGAACCATGAGAACATGACCTGAGCTGAAGTTGGACGCTTAACCGACGGAGCCACCCAGCCACCCCAAATGTTTGCCTTTTAAAATTTATCTCGTGGGGTTCCTGGGTGGCTCAGTTAGGCATCTGACTTTGCCTCAGGTCATGATCTCACAGTTTGGGAGTTCAAGCCCTGCATCCAGCTCTGTGCTAACAGCTCAGAGCCTGGAGCCTGTTTAGAGTCTGTGTCTCCCTCTCTCTCAAAAATAAACAAACCTTTAAAAAATTTAAAGTATCTATCTCTTTATTGTTGTTTAAATGGAGTTTGAGAATAGAGCAAAAAATGCATGTTTCCAACATGCCAGTTTTACCCGACGTTCTCTGAGGCAGATATCTTGAATTGGGAAGATTAGGGATAAGAACTGAAGGATTCATATCACAATATTTCCTCAGACTCAACAGGCTTGAATTTTGAGATCAAATGCACATTTCCATTTGTTTTCTCAATTTGTAGGCCTTGCAAAAATATCAGGGACACCACATTATCATCACTCCTGCCCCTGTCAAGATGACAATAGCTACCACTCATTGAGTGGTTACTCCATGGCACTGCTGAGCCAAGCGCTTTACAGACATGATCTCATGTAGTCCTCATTCATACCCGCTGCGTGCGGAAGACAAGTTTTATTATTCGCCTTTTAGATACGAGGAGAAATTAAATAACTTGCCCAAAGTCATAAAGCCATAAATCGAAGGGATCAGGATTCAAACACAGATCCGCCCAATATAGAGTTGCTGTATTATGCTGCTTCTGATGGTTGAAGGCTTCTACTGCCTTGGCTGATCCACCCTTCTGTTACCACATGACAGTGCCCATCCCACCACCATTGCTGCTTGCCCCCCACACTACCAACTTCACAGAATGCACCTAATAAGCTTATAAGTATTTACATTTCATAATGTTGATACACAGAGGTCATTATATTTAAGAAGGCTTTCTAGAATTAAAAAAATTATTTTAATGTTTATATTTGAGAGAGAGACTGACAGACAGAGTACAAGCAGGGGAGGGGCAGAGAGAGAGGGAGACACCAAATCCAAAGCAGGCTCCAGGCTCCAAGCTGTCAGCACAGAGCCCGACGCGGGGCTCAAATTCACAAACTGTAAGATCACGACCTGAGCCGAAGTCAGATGTTTAACCTACTGTGCCACCCAGGCGCCCCTCTGGAATTTTAAGGGGTGTACAATGGAAGGGAAGATACCCTTAAGGAGAACACAATTTATTTTCAGAAATAGAAACAACCTGGTCCTGGTGCTTTTCTCTTCTTTAAATATTAGCTCTATTGTTTTTTATAGTAATTGTCTTTTAAGACTTTCCATCTCTGCTGGAGTAACATTTCATAAATCATACTTTCTAGAAACTTATTTCATCAGACTTTTCAAATGTTTCTGCATAGATGTACATATTAACCTCATAGTTTTCAATTTTCTTCTTTATTTTAAAAATGACTTTTAAATAATTTCTAATTTTATATTTTTGTAATTTACTCTCTTATGAAACATTGGCTTAGCTAGCTGTTTAAACATTCCCTTGATTTTTCTTTTCACAGAGCCAGATTTCACTTTTATTTATTACTCATATTGGTTTTCCATTTTCTGTCATTGACTTGTACTTATTTCTCTGGGCTTGCTTTCTTATTCTTTGTTGAAACTCTTACTAGTTGTTTATTTCATTGGTTTTCTTTATATTGGTACATAAAATTAACCATTTTCCTTTGCTTTGTGGATATGACTTTTTGACATAACTTCATTGCCTATTGCAGGGGTAGGCAAAGCATGGCCAGTAGGCCAAATCCAGCTCACCACCCATTCAATTTTATTTAAATTAGAGCCACAGTTCTCTGTTGATTTACTATCTGTGGCTGATTTTTGCTCTGCATTGGCAGAATTGAATACTTGTATCAGAGATTACATGGTACATAAAACCAAACTTTTTATGATCTATATAAAATGTTATCTACTTTAGGCTACTGTCTTTAAGCAATAAGTTTGCCAATCCCTTTTTCTATCAGTACATTATTTTCCTCCTTATTCTCTTTTATCGTATAATAACTTTGGGTGGGATTTGACAATATTCATTCTGTTGACTTACACTATATGTTAGATGGCCTACACTGTCCAATATAACTTTTGCAGTGTTGGAAATGTCCTGCTCTGTATAATAAAGTAACCACAAATGACCAGTAAGAATTTAGAATATGGCCAGCATGACAGAGAGTTAAATTTAATTTTTTTTAATTTTAATTCATTAAAATAGCCAGATATGGCTAATGGCTACTGAAATAGAAATCATAGTACCATATTCTTAGAAAGAGAATGAGGTCAAGAGGGCCTTTCTAGCTTCCTAGCTTCAGAGTGCCACCTTCTTTTGTTTTGGGAAATGGGAAATTTGGGTAGAAAATTCCAATCTACTGAATTTACCCGCTCCTTGGGCTCTATCTGAGCTTCCTCACTTCTTTGTCCCATTGACTCTGTCCTGCTCAGTGTGGATTCTACACTCAGCAGTTCTTCTTTCATTCTGGACTTTATCCTAGAAGCAGCATTTGGTTGGTTAGTTTTAATAGCTTACAGGTCCTATAGGACTCTGGTATATTTGAGTTTCCTGTGAGCTCCCTGTTTTCACTTGTAAATCTGAGCCCACAAAACATGCTCCCAGTTTCAACTGTTCCAACCAAAAGAACAGTCAAGCTCTCAGTGACTGGCTATTGGCTATCCGGGAATCCTTTGGCTCTCCAGGCTTTTATGAGTTCCTTTGTTTTCCCTTCATGTTCTCCCACAGTCTTTAATATATTCAGCCTATATTTGGGGTTTGTGGGGATAGGTTGACTTCTGTGATGTTTCAGTTTTGTTATATTAGTCATTTGCTTTATCGTCTTTATCAGGGGGTTTAACAAGAATATAACACTGTAGCGTCTTTTCCAAATTCCCTTTTATGATCCCTATATGTGATCTATTTTATCCAACTCTGCAGCTGAAAGTCACGGACCTAGTCCCACCCCCATAATTTGTAAGAGAGAGAAATGGTAGCTTTGAGAGGGTACATAGCTTGCTTCAGGTCACAGAGCCGGCAAATATAAAAGCCAAAGCCAACACTCATATTCACAGCCTTTCAGCCTAGCATTTTTCTCTTACACCATACTAATAGAAGTCTTTGTGGTCCGAGTATCTGACAGCCAACAGTTAGTTCTCTGTTCTGATAACTTGTCCCATCTCTGTTTTCCCCCTGGTTTGGCACTGTGTTGCATTTGGGAAATATATGTGCTTCTAAGGGTCTCAAAGTGATAGTGGAGATAAGGGAGAGGCAGGCAGAGAGATGACTAACTAGGGCCAGTTCTTCACTTGGCGATCATGGTAAAGAGATGGGTTTAAGAGCCGATGGGACTATTCTGGTCTTTCCTCCTTACTGGCCACATAACTGTTGGAAAAATTAGTGATTCCTTCTTGTATGTGGTGAGGGAGATGGATATGAAAGTGCCTAGAGTGGTGCTTGGCTCATAGATATTGTCTGATAACCATTATCTCCTCTTCCTTTGGACTTCCCCGGCTCCTCCAGCGTGCACACAAGACACAGTATCTGAAAGGCTGTTCTACTCCATAAGAAAGGTTAGACAATAAGCTTGAGCCTACCTCATGGCACATCTGCTGGACTTTTAAGAATGGTAAACTGGAGATGTCAGGATGATCAGAAGGGTGAGGAAGCCCAACATCCTCTTTCTCCACTTTTTCAATTCAAACATTTGAGTCAGGGGCTCTAGCTGGGTCTTTCTTAATTGTACAAGTGATAAAGCCCTAGGGGTCCCCAGGCTTCATTACCCCCACAACATACCCCTTACTGGCCTCAGTGCCTTCAAGACCTTCTGGATACCAGGAACCAGTGTCACCACTAGTCCCCGGAATATAGACAAGTCTCTAAAAAGTAGCATTCTTGGAAAAGGAAGTGGAAATCAGAGGAAAAATTATGGTTGTACAGAGAGGATGCGATATGGTATAAGCATAGGAAGCGCTGTCCATATCAAATTTTTTTTCTTCCTGAAGTACACTCTCAATTATTCCTACAGTGAACACAACAAATTGATATTTGGCTCTATGCAAGCAGATGCTCTAACTGGGGGTATGCATCCTGCTTGGAAAGTCAGCGATCACCATGACAACAAGCTTTTTTTTTTTTTCTTGAATGAATGTTATAATTAACTGTCACATGAAATCAGACACAGCCACTGACACCATTGTCAGACCCTCTAACCCTGGCCATTTAAGATTTCTTGGTGGCAGGAAGCACCAAAGGGAGACTTGGCAAAGTGAGTTTCTTCCAATCAGGGCAGACAATTCAAAGATGAGAGTCTTAATGAGAAACAACTTCTCATTAAGGCCTCCTATGTCTAATTAGATGCTGCTTCACTTGCACACATGTAAGAGAAATCAGCAGTAAGAACCATGTTTACTGAGAGTTGGTTGACTCAGAAAAATATAATTGGCATATTTCTCCAGGCATGAGGAACCATCAAGTCAAGTGCTGCACATTTGTATGAAACAAGTTTGGTATAAGGATGGGTATGTTCATTTTACTAGATCTGCAGCCCACTCTTAAAGTGCAAAAGTAAGGCTGGGAAAGTAGCTTCCTACATTCCCTATATTATGCCAGGCATTCTGTTCAACACTGATATTAGTGCACTACCCATTTAAACTTCACCTATAACTCAAGGAGATGCAAAAGAAGCCCTCAATGAAGGTTGAGAAGTACATGTTATGAATTCCATATTAAAGATGGTGAAGCTGTGGCTTATGAAGAGAAGGATTGCTCTGTAGCTAACAACATACCCTCAAAATCCATGACAATGCCAAAAGGAGAGGAAAGAAATAAGTAGGGATAATTAGGATTTTCCTGATTTCTATAATTTCCACAAGTCTACTACCATCTCCTGGTCATCCAGTGTTCTACAGAGTGATAGTGGAAGAAAGTATGGGAATCCAGGAGGAGAGAAACCAGAAATAGGTCCACCTACTGCAACTGATCACCCCTAGATCCACAGTGATGGTAACGCTGATGCAACATGGAGGTCATGTGCTTCCACTCTTCATTTTATAGAAGAAAAAAGAAGAAAAAACAGTCTTGTTGGTGTGTTGCAAGAGTCATGGAAAAAGTTATCAGCAGAGCGAGAAAGCAGACCTCAAAAGTCAGAATGCTTTCCTATCTATTACATGGCCTTCTGGGACTGTTATTCCAGGATTTTTCATGTAAACACTGCCCAAAGGAATGTTTGACTGGATTTCCTCATAGTGGATTTCAAACAATGTTTGAGGTATTTGTGAAAAGTTCTTATACACAGATGCTCTCACTGCCTGTTTCCAACGATACCAGACTGACAGCCATTTAATCCATCTATACAAACTCATCTATCTCACCTGACTGTGAAAACATAAGCATTCTATATTTCAGTCAGGAGACAGAGTCATGATCATCATCCATTTCATCCCTTTTCTAGTCTGATGCACTGATTATAGATTCTGTGATATTATATCAATTTGCCTTGTCAACTCTCAGGCCCATAAAATGCCGGCAGATAAGGATTTGATCATACAAGAACTGCAATTTGCCTTTTCTCAAAATTCACTTCATTTTGATAAACTTCACAGATATTCACTGGAAATAAATGTTCTTTTGTTTCCAAAGTGTTAGACTCCTTTGCTCCTTTCCTTTTCTCTTACTTTTTTTTTTTTTTTTTGGAAATGTGTAGCAAAGACATTGGTTACTTTTCTTTACAGAAATCTGATAAAGGTAAGATTGGACAGAGAGTAAGGAGGTTGCATATTATTCTTCTCCTATTTTTAGACATATATTTTCTCCAACTGGAAATAGAAACTGAACTGGAAAACCACATTACTGACATTAATTTGACCATGAGAAAGTTATTTAAAGTTTTTGAGATAGTTTTTTAATTTTTTAGTTGAGGATAATGAAACATACTTCATGGTGAAAACATTGATAGGATAAATTAAATCATATTTACAAAAGGGCCTTGCAATATATCAGATACATAATAAATATAAATGTCTATTTAATGTGTAAAATGTGCTGAATGATAATATGTGTCAAGCACTATGAGAGGTGTGGTGGGGTTGGAAGAATTAATAATGATATCAAATCAATAATTAAGAGCTACCATTTAGTCAGCAAATCTCTTGGAGCACCCAACAATATATCTGGTACTGTACTAGGCAATGGACTATCCTGAAGTTGCTCATAGTCTCATTGAAGAGGCAGAAGTAAACAAGCAATTATAACTTAATGTGATTAGCACTAGGAAAGGCTTAGGAACAGGGGAGCAGTATCTACTCCAGGCTTGAGATGTCAGGAAGGCTTCAGTAGGGAGGTGATGACAGATAATGTGGGAAAAGGGGAAAAGCTTTTGAGGAAGACAGAAGAGTCTCCACAAAGTCCTGAAAGCAAAAGAGAACATGAAACACTCAAGGATTGTTAGTTGTTTAGTGGGTGAGATAAAAGTTGAAAGCAACAAATGATGAAAGATGATGCTACAGCAATAGGCAAAAATGGATTATTAAACATTACAGGAGGCTTAAGAGGCTTAGAATTTAAAAGAATAGACATATATTCTTTTGCCAGGGGAGTGGCATTGTCAGGTTGAGCTTTAGACAGTTACTCTGGCTTCAGTATGAACAATGGAATGAATGAACGTGGAAAAACGAGGAGGCACTGCTGAGGTCCAGGTGAGGAATGGTGGGAGTTTAGACTAAGTTAGCTAGGAATAAGGTAGGAGAGAGGTTGATAGACTCAAGGGAAGTTTAGAAATGTTTAGTGACAGAGCGAAATTGAGTGAGGCAAGCTGACTTTGCAGTGGCTGGATAAACATTGGTGCCTTTGAGTTAGAAGGGAAGCCAAGAAAAGAAGCTGTTACAGGGGAGAGATAGAAAAGTGGATGTGAGACTCAGACATGCTGGGTTCTAAATCTAGAAGCAGGTAGCAATAGCTGAAAACCTGTTTCTACAGAGTATCAATCTAAAAGGGAAGCACATATGGACAGAAGAGTGACCTGTCTATGAGAAAGGGTTAAGCAAGTTGACACCGAGGGCGGCTTGTATCTGTAGGACTTTGAAGGCAAAAACACTCAGATGCAGGTTATTAACCTGTACCGTATTTAATTGTATTATATTTATAATCTTTGTTTATTTGTTAGCCAACCTGACCTCAGGTTAAGTGGCTAAGTCTGCAAAATATCCTATATCTCATGTCAGAAATTATATAGAACCATTACTGTAAGATTACAGAATCTTACAAGGGAAGGAGTAATCTAGGTTGAGGAGTCATTTTTCTTTTACCTTAAAAATTTCCTTTAACATTTCTTGGGGTGTGGATCTGCTGATGACACATCCTCTTAGCTTCCCTTAGTCTGAAAATGTTTTTATTTTGTTTTCATTTCTGGGTATAGAAATGTATGACTACTTTCCTCCATTCCATTGCCTCCTGGTTTGCATCATTTCCAAAGATAAGTCCATCATTCTTATCCTCCCTACTCTCAGTATAATGTGTATTTATTCTCTGATTGCTAAGATTTTTCTCCCCTTTTTCTCTGGTGTCCACCAGTTTGATTATGGTTTTTCAGTGTGTGTGTGTGTGTGTGTGTGTGTGTGTGTGTGAGTATTTTCAATATTTATTCTGCTTGGAGTTTATCAAAAGTCATGGATCTGTGGGTTTACAGTTTTCATCAACTTTGGGAAAATTCTTTAGCTATTCTTTCTTCAAATCTTTTTATATGGTTTCATCTTTCTCTCCTCTGTCTGTAACTTCAATTTATGTATGTTAGACAACTTGATATTGTCCCACACTCACTAAGGCTCTGTTTACTTGTTTCAGTCTTTTTTTTTCCCTGTGGGCTATTCATTTTGGATAAAGTCTATTGCTATGCTTTCAACTTCACCATTGTTTTCTTCTGCACTGTCTAATCTATTGTTAAGTCTCACTTAGTGTATTTTTAACTTTCAAAATATTTTTCATTCCCACAAATTCCATTTGGATATTTTTTAATATTAGTACCTCCAATTTTTTTCTTACCATGTTTGTGTTTTACTTTAAATCTTTGTGAATATTTATAATAGCCATTTCAAGTTCCTTATCTGCTATCTCTATAATAACTCTCATTTCTGAGTATGTTTCTAGTATTTATTTATTTTCCTTATTTTGTGTCTTATTTTCATATTTCTTTGCATGCCTGGAAAATTTTCATTGGATTCTAGATCCATTGGTTCATTGTTGTATTTAGTTGTATTCCTTTAAAGAGTGTTATGGCATGTGGTTGATTTGATTATTTCGAGGCTTATTTTTCAGCTTTGTTATAGTGAGTTCAGAACAGCCTTAACTCTGGGGCTAATTTAGCCCTGCTACTAAGTCATGGTCTTTTGGAAGGTCCTATCAACAATCAACATACTTCAAAGTATCTCCAGTGGTTGGTAGGAATGCAAAAATCCCAGCTCTGTGTGAGCCTTTATACTTTATGAAATCTCTTTCTCAACTCTAAATGAATTTTCCTTACATGTTAACAAAAATAATAATGACAATAGGGAAATATAGGTTCTGAAAAAGAGTTTGGGGCAGTATTGTAAAAGTGTTGATTGGGTAAAATGAGAAGTTCATACTTGATTCATAGGAAATAGAAGATTTTTAAAGGATTTCAGGTGAGTATCACTTTCACTTTCAATGAAATCAAATACCCCTAGTAGGATAAAAAAGGCAGGAAAGATCAAATTTTAATCAAATAGCTATTTTTCCACCAAACCATAAGGACTCTTTGCTTCTCAGAAGCTTTATATTTAGCCCTTAATAACATTGACTTAAATAATAGAAATACTCAAACTTGTATCGCAATTTATTTTACATATTGTCCCTATGTCTTATATATCATTTGATCTTTACAATACTCTATTAGGACTCTCAGTCCTGCACTGAAAACAAGAAACATGAAGGCTCTGAAAAAATTATTTGTGAATAACAGGTGTCTAATTCCAGATGAATGTCATGGCTACTGTTAACCCTAAGATAAAACTCAGCTGTGACTGTTCCACATACCTGCTTTTATTTCTCCAGCTCAGCAGAATAAAAATGAAAATAGTGTGTTCAATTTTACACATTTCAGTTCTTTCACTTCCATCATAAAACATAAAGTAAAGCTCTAGTTCATCTCCAGAAATTATTAACCCCTAGGGTAGAAAAATTTTTATTGGGAAGGCATTTCTTTATCCTCTTAGGCTAAACCCTACCATTTATGTTCTTACCCAATAAAATGCTGATGATAAGACATTGATTAAGAGAGTGTTATGTGATTCCTTCACCTTGTGTCACTTTCTCTCTCTCTGAAAAGGACCCTAATAAATAGTAGCTAAGCACTTTTTCTTTCTTTTCTTTTCTCTTTACTTTTTTCTTATAATAAAGAATTTAATATAGTATTTCAAAGATTTCAAATAAAATTTTAAGCTTGGATTTGAAGTTAAGAGCAATAAATTGAAAACAATACAGTAAATGAACCTACTCTATCTATTGATGACATAATTATGCAGACAAATTATTTCAAGATACTATAAAACATAAATTTTTACATTCCCTATGAGGATATAATCTAAGGAGAAAAGTAACTGTATAAAATGTTTTGAACTCCATTCAATAATCATATTATTGGTAGCACTACTGGTATTGTGATTCTAATAGTGCTTCATGTATAATGTGGTATAAAGCAAATGAATCATTATTTGATACTTTAATACTATCATCTTTGGTATCTTTGAGCAGTAAAATTCTCTTTGTAGAGTAAATAAGATATAGATGTAAGCTTAAATAAATTAAGTAAAATATCCTATACAGCAGAATCTGAATTGGAACTATCATCCTGAATTTATGAGGTGTTTTATCTTTTTTTGAACAAACATATCTCTGTCCACTTGAAAAGCCTACAAACAATGACCAAACCAGTAACAAACACTTTTGGTTCTCAGACTGCAATCTCCAGGACTGAGATAAGAAATACAAAGAAGAGTCTGGGGGTGCCTGGGTGGCTCAGTTGCTTAAGCGTTTCACTCTTGATTTTGGCTTGGGTCATGGTCTCACAAGTTCATGGGATTGAGACCCACGTCAGGCTCTGTGCTGACAGACTGGAACCTGCTTGGGATTCTTTCTCTCCTTCTCTCTCTGCCCAGTCCCCACTTGCATGCACTCTCTCAGTCTCTCAAAATAAATAAAATGGACATTAAAAAAAAGATAAAGATGAGTCTGGAGCAGTATGCCATACCAGAAGGCAAAAAAGATATTATAACCTACAAAGGCTGTTTCAAAAGACTTATGTATCAATGTACATGACCATGCAGCCAGTGATCAAAATTGGAACAATTTGAACATCAATAAGAATAATAACTGCAATAGTTTGAAATATCAAATATGTTTAAATCTATACATTCATAATACTACCAGAAAGAAAAATCAGTTTTGTTATTTTCTAACATTGAAGGATGCTAGGGAACAAATTCATTATGTTGAAAACTAGTAATGAAAAAAATTCAAGCATATTTCTTGAATTTAGCTTTTCCTAAATAACCTTTCCACCAGGTAACCGAAGAGTAGGTTTTTTTTTTTTTTACAGCAACATTACGGATAATAAATAAAGAATGCATGATAGAATATTATCATTTAGTAACTGCTAGCAAGTTAACTGGTTATCAGCACTGCTAATGTCATAGAGGAATAATCAGCATTATGTGTCTCCAGATAGAACATAATCCCAGCTATGCAGTGGTCTTGCCCAAAGGTAAAGGAGGGGAGGGGGAGGAGAAGAGGAGAGGAGGAGAAAGAGAAAGAGGGGGAGAATTCAAATCTGGTAAAGGGTCTAAGAGTCAATCACCAATTTACAGAAAATATAGAGAACAGAGGAACATGATTAACTATACCACAGGAATATGACCAGCAAAATCCAGACTATTCAAGAAGCAACTTGATTTTTTCCACAAATAATGGCAAAGACACAAAAAGAAAAATAAAGAATAAATCTACAAAGTAAAACAGTCTTTAAAAACCTATAAATTTACGTACTGTGTAGGCTGAGAAAATATTTATAAAATTTATGAGACAATTGGATAATTGAACTCTGGATGTACGATGACATGAAGGATTATTATATGTTAGGTATTATAATGATACTGTGATAATGTGAAGACACAAAATTCACTTAGTACTCAAGCCTTGATTTCTAAACACTATTTGCCAACACTCCAAAGAACCAGGGATCTTTGGAGAATTATTTGAAACTAGGGTTGGAGCAAGAAAAGCACAAGATGATCCAGGAACATCTTATTCCAGAGAATAATAAGGTGTCCAAGAATGAGAAAGATACATACATCAGTATGACATGGGAACCAGTTTGATTCAATGTCTGCTGCCCAAACTTGGGACAATATGACCATCAAAATGAATAGTGACAAGAATGGATTATAACACTTTCGGTGAAAAGGAATCTACAAGTTCATAGAAATGCACAAATCAATAAAGGAAGAAAGTAATAAAGAAATAAAAGGAGGGAGAAGGAAAACTTTTTCTAAGTAGAATGCCAATAAATAGAGAAGGAATGGAGGAATTATATAATCACTGGGTTTTAATCATGATACTAATAAATGGCTCAAGCAAGAATCATTCTTTTACCATTTCAACAATAGGTAAAATTTTATTCAGGATAAGAATGTATCTGCCATTTCAAAGTATCTACTTATAGGGCTGCCTGAGTGGCTCAGTCGATTAAGCCTCCAACTTCGGCTCAGGTCATGATCTCAGTTTGTGAGTTTGAGCCCCACGTCGGGCTCTGTGTTGACAGCTCAGTTCCTGGGGCCTGCTTCAGATTCTGTGTTTCCCTCTCTTTCTGCCCCTCCCCCATTCATGCTCTGTTTCTCTCTGTCTCAATAATAAATAAAAGTTAAAAAATTTTTAAAAAAGAAAAAGAAGTACTTATAGACTACTTAGTAATTACAAAGGAAAGAGGTGAGCCTTTACAGTGGAGAAATATAGCAGATACTAACTTTGCCAAGGGAACAAAGTTAATATCACCAATACTGGGATAAATTGACATCAGTTGTCTCCTAAGATGATGCCCTCAGAAGCGTAAAACATCATTCATATGTTATCTCTAAAAACATCTATTAAAATCAAATCTCAGATAATAATCAGACAAGCATAAATTGAAGGACATTATACAATACAACAAGCCTGTACTTTTTAAAATGTTAATACCATGAACAAGAAAGGACAGGAAAGGAACTTTCAAATAATGTCACCTAAAGAGACATAGCTACTGAATGTAATATGTGATCTGAGAATGAATCCTGACTTGGGGAGGGAAAAAGATTACTATCAGGTACAATGTTGAGAGAGTCAGTGAAATTTAATATGAACTGCATATTAGATATATACTGATAATTAACATTTTTTCTTTGACTATACATGCTGATGTATCTGGACATAATGGGATGAGGGAGAAAGGACAAGCAGATGTGACAAAATGTTAACAATAGGCGAATGGTTAAATGTAGTTGTAATTTATATGGGAGTCTATCAAAAAAATCTTGTAACTTTTTTCTAGCCCTAGAATTTTGTTGAATGAGGATATTTTTAAACTAAAAATAGCTTTTCCAAACCTAATCTATAGGTTCAATACAATCCTGGACAAAATGCCAGCAAATTATTCTATGGGTATGAACAAACTGAAACTGAATTTTATGTAGAGAAGAAAAAGACCCAAGATAGACAACATGACTTCGGAAGAGAACAAAGTTGGAAGACTGACACTACCCAACTTCAAGACTAACTGTTGAGTTACAGTGATCAAGAGAGTATGGTGTAGTAAAAGAATACACCAATGGACCAATGGGACAGAATGGAGAGCCCAGATATAGATCCACATAAAGAGAGTCAACCGTCTTTGACAAAGGAACAAAAGCAATACAATGGAGCAACAAAAGTCTGTTCAAGAGACGATGCTAGAACAACTGGACGTCCACATGCAAAAAAAAAAACTGAGTTTAGACACAGAGCTTACACCTTTCACAAATTAACTCAAAGTAGATCATAGATGTCAATATAAAATACAAAACTAAGAAACTCCTAGAAAACAATATAACAGAAAACCTAAAATGATCTCAGACATAATGCCTTTTTGATATAATACCTAAATCATAATCCATAAACGAAATAAGCTAGGCTTCATTAAAATTAAAAACTTCTGTTTTGAGAAAGAATGTCAAGAGAATGAGGAGACAAGTCACAGACTGGGGAAAATATTTGCAAAAGACACATCTGATAAAGGACTCTTATCCAGAATAGTAAAGACACTGACACATACCTCTCTAAAGAAGATATAGAGATAGAAAGTAAGCATATGAAAAGATATTCCACACCATAAGTTATCAAACGCAAATTATGGGGAAATTCTGCTATGCACTTATGAGAATGGCCAAAATCTGGAACATTTAAGTACCAAATGCTGGTAAGGATGCAGAGCAACAGGATCTCTCATTCACTGTTTTTTTTTATATTTACCCAAGGAAGCTGAAAGCTTAGTCCACAAAAAGAACTGCACGTGGTTGTTCATAGCAGCTTTATTCATAATTACCAAAAGTTGGAAGCAACCAAGATGTCCTATAGAAGATGAATGGACAAATAAAGTTGGTACACCCAGAAAAAGGAATGTTATTTAGCACTAAAAAGAAATGTGCTATCAAGTTATGAAAAGACACAGAGAAAATGTAAGTGAAAGAAACTAATCTGAAAATGCTATTGATACTGTATGATTCCAACTATATGATATTCTGGAAAAGGCAGAACTATGGAGACAGTAAAAAAGATCAATGTTTCTAGGGTTTGGGGTGAAAAATAGGGGAATGAATAGGCCAAACACAAAAGATTTTGAGTGTGGTGAAAATACTCTGTGTGATACCATAAGAATAGATACATGCTCTTGTGTATTTGTAGAAACCCATAGAAGGTTGAACAGCAAGACTGAATCCTTATGTAAACTATGGACTTTGGGTAAAAATGATGTGTCAATGTAGACTCATCAGTTGTAACATATGTGACCTTATGGTACGGGCTGTTGACAAGGGAAGCAATGCTCGTGTTGGGCTAGGGGGTATTTGGAAAATCTCTGTACTTTCAGTTTTTCTGTGAACCTAAAACTGCTCTGAAAAATAAAGCCTTTAAAAAAGTCTTTTTTTTTTTTCTGAAACACTGAAAAAAACAAAACAAAACACAGAACAGGAGGGGTTGTGGAAAGTAGAGGTAATGGAAATGTCCTGTATCTCAAAAGTAGTGATAGTTTCACTAGAGTAAACATCTGTCAAAACTCATACAATTTATACTTCAAACGGGTTTAGTTTATTGTACATTAATTATACTTCAGTAAACTTGTTTGTCAAAGTGCATATAAATTCAGAGTAGTAAAACAGTTCCCTTCTAACCTAATTATGAGGAAAAACACATTTTGTTGATGCCATATTAATTTATACAATATACATTTACAAATTTTTTCATTTCAGTCCAATTCTTTCAAGACTGAAAGTGCACTGAAAATGCTAAATAATGAAGCCATTCAGTGTATATCATTGTGGTCAGCTTGCCACACATTAAATTTATGAAAAATTATTTTTCAACTCTTCTCTGTATGAACATACTCTAATTTTTAACAGGAACTTTGAAAAAAGTTAAAACATAACATAAATTGCTTCACTTAAATAGCAAATATTTCTTGTAAAGTGTTAAGAATTATTTTTAAAATATTTTAAAACGTTTATTTATTTTTGAGAGAGAAAGACAGTGTGAGCAGGGGAGGGTCAGAGAGAGAGACACATAGAATCTGAAGATAGGCTCCAGGCTCTGAGCTAGCTGTCAGCATAGAACCCAATGCAGGGCTTGAACCCACGAACCGTAAGATCATGACCTGAGCCGAGGTTGGACGCTCAACCGACTGAGCCACCCAGATGCCCCAAGAATTAAAAATAATAGAAGGAACTGTCTATATTATGAATAAGGAGACTTTTTCAAATAAATAAGCACAGAATGAGAAGAGCATTGACATACTTTAAGATCAGGACCTGGAAGGAAAATGGGATGCCAAGAAACATTGCAGAGAAAAAGTCAAGTTTGAGAAACTTAGGAAACAAACAAAATACCCAATGATAGAAAATGAGTTCTATGTATTTATATGTATGCATGTAATTATACTGTTAAGAGAAAAACCAGGTTATAACATACAATGAAAAATATCAACTCATTTTAATTATATATAAGAAAAATACCTGAAAATTTATACAACATAATGAAAACAATAATTGTCCCTTAGTGATGGGGAGATGAGTGATAATTAGATTCTTATTCTTTTTGTTCCTCTGATTATTATTTGTCTAGAGTGAGGATGTGTTTCTTACATAATCAAAATAGAAATAAACAAGAAATGTAAATTCTTTAATACAAATTAAACTACAAAATATATTGATTTGAGAGAAGAATCTTTAAATTTTAGCAATGTGTACTGAAATGTTAATGGACAAAATATTCTCATGTCTGGAATTTATTTAAAATTGCATGGCAGGGAAGACTAAGGAGAATAGTGATAACAAACAAAATTGGCCAGAGGTTGATAGTTGTCCAAGTTGAATGATAGGTACTCTTCTGTCTTCTTTTGTCTGTGTCTAAAATTCTCCACAATGAAAGGTTTTAAAAGATAAGCCAACCGAATTGTTTCGTTAAAGCAATTAATGTTTCAACACCAAAAGAAGCTAATGCAGCGATGTCACAGCTCAGTGACATCCCTGCTGAGGGCCTTTCCAAGAACCACCCCCAGGTAATACCAGGCAGTGCGCAGCACCTTCTCCTGAGTCACTGGACATCATGCACTCCAGGCCCTATCACCTTCTTCAAGATCCCAGTATCCCTTCTTCCGTTAAGCCTTCCGCTATACGATGGCCCCCAGCTGAAACTAACAATTCCTTTCACTGATGAGGGTGGAGGAGAGGGGAAAGTAGGTGATGGGCATAGAGGAGGGCACCTGTGATGAGCACTGGGTGTTCTATGGGAACCAACTTGACAATAAACTATAATAATAAAAAAAAAGAATAAGACTCTCTTCTGAATTCTCCTTTCCACTAAACTTATCTGAGAAGTGAAATTGTCATTCCATAAATAAAGTTGTATAGCATGTGAGTCTTCTCCATGTAATCTATCCACTGTTTTCCAAGCACGCTCTTGTCTTCCCCATTCCTTTATCTTAACTTCTGTTTCTTTACCTGGTATGGCCTTCAGTCCAAATTCCATGAAAGGCCATCAAATGCCACCTGATGCCTTTAGCTCCAAACAATCTCCATTTTCCAAAACACTATCATGTTCTCATTTTATCACTTCTTGTTCTGTGTCATAGTTCTTTGTGTAAATATTTCTTATCCTGAAATGCATTAAAACCTATCTAAGGGCAGGTGTCATATCTGAATCCAGGTGAAATAGATCACCATTTCTGTATGTTTCCTTGGCCCTCCAATTAACCCAATAATAAAAGCTAAGAGTATAGGAGTTTCTCTGCCTGAACTTCACATCTCAGAAAATATACCAGCATTGTTTTCTTCCCTTCTACTTGAAACGTCTCATTTCTATCCCCTTTTCTCTCCCAAATATCACAGGAGGCAGCACAGCATGGAGGACAGACTGTAGAATTAGACATAACTGGATTTCTATGTCAATTCTATTCCTTTTTCAGCTTAGCAAAGCTGCCTATCCTTTCTAAGCTTTAATTTTACCATTTGTAAGTGAGGATATTAATACCCATATCATAAACTTATTGTGGAGATTTTGCATGCAAAGGGCTTAGCACCTACCCACAGTCAATGTTTAATACCTCTTTAGCCTAAAACCACAGATCATAATCCAGTTCAGTCTATCTTTTCAAATGTCTCCTAACTCTGTCACCTCTGCCCCATTCTTCCACACTACCCTAAATCTCTCAGGAGTTTTTGTGTTTATCTCCCTGTTAGGCTATAAATTCCTCCTGTAGAGACAGGTTCTGTTTATCTTCCCACCTTATCTTGAATGCACATAACAGACATTCATCAAATGTCTGTTCAATAGGTTCTAAGGAGCTTTTTTCTCTCCCCATATATGGTGCAATAGGTAGAAGAAAGGTTAAAACCCTCCAGGTTCTCAAGGGCTGTGATCATGCTTTATGTTAGCAAATGGCTCAGTAAGTTAGAGTCAAGTCAAGCTGTCCACACAAGGACACCAAGCACATGATTGGGGATCTGAAAGCCCTTCCTACAAGAAAGTCTGACTAACAATTCTGCTTGGAGGTTTCATGACACACTCCTTAGACAATAGATGGCAATGTTTGTCTGCAAGGGACAGAAGAGGTTAAAGAGCTGAGAACTGGAGAATAAATATGAAGCCACAAAAGAAAATTTTCAGCTTCACATTTATTAGTGTCTGTATCTGTGTCATTTCTTATCAGAAATATGTATTTTTAAACGCAGGAGCAATTAAGTCTGGCAGTTTAATTGACAACTGATGAAAAGCACCATATTGTGGCTCAGTCAATTCTCATTGATATTGCTATTTGCTCCCTTTTTCTCCAGTGTTGCCGCTAATTTGCCAGCTTCATTATTGACAATGTAGACTGCTCAGACTTCTAGGAGACACATTTGAGGAGGGAAAGATACGATTGTATCCAATCTGACACTTCAAAAAAGACAACAGATCTTAGTTGATAACCAGGAATGGTGCAGTCCAATAAAATAAGCCGTCACTGCTTATGAGCCAAGGCTGGACACAGAAATGGTCATGTTCAGAAGCGGGGATTACGATATCTTTAATTGTTCTAAGGCAACCCATCTGACTAATTGAACTGTTGGTCCATCCAATTTGTTGAAAGCACTAAAAATTAAGGAGACATCTCATATAGGTGACCTTATTCAGGAAAACATAAAAGATTGTTCTATTCAAAATTAATGTACTTTACAGCTTGTCTGGTGCTTGAAATTTCACCAATATTTTCAATCTTTAGAGTCTTTCTAACCAGAAAAGAATAATATTTAACTAACCAACAACTGTGCAAGTTTAAATAAATGAAATTAAGTCCATTGTTCCTTAGAAGATAGCAGAGTAGAGCAGGTACGAGAAGGTGGAGAAATATGGAGTTCTCTCAGTGCAGGGTCAACAGTCTCAGACCTGTGACTGTGGAACGCACGTGGGAAGCCCATTCTGTCGATTCAGCCTATTGATCACCTCCTGACTATGGCTCCCTCCAGACTTCCACCTTCCTTCTTGGCAAGGCTTCTAAAATTTAGTTTGATCATGTCAATCACCGGCTTTACTCTCACATTAGCCCCCCATTCTTTAAGCTGATCTTTCTTCTTCCAGATGCCTCATCCAGCAGGCCTCCCTGCAGCCACCATGTATCTAGTCATGCCGTGATCTTCCAAAGTTCTGAGTTTTGACTAATGAGCCCTCTTTCCACCTAGAATTTTTTTCCTGTCTTCTCTGTATGGTGGCCTCCCAAATGTTCTTCAGGATGTCCTTTCAGGAATGCTTTGTGGTATCCACCCAGCGTCAATTAATCTCTCCTTCTTGTGTGACTACATAGAGCCCAGTTCATACTATATGACTATAACATTGAAAGAGTGATTGGTGTCTCTTCCCTTAGGTTAGATTGTGAGGGCAGTTACTGTGTGTTAGAGGCAATGTTACAATTATAAGGAACCATTTTATTTCCCCCTGGGCACAAAGAAGGACCATATTCACAGTTGCAATATGTCAAGAGTGGTCTTGAAGCAATCTATGGCCAATCCAATGCAGGCAAAAGTGATGTGCACCACTTTGAATGAATGCCTCAAATGTAATCCATGATCTGCATTTTTTTTCTCTTGCCAATCACTCAGCCAAAAGTGGAGGTCTCCAAAAAGCTACTGAATAGAAGGATCCTAGGTCTCTGAGTTGCCACCTGAAGGAGATCTACCACACTGAACACAGCACAAGACTTCTCAAAGTGAGAAATAAACCTTTAATTCTGTTAAGACACTGTGGTTTGGGGGTGTTGTGATAGCCTGCCTTACCCTGACTGATACCAGAGCTTGTTCTACTTTATGATGCTTTCTCAATGGAATTTCCACTTGTCCACTTCTTCCAGTCTACCCCATCCAGTTCTGGCCTCACTTCCCTCCCATTACACCTGGATCTTTTGGACAGCCATTTAATGATATTACTGTCATGCCCTAGAATTTTTATGATGTTTTATTTTATGAGTACAAGTTGTAGCATAATAGTAGTAGCAGTAGTGGTTCTTGACCCTCATTCAGAAGCATGAAATACTATGCAGATGATATATTTTTACTGTCGTTGTCTTACTTTGATTTGGGCCTCTCATGGTTTCTATCTTACCTCAAAGCACTTCCTGCATGCTCTCTCTACTCTTGAATCTAAACTGATACCACTACTAGAGAAAGTCACAGAAATCTAGGTTGGCTCTAGTACAAATTAATAGTTTCTGCATTGCTACTAAGCCAACCTTTTCATCATCTCATATTTTTTGTTTCATAGTTTTTTAAAACAATATTTATTGAGTTGCTTATTTTATTTGTTTAAGTTTATTTATTTATTTTAAGAGAGAGCATGAGTGGGAGAGGGACATACAGAGAGAAAGAGAGAATCCCAAGCAGACTCAGCATGAGACTTGATCTCCTGAACTGTGAGATCATGACCTGAGATGAAATCAAGAGTTGGACACTTAACTGACTGAGCCACCCAGGCCTCCAAGGCTTGTTTATTTTAGAGCAGTTTCAAGTTCATGACAAAATTGAGAGGAAAGCACAGAGATATTTTTATGCCTCCTTCCCCCACACCTGTACAGCCTTCCCGATTATCAACATCCCCCGCCAGAGCGGTACATTTGCTATAACTGCTGAGCCTACACTGACACATCATAATCACTAGAAGGCCATAGTTTTCATATTAGGATTCACTCTTGGTGTTATACCTACTACAGGTTTGCACAAGTGTCTGTCATCTATCCTTTATTATAGCATCATATAATGTATTTTCACCGTCCTAAAAATACTCTGTGCTCTGCCGGTTCATCCCCAACCCAGGGCAACCACTCATGTCTTTTCTGTCTCCATAGTTTTGTCTTTTCCATATCATATCCTTGGGATGGTTTATAGCCTTTTCAGATTGGCTTCTCTCACTCTTCATAGCTTTTTATCCACTTTTTCTACTCTACTAAAACCTCACCCCTTATTTCCAAAATTAATCCCTCCTGCATGTACTTGATGCCTTCTTCCAATAATTATTGTTCTCTCATTTCTTTCAGGAGGTCAAAGGCTGTCTTATATTTATCTTTCATTCTGCCTCTTTTATCATCGTGCCCCAAAGCAGCCTACATTCTAGACATACCAAATGCTTGGCTCTCCAAATATAGCTCATGTACTTTCACATGATGTTATCTTTTTCTAAAATACCCATTCCACACCTTACCAACCTGGGGAACTCTTTCTAATCTTTCAGTAAATAGATCAAATATTTTCCCCTTTATGAATATTCCTCTTCTTTGATATTCCAAGAGGACACAATGACTCCTTCCTCTGTGTTCCCAGAGCACCTCAGTATCATTATGTCATATCTTATTGTATTATTATCTCTTTGCAGGCCTATCTACCCCCTAGACTATCAGCTTTTGTGAGGGCAAGACCATATCTAATGGGTTTCTTTATTTTTAGCACTAGGAAAAATGCCTCATGCAAGGAGTTGTTTAAGTGAGAAAAGCAGGCAACTGAGTCTACCCCTTGGAGAGATGGCTTAAACATCCTAAGCATTAACAGCTTAGAACCCAGCCTAAATGGAATGAGAGTAGAGAGACAGGAGCCAACACTTGTATGGGACAGTAAGCTTAGCTGTATTCTACATACAATAACAAACTTTAAACTTAAACTGGCTGAATGTTCTGCATTCTGTGATGGTCATACATGTGCAGCCACAAGACACAAGACAGACACAAGAAAACAACATTTGTTATACTCACAGGTCCTAGAGAGTTAGGGTCACCATGAACCATGCAGGGCCACACAAGAGGAGTGCTAGGGGAGCCAGCTCAACTAAGCAGATAAGGAGCCAAGAAAGAGTGAGTTCCCATGGGCTAGTGCCTTTACTGGGGTCAAGGTGCAAGGGTCAAAAAAGGTGCAAATGGGCTTCAATGGTACATTTGAATGTTATTAGATCACAGCTGAGGAGGGCAGGAAAGTGACTTTGTGTAACGGGCCAACCTTATCACACTGGTATACCTGGCCACCTGGGTAGGGTGCTCAGAGCCTGTTTGCAGGTATG
The DNA here is from genome assembly GCF_006229205.1 of Suricata suricatta. NCBI lineage: Eukaryota > Metazoa > Chordata > Mammalia > Carnivora > Herpestidae > Suricata > Suricata suricatta. The sequence goes on along the minus strand of NC_043704.1, from coordinate 79,510,578 downwards.
CTGAGGCAGCAAAAAAGAAAAGGGAGGGAAAGTATAAAGTTTCAGAAGTGTACAATACATTGAGTATCTTAGATATGTCCTAAATAGCCTCAGAAAGCAGAACTAAGATGAATACACAACAGTCACAAGCAGAGAGATGAGCATTTAAGATAAAGAAGGCACTTCTAACCACCAGAGAGGTGCAAAATGGAAGAGGCTGCTTTGGAAGGCACTGAGCCTCATTATTGGAGGTATTCAAGCAAGGGCCAGATGGTCACCCATGGGAAAGGTGCTACACAGATTCATGCAGCATGTAAGACCCACGTAGTGTTTTGTGTAATTTTTATCAGCACCAATGAAGACAACACCCAGCTAGTACAGGTCAATCACATACAGGGTGAACAAGCAAAGATCAAGCTAATGGACTTCCTATGATCATCCTTTCAAAAAGCTTTTTTTATTGTTTCCAGTCCAACGTGATATTCTGGACATAAAAATATTTCTAGAGTCAAAGAAGTTTGGTGGAAACAACTTCATTCAATATGACCCCTATTGGTGATACAAAGCCATTTGCAAAACGACTTGGAATTCCTAAAGTAGAGAGAGTCATGGCACTTGGCTTATCTCAACATTCCCCAAAAGTTTTGCTCACAAAACTTTTTATTGTGTAATATGGCTGTGAATATTTCATGGAAGAATTCTAATTTCCACCTGCGTAAAGGTGCCTCCCTCTGAAGAGAAATGAATATGGAATTTTCTCCTCTGCTGATTTCAAATCCCAGAAGATCTAATATATACAGGAAGCTGCAGGCATAGTGAGGGATTTTTATCCCCAGGGGTAAAATAAAGATATTTACCAAACTTATGTGCCTCTTTTTCATTTAATAATGATCCAATCCTACAAGAAAGATGTTAATATTCTTTTGGAGTAGCAGATGCAGCTAGTAAGACAATGGTACAGGAACCTTCCATCTCTCAACTCAGCTGGCCTTGAGTCGGGACCCCAGAGACGGAAGAATCCAAATACAGACTGTTGAGACCACTCTCAGCTTCATGGCCGATGATTCTTAATTTCATTATTTGAGAATTGACGGTCTCCAGAAACATAAATGTCACCTTGGTAATAACTATTTGGGCCCATGAAATCCAGAAATTTACTTTTTCCCAGTTGCCCCAAGAATGAGGATGCAGGCAAATATGATCATCACTCAGTGGCAGTATGAAAATCAATAACCTATTACTTCTGTCAGCGGTATTCCCAGACTGGGCCACCTTCTGAAGGAGAAGCTGATGAGTTACCTCTTGAGTATGAGTCAGAACCTATGTCAGTAGGCTGAAAGTAAATGATCCTCCCATAGTAACTGGACCAGACAGCAAATGATGGCAAATTCTGGATCTTTTTACCTGCAAAGATACCTTTTATTGTTCTCAGAGCGGCTCATACTTTGTAGCCAAACTCTTAATTAAGCAAAAATTAGGCTATTCATCAATAGCATGTGGAACTGCCGATCAGAACGTGGGACCCCCGTCTGCCTAGACGATATAATTGTCTGAATTTGCTGTGACTCCAGTCAGAAACAAAGAAATGTGGCATTTCAGACAGCTTTTTTCTGCTCATTACAAGTAAATGGATAACTTCTCTGAGGTTATTTAAAATATAGAAAGTAGTTTGAGATGATGGTGAGAAAGGGCTGAAAAATAGTTTAAGCCTTTGCTTCATATATTTTGCATTGTCTCAGTGTAGCTATATCATTTTTGTAATTGAAAGAATTATTAAAGCAGATAATAATCAAAGAAGACAAAAGCCTGAGAATCTTATTATTGCCTTAAGAGTCTTGTAAGGGTCCAAAAACAGATAGAAAACAGCCTAGAGATATCGCTATGGACCTGACTCAAAAATGCCAAGAAAAAAATCCTAGGGCTTTGTTTTGTTTTGTTTGCAGGGAGAAATAATTATTCTCCTTCCAGTACGATCTCCATTAGCTATTCTAACAGTTCTGCGAGGCTTTTTAATACCTCTGGTAATGAGGCATCCTTAGGTCCTTGCATTGCGTTCATTCGGCGTCTTGCTGAGAAGGCAGAGCGGTAAAAAAAAAAAAAAAAAAATCAAATTAAATAAAAAGCTTCTGTTTCCACATCACAAATCATAGCCAGAAGCACATAAAGGGGCGGGGGAATCCCTAAAACCCCACATCTTGCTACCTAAAGCATTTACATAGTTTCCCGAGGATTGGCCGCCAGACTTGCAAACAGCTACAAAGGTCTTAATATTTATTTGACAACATTTCCCCAAACTCACTGCAAACAGCCTACAGGTTGATCATTAGTTGGGAATAATTTATCTGTTTATTTTCTTTGCTAAGAGAAGGGGGTACTAGGGAAATGAAAAACAAAGAGAATAACTTTATCATTATCCTTCCACTAAGTTCTCCTTAATGTTCGCTACAAGAAGAGGAAAAATCTCTAGGAGTGGGTGTCTTTCCACCAGCCTCCTCCTTGCCGGATTCTTCGTTAGCATGCTACTTTTCACTGCTTCTTTTAATGACTCTGTTATTTTGATTTTATTAGTTTGGCTTCTTTCTAACTTCCTCTAATGGAGGACTTAACACATGACTCACATTTATAGTTATTTATTTTGATGTTTGAGGATGCAGGAATGCTTTTTTAAAATTCCATCTATGTAAGTGTTTGGACTACTTTGCATCAAAGTCCGTATTTTATTACCCATAAGAGAAAGCTGCTACGTTGAGGAGATCAGTGGTATTGGTAAATGGATATTACTTTTGTCATCCTACAAGTCTAGAGGACACTGAGTAGAGGAGTTGTATATTCTGTTTAAATTATTTCCAGGCAAAAGTATGGTGCCTGAGGTTGGGCGGGGGGGGGGCATTTGGGCATTTGGGTCACAATTTGCTTTAGCCAGAGCAGTATGATAGAAGAAACAACTTCCTACAAATAGAGTATTAGAAATAACTGAAAACCTGGGGTGCCTGGGTGGCTCAGTCAGCTAAGCATCTGACTCTTGATTTTAGCTCAGGTCATCATCTCATGGTTTGTGGGATCAAGCCCCACATCCAACTCTCCCCCTCTCCCTCTGCGCCTCCCTCACTTATTCTGTCTCTCTCAAGATAAACAAACTTTAAAAAAAGAAAAAAAGAGTAACTGAAAACCTATATTCATTAAGGGCAAGAGCAGGAAAGTTGGGAAGAAATTTAATGTGAACATATATTTTTCAGATGTATATTGGCCATTCATGTGTCTTTTTTTATTATTTAAATTCAAGTTAGTTAACATACAACATTGCCATGATTTCAGGAGTAGGACTCAGTGGTTCATCTCTCACACACAAACACCCAGTGCTCAGCCCAAAAAGTGCCTTCTTTAATGCACATCACCTATTTACCGTATTCCCCTACCCACTTCCCCTCCAGCAATCCTCAGTTTGTTCTCTCTGTTTAAGAGTCTTTTATGGATGCACCTGGGTGGTTCAGTTGCTTAAGCCTCTGACCAACTCAGGTCATGGTCTCAAGGTTCATGGGTTCGAGCCCCACATCAGTCTCTGTGCTGACAATTCAGAGCCTGGAGCCTGCTTCAGATTCTGTGTCTCCTTCTCTCTCTACCCCTTCTCCACATGCACCCTGTCTCTCTCTGTCTCTCAAAAGTGAATAAACATAAAAAAATTTTAAATAAAAAGAGTCTCTTGCGGTTTGACCTTTTAAAAGCACATATTATGTGCCAAACTTGGTGCTAGCCTGCTAGGGATAAACAGATAAATATGCTGCCACACAAATTTAGAATTTAGCACATAGTATGTATAAATAAATAGCAGCTGAGAGATAAATAAATGTAATCTTGAAAAAATAAGTTCCAGGTTTATGTAAGATGAAGTAGGAGCACATCTCCCTGTCTCTCCCATTGAACGTAATTAACAATACTAGATAATACGCATGAAGCATCCAACTGAGAACTCTGAAAGATTAATCCTAGCAAGCAATTTGGGGAACTGGAAGCTGAGAATGGCCTTTATAGCTCCAAACCCAGAAGTCCATGTCAGGTGCAAACAGAAAGAGCTGTTAGTGAAACCCTCTCTTTCTGGTCCACGGAGCAGGAAACTGGGCCCCTAAAGGACAGAGGGAGTGTGTAAATTTCCGTTGGTATTGGTGGTGGTGTATCTTGTTTTGTTGTTTTTCTTCCGTTTTTTCCTGAGTCCTAAAGCAAACCCACGGTGGCCACAGTGGCAGTAACAGCTGTGCCAATAGCAGAAATGATGGCAGTGCCAATGGAGCAGATGCCTAAAACTCCAAGCCAAAAGCATGGGAGGGATCCTCATTGCTTTTTTCCCCCCTCTCAATCCTCTCACCACTTGACCCTGGGAGTACACAGCAAAAAGCACACAGCAAGGTAGGTACTTCGAAGCTTGCTAGCGGGAAGACAAGAGACGGGGATTCTCAGATCTGGAGACTGTACAGCGATGGGAGGCTGCGGGAAAATCATCTTAGGAAAATGTGTGTCAGCTCCTTGGCTTGTCTTCACGTTTCCCATGCATACATCTGAACTTAAAAAGACTTTGAGAACTGATCTACAAAATAGAGCACTGCTCAGACCCCATACTGATCACTGGGTGACACCCCGGACAAACACAAATAGCACTGCAATGGTTTTGACAACTGAATTGATATTTGAATTACAGACCCCAGAATGCCATCTGACACTTCTGGCATGAATCTGACTCAAACAATTGTTTGCTTAAAAAAAATCAGCATTCAATAGTTTCCATAGGACCTAAGACCAAATGTCTCACAATATGATACTCAATATGTCCAGGATGCAATCCAAAATTACTTAACGTATGAAGGACCAGGAAAATTTCAATGACTTGTAAGGAAAAAGACATTCAACAGATGCTAACTTGAGAAGACACAAGGGTTGGAATTATCAGACATTAAGATGTTATTTTAAGGGATGCCTGGGTGGCTCAGTCAGTTGAGCAGCTGACTCTTAGATTTTGCCTCAGGATTGATCCAAGGGTCATTGGACAGAGCCCGTGTCTGCTTCCTCTGTCCCTCTCCCCCTCCTGTGAGTGCTCTCTCTCTCTCTCAAATAAAAATAATAATTAAAGAAGAAATTATTTTAACCATGCCCCAAGAAGTGAAAGCCAGCACTCTTGAAATAAATGGAAAGAAAAAAACTGAAGCAAAGAAATAAATGATTATTAAGATGAACCAAATGGAAATTTTAGAACTAGAAAACACAACAACCAAAATAAAAAATACGCAGGATGTGATAGATAGCAGAATAGAGATGACAGAGGAAAAAGGTCATTGAACTTTAAGATAGATCAATAGAAATTGTCCAATTTGAACAACAGAGGAAAAAAGACTGAAAAATAATAAACCACCTCTGGGACCTCTGAAACAATACCAAATGATTTCATAATTATATTGTCTGGGTCTCAAAAGGAGAAAAGAAAGAGTGATGCAGACAAAATTTTTGAAGAAATAATGATTAAAAATTTTATGACATCAACAAAAAATATATAAATTCAAAGAGATCCAAGATGCATATTGAAGCCTAAGGGGATAAACTCAAAGAAATCACATGCCCAGATACATCATAATAAAGTTGCTAAAACAAGATGAAGGAAAAAGTAACATGCTATAAATAGAGGACTAATGATTTGAATGACAATTCTCTCATTGGAAACAATGGAGGGCAGAGTGCAGTGAAATGACATTTTCAAAATCCCAAGAGAATTATGCTGTGAACACACTTTTTTCATATTATGGTACAAATAGTTCTCCAATCATTCAATGCTATTTAATTACTATAATTTGTAATAAGCAGCTTTTATTTTTAATACTTTATGTATTTAATCATCTTCTAATTTGTGTTGCATTTGTGTTGTTTCCAAATTTGGTCATCAATAGTGCTGTGATAAACATCATTGTACATAAATTATTACACACACCTCTGTTTATGTTCTCATTATGAATTCCTAAGTAATAGAGTTTTGGGGATCAAAGACTATAGTTAGCCTTTAGGCACTTGATATATATATTGCCAAATTGCCCTCCAGAAAGGATTTTATTGTTATCACCAGCACTGTATATGACTGTTACTGGTTTTCAAAGTCTTTATCGATATAAAAACTAAAATTAACAGGCTATGATTTCATTTGGAGTTTTTAAATTATGTGTAATATTAAGTATTTTTCAAATAGTTTTCAGCAATTCATACTTCTTCTCTTATGGATTATTGATTCATGGCATGTGCCTTTTATTGATTGATTTTCTCACTGACCTTGTGAGCTCATACTTTGAATCAATACTGTGAATAAAAGCCAAAACAACCGACCCAACAATCCCCTGTGTATACTGTGTTAACTAGCTTGATTTTTCCTTTCTACTTATCACTGTTTCTCTGTAAGATATATACTTCTAAAGATTACATCAGCCATTACCAACCCCCAAATCGGGTTCTGCTATCTTGTGCCTCTATCTCACTTGCCTATGCCATGGGCTTAAAAATTACTCCACAGCTCCATTGCTTTTTGAGATTCTGTCTCTAAATTCATACAGAAAAAAATATTTACAGTGTGAGTGTGTGAGATGTGAGAGGCTCTGTCCAGTTCATAAATACATTAAATGATACTTACAAGGCTATATTATCACAATACAATGGTGATGGTGCATTATGTCTTTTTTTCTTTTTTCTTTTTTTAGGAAGAATCTCCCTCACAAGGGTGTAGAGGTGCAACAGGATTTCATACTAGAATTTTAGGAGATGCTTTTATGTCCTTCCTTCCTTCCTTCTTTCCCTCCCTCCCACCTTCCTTCTTACAGTTTGTTTTTGAAGTATAAATTGGAGTTTCTTTTCACATTAACATGGGGAAAATCAGTCCAAATGACATACACATATGCAAAAGCATAGAAACATGATGTCTGCTGTACTTGGAAAAATATAAGCAGTTCATTAAGAATGGAGTGTAAAGTTCAGGATGGGCAGATCTCTGGACAGGGCTGAATGGGAACTGCTCATCTCTGAATCCCCGAGCTCCATGATCCTTCTTTTATCAAAGCAGGCACACACGTTGGACACTTTTCCCACTGGATTCCTTCTTCAGCTTTTAGTGTGTGAGCCTTGCACAATAAGATGGCCACAGCACCTCCCCTCATGTGCCCCCTCAATGGTTATAAGTGCTGTCTCCAGCAGACTCATGACACACTTGCCCATGTAGGTCCATCTTGAATCCACATCACCTTCTCCCTTGTTTCTCCAACTTCTTGCCTGCTTCAATCTTTCAAACTTATCCATGAGTCTCCCACTCCATTCTTCCATAGCCTGTGCCTTCCCACTTTGTAGTGCCTATATAACATTCTACCATGTTCATGCTTCATTTGACTGCTCCCTAGGAATGGACTTCTGGGACCAAGGATAACATCCTCTTTGGCCTGCCCTCCACACCAGCTAGGAATTATTCTCCAACAGGCAACCCTCTTGGGCAGAATCATCACCTTAGACTCTAAGCACTCCAAATTCAGGGGAAAACCAGGATGTAGCTTCCTAGTCAATTTCCACTTACATAAGATATTTGCTTCCCAAATCACTTCACTCTTCCTCTTACCTCCGTTCCTACTGATACTGCCAGACCTGCCATTGAACAAGCCTCTCTACTTCTATCTGCTTCCAGTGCTCTGTCTAATCTATCCCACAGAGTTCTTTTTCTAAAACCCAGCTCTCCTGATGCCACCCGTGAGTCCCTGTATTCCATAAAGCTCCACTTCACATGAGAACACCGAGTAAACACAGAGAAAGGTACTTGAGACCCGCTCCTGCTTGGCCTCAGTCTAGCTTTTTTGCCTTATTTTTGATTACATGGTCCACAAACTGTTCAGGCCATGCACTACCTGCTATTCCTCTAATACTCTAGATACTTTTACGTCTCAGTGCTTTGCTTAAGCTGTTCTGTCTGCTGGAGGACCTTATCTGTCCCCTAAAACAAGATTTTACTTGTCAAAATCTTTTTTATGAGTCAAGGCCTAGCTCAAATGATGTTTTCATAAAACCTTCCAGAACTTTATTTCTTTTCTCTATTGGAATTCACATGGACGCATGCATTTCTTTAGTACCAGATTTTCAAAATATATCAAGTTATAACATGGACTAGCTTTTTGTATATCTGCTTGAATTCCTCCCTAAATCTCTGACTAGCCTCGGGAACTCATCACTAGAAAATCCACTTTATAGGAGTAAAGCTGTCTTGGCACGAATACTGTTCTATTTTATTGGCTTAAAAACTCATTTATAAGGTGTTAGAGAACACAGGGATGAATGAGACAGTCTCACTCTGTCTTGTTCCAATTATAAGACTGGGAAACCAGGCAGGTACACACATAGTGTTGGAATTGTGATAAATGTTTCAAACATGCTCAGAGGACTAAGGAAGTGTACGGACAAGCATGCCTGACAATCTGGAGAGGAGAGGAAGGTCTGGTCACGAAAGGCTCCATAGGATGGAGAGTGCCTGAGTTCGCCCTGCAGGATGGGGTGGAGAAGAGAACTGAGCATTGGAGGCAGAGGAACTAGGATGTGCCCGACAGAGCCCTCTCATTTGGTCACAAGTGCAAAAAGCAGACAAAGGGTGATTTTTATAATGAGCACCATAATTTTCAAAGGCAAGGATGAACCAAGGTCATACAAATAAGCCAGAACCAAGGCATTGAAGGCCACAAGGAACCATTTCACATCCACTTCACCTCTCTCACTGCAGACCTGTTGTGTCTGCTTTCCAGACCCTGTAGTCACATGGTTACCTAGAGTTCTCCAGCTTACATGTTTCTAGTCAAGGGTTGTATCAGTTATTCACCATGACATAACAAATGACCTCAACACTTTGTGACTCAATAATTTTGTACCTCCTTATTATTATTATTATTAGTTCATAGTTCCTATGTGCCAGGAATCCTGGCATAGCTTAGCTGGGTATCACTGACTCAAAGTCTCTAATGAGACTATAACTAAGATGTTGGCTAAGTACAAGGTATAATCTGAAGATACAACTGGTTGAGAAGAGAGCTCAGAATGTTTCCAAGTTCACTCACATGGCTGTTGGTAGGCTTTGGAAGATCCAATTCCAGACTCACTCATGTAATTGTTGGCAGGCTTCAGTTCCTGATGGGCTGTTGGACTGAGAACCTAAGTTTCTTATACCTCTTTATGAGGCTGTTCACAACATGGTAACTTCTTCCTTCAGCATGAGTAGTCAGAGAGAGCAAAGGAAAGAGTGAGTGAGAGAGAGAAAGAGAGAGAGAGAGAGAGAGAGAATGAAACCCAGAGAGAGCTCCCATACTGGAAACCACATTATTTTGGCAACCTAATCTAGGAAGTTACCTCCTATAACTTTAGCCACATTCTACCTATTAGGAGTGCTTCCCTAAATTCAGCTCACACTGAAGGTTGGGGGTTACAGAAAGACATGAATACCAAGAGGTGGGATCATCTTGCTATGGGATGGCCCATCTAGGAGGCTGCCTATCCCAGGGATCAAGTCAAGCTAAAACTGGAATCTAAGACCAGGGGAAAATTCTAATGGGCTCTTCTGGGGTTAAGTGCCTATCTCTGTACCATTCAACTGTCCACGGGGTCATAATCACATTACAAAATATACCTGCTGAAAACCCAATTTTGAGGAGAGGGAGATGTTTTCAGGGAAAAGGGACTGAACTGCTAGGTGGAAGTACTTATGGCTCTTGCACACACACATACACACATGTACATATGTGCTCACACACACACACACACATAAATATACAGTCACATACCTGACAATCCTGCCTTTTATTTGTGGTACACATTATGATTCTGAAAACACATGTGTTTGAACAAAGTTTTAACTTTGAAAACATTTGAACAGACTGGGGTCCAGAAAGAGCAGGATGGCAGAGCGGTTTGGTGTCAGAGCTGTGCAGAAGCTGTTCCATGCTGGTGGCTACAGATGGCACCCAGGGCCTTTGGAGTGGTTTTCAAGGAGGAGAATGGTTGAAGCCTTGTATGTGACTGGGGTCTACGAGAAGAGGAGTGCAGAAGAAGTACTAAAAGAATGAAGAACTGATTGTGGTAGAGGAAAATAATGACATTACAGTGCCTCAACCGGGTGGCTGGGTCAAGGGGACAGTCTGTCTGAAATGAGCAAGACCTGCCATGTTTGTTGGTTGAGGGGGAAGAGTGGGAGGAGATCTGGCATCTGAGGGGTGAAGCCAAATGCTTGGAGAGAGCTGGAGAGGATGGGCAGCACTCCACAGGAAGGGAGATGGGCACTTCTCCATCACCAGTTTGAAGCAAAGAGTAGGAAGAGATCTGAGAGATGCCCCTGAGGAGGCAGAAGAAGGTGAGGAGCCTCAAAGCAGAGATGGTTCACCCCTCAGGCTGAGAGACAAGCAGTGTCTTGGGGGGACTGAGGGAAACAGGACAGACCTTGGGGCTTGGGAGTCGAGACGGAATTTGCACAGTTGCTGTGGGGAAGTGATGGGGCGTCAAGAGACAGGAGTACAAGACTGATGACAAGAGGTGAGGTCCCAGACAATGGCACTCTGCAGTGGGCTTACCTGTGCCCCTTTCCTAGCACTTCTCTAACTCTCCAGAAAGCAGCATCCTTGCCCAGCCCTGTGGGATCCCAGGACCCTGCAGACTTTACTGTGGCTATTCCTTAGACTTTTCCTTAGACCTTAAAACTTTCCCAGCTTTCTCTGGGGAAACTGAGACATTTGTTAATGGTAGCTCAGTGGAGAGTATCATAAAGGTGGGAGTCAACTCTTCTTCCTATGGCCTTTGGTATATGCAGGGACCAAGAAGAAATGAAATTCAGTAAAGCAGAAAAATATCGCCTAGGTAGATTCAGGAGAACTATGATAACCTTGTTCTATAGAACAACAATTAGGTTACAAGATGACATTTAATTCCTCAATTGGATATTTCTGTTATGTGCTTAAGACTAAATGAGCTTAAGCTGCAGCCTGAGCTATCTAAGCAAATGTCAAGGAGCGCATTTGTGGGGCTGTTAGAAAGCTGGATGGCATAATGGTTATTACTGTGGGGTTTGGAGCCATGCTGTCTGGCTTTAAATCTTTGCCTGTGCCGCTTAATCAACGCATGGCCGTGGGTGAGTTACCACCTTCTTATATTTCATTATCTTTTCCTCTCTGAAAGAGTAAGGACAACAGTACCTAGCTCATGGGGTTGTTGTAAGAAGTCCTTGGCACAAAGCCTCGTAAACAGCATTTGATAAATATTAATTAGCTGTTACTGTTTTAAAAAATCAGATTGCTTAGTGAACTTCATAGAAACATTGGCTCTCAGAGCAGAGAACCCCTGAGGCCACTTGGTCCTATGGTTTTCAGACTGCACTACCTGAGCACGAGAGTGAAAGAAAGATGCTTCTGGGGTGTCTTTGTGGAGGAAATGGGGGGCAAAGCTGCTGCAACCCTAGTTCATCCCCCTGCATTGATAAGAACAGCTCTGCTTCGACCAATTTCACATCTCTGGTCGGTGTCTGCTTATATCAGGAAAGAAGCTTTTGATATTAAAAAAAAAAAGGGAGAACTGAACTAACTTTACAAATGAGGAACCTGAGGTTCCTCATGACTGGCCAAGGTCAAGTGCTGAGATTTCAGGCTAGCAAGATCTACAAGCCAGGCCTCCAGCCTCTAGTCCAGGGCCTTCTCTACTACAGCTTTCTGTGCGTCCAGACTCCATCACAAAAAGGCACACGATTTTCTTCCCCACAGGACCTAGCCTAATCACACTTCCTCAGAGGAACCTTTCGTAAATAGCCAGGCAGTTGGCTACACCATCCTAGAGCCTCCCACAATGCCCCTTCCCACATAATGTTTCAAATGCCCATTGTTGACAATCTTGCTTTCAAATTTTATTTTTGAAATTTATTTGAAATCTGAATCATAGTTGAGCCATGTTGGGCTCCCTGGTGCCAAACCCACTGACTGGCACAGAGTAGTAGCTGGGCACACAATGGATGTGAAGGCACACTTTAAAATGACAAGATGATGTACAAACATGATGGGTAATTAACGTTGCTCTCATTATTATGGTGTAGAAGAACCAGAATAACATTCCTGTCCCTGATGTGATCATTACAGAGTTGGCCAGAAACTTTTGCAAATTTTGTTTCTGTTTGAGAATAAAATGCGAGTCCAAAATGCCACATAGGGTTTAGCTATTGTCCCTTAAAGTGCCTCTAGGGTTGGAGGAGGGGTGCAGAGAGAGTGGGAGGGACTGGTTAAGGACAAGCAGTATCTGCCAGAAGATTCCAAGATGACCCACTGACCCTGCATGTGTCGCCCAAGGCTTCCCTCTTTCTTACATATAAGCCTGTCTGTGAGTCCAAAGAACCTTCTTCTGAAAGCACATTCCACAGCTGACTGATTAGGGGAGACCTTTTAATGAAAGCATTAATGAACGAAGCTTCAGTACCAGAGGGGACTGTACTAATTAGGGTAGTGTCAGTCAGGGAACACCCACACAGACAGCTCCCAGGCTGTTCTCCAAGGCGGGGTGCCAGGAGCTGCCAGTTGTGGCTGCGTCCCCATGCCCTCTCCTCCGCACCTGGGACCCTGTTGGTTCCAGTCTGCTGCCTACACAGTCAGCCCCCCTGAGAGAGTGTGCGCCAGCCCCGCCCCGGCCAGGACCTGGGGAGGTGGCACCATTAACCCACCTGGGACACCTCTCTTCTTGAAGAAAGTGCTACAGTTGTGTGCCTTGCTGAAGCAAATGGAGAGAGAGATGGGCTGCTGGGCCTCTCAGCTTTCTTCCCTTCCTTCCCTGTCCTTCATCTTATAACCATCCAAACTGATGGACTATCTCATCTATATCCCTCCGTGTTTTTCCAAAGGGGGAGGAATATATATATGTTTATACACACACATGTATATGTTCTAGGAAACACTAACTGATATGCATGCATCTATGATCACATATATGATTTATTTCAAGGAGTTGGCTTATGCGATCATGAGGGCCAGCAAGTCCAACACTTGTTGCACAGGCCAATAGGCTAGAAACTCAAGCTGCCACCTGGAGAAAGAATTTCTTCTTCTCTGGGAAACTTTGGTTTTTGCTTCTAAAGGCTTTCAATGGATTTGAGGAGGCCCACCCACATTTTAAAGAGTTATCTTCTCTCCTGAATATCAGCTGATGGCAGATGGACAAATCACCCCACAGACAAATTACCTTCACAGCAACAGCTCGGTTAGTGTTTGATTGATAACTGAGTATGGGAGTCTGCCCGAGTTGGCATGTAAAACTAACCACCATGCCATCTTTACCGATTTGGAATTCCCAGTATTTCTTTCAGCTAAGCAGGGAAGTTAGCATGATTTCTAATCTACAGATTCCAAAACAGCTACTTCTCTAAATGGCACTTTATTCCCTTTCACACAGCCAGGAAATGTCATTGCCAGATGTTAACATTAAAATGCAGCTTTCTGGTAATCAGTCTTCAATGTTTAATATGAGATTATACTGACTCTCTTACACAGCCCTCATTCATTTATCTGTTCATTCAGTCAGTCCCCACCATGTGCCAGGTGCTGGCTTGAACAAGAGAGACACAGGGCCCTGACATCATGAGGCAGACCCTTTGCTGGGGCAGACGGACACACTGACATGAAGGACAGACACATGCACACACACGTGCTCGTGAACGTGCAGGCATAGGTGCTCATAAGGTTTAAAAGGTCTCCCTGCATTGACTGGTGGCCTCTGGAAGAACAGGATTGTCATCCATAACAAAGAAGCATGAGACTGAGAAGGCAATTCAGACAATGCAGCAAGTTTTTTCAGAGACAGAGACAAGCTCAATAAACTCAGTGTCCGTTTACTCTAGAAGAGTCTGAGACCCACATCTGTGCTGGCAGGGGTGGGGGGTGCTGAGTAAGGAGCCAGATAAGAATGTCTTGAGCTTTCCTCTGGTGTAAGAGAGGCTATGAGGGTGGGAACCCGGTGGGAAGGAGTCTGAGGCAGAAGCAGACTAGTGGACCTCAAACGGGCTGGCCCAGCAGGCACTCCCCTGCTTCTGCCCCTGGGCTTCATGTGCCAAATCACATCAGGGAGAATGAATCAAAGGTCACCTCTTTGGCGGATGAAGACATTTTGTTTTTGTTTTTGTTTTTTTTTTCACAAAATCACTCCAGTACTTATCTGGTTTTCTGAAAATGAAGAATACTTATCTTAATTCCAAATCTAGATATCCCTTCCCTCTCGCCATCACCAAATCCAAAAGGAACACTTCCCCATCTCCAAAATGATAGCTGTATAAAATTTTACAATTTGCAAAATGCTTTCAAATATTTTATCCTACCTATTCCCTGAAGAAAATACATTAACATGAAGAAATTCTCATTTCACAAGAGAAACTGAGGTCCAGACAAGTTAAATGAGTTGCTCCAGGTCTTTTTAGGCCAGTGTTTGTTGAGGGCATTAGGTCTCCTGTATTTCACCTGGTTCTTACTGCTCAGTCACCAAAACCAAACATCATCAGTTTATTAGTTTCCCAGCACTGCCATAACACCACACACCAAACTGCATGACTTCAACAACAGAAATGGATCTCATGGTTTTAGAGATTAGAAGCCCAAGGTCAGGTGTTGATGGGGGTACCTTCTTCTGATGACTGTGAAGAAGAGTCTGTTCCAGGTTTCTCCTCAGGCTTCTAGTGGTTGCTGGTAATCTTTGGTGTTCTTTGGCACATCACTCTTATCTTGCCTTCATGATGCACGATGTTCTCCCTGTGTGCATGTCTGTCATCAGATTTCCCCTTTTCATAAAAACATTGGTCATGTTAAATTAGGAGCTCACCCTATTCCAGTATGACCCCATCTTGACTAATTATATCTGCAACAACCCTGTTTCTAAGGAAGGTCTCTGAGGTACTAGGGACTAGCACTTCAACATAGGAACTTGGTGGGGGACACAATTCAATCCATAACAATAGTATCCCTTTAAATCATCATCTTGCCACCTTGAGAAATGGACAAAACTGAAACTATTATTCTCATTTCATGTATGAGGTTTAGAATCATCAAGGTACTTTCTTACACCATACACAAAAATACACATCAAAATGGATGAAGGACCTGAATGTGAGACAGGAAACCATCAAACCCTAGAGGAGAAAGTGGGAAACAACCTCCTTGACCTCAACTGCAGCAATTTCCTACTTGACACATCTCCAAAGGCAACAGAATCAAGAGCAAAAATCAACTACTGGGACCTCATCAAGATAAAAACCTTCTGCACTGCAAAGGAAACAATCAGTAAAACTAATAGGCAACTGACAGAATGGGAAAAGATAGTTGCAAATGACATACCAGATAAAGGGCTAGTATCCAAAATCTACAAGGAACTCACCAAACTCTACACCCAAACAAATAATTCAGTGAAGAAATGGGCAGAAGACATGAATAGACACTTCTCCAAAGAGGACATCCAGATGTCCAACAGGCACATGAAACAATGCTCAGCATCACTCATCATCAGGGAAATCCAAATCAAAACCACCCTGAGATACCACCTCACACCAGTCAGAGTGGCTAACATGAACAAATCAAGAAACTACAGATGCTGGTGAAGATGTGAAGAAATGGGCACCCTCCTGCACTGCTGGTGGGAATGTAAACTGGTGCAGCCGCTCTGGAAAACAGTGTGGAGGTTCCTTAAAAAAGTTAACAATAGAACTCCCCTATGACCCAGCAATAGCACTGCTGGGGATCTATGCAAGGGATACAGAAGGACTGATACATAGGGGCACATGTACCCCAATGTTCATAGCAGCACTTTCAACAATAGCCAAATCATGGAAAGAGCCTAAATGTCCATTAACTGAAACCACAAGAAGATGTGGTTTATCTATATAATGGAATACTACGTGGCAATGAGAAAGAATGAAATCTGGCCATTCTAGCAACATGGATGGAATTCGAGGGAGTCATGCTAAGCAAAATAAGTCAAGCAGAGAAGGACAGATAGCATATGTTCTCACTCATAAGTGTACAGGAGAAACTTAACAGAGAACCATGGGGGATGGGAAGCAAGGAAAACAGTTGGGGAGAGGGAGCGAGGTAAACCATGAGAGACTCTTGAATACTGAAAAAAACTGAGGGTTGATGTGGGGAGAGGGGTGATGGTCATGGAGGAGGGCACTTGTTGGGATGAGCACTGGGTGTTACATGGAAACCAACCAGACAATAAATTATTTAAAAAAAAAAAAAGAATCATTGAGGTAAGGTGAGCTGCCCAAGATGGCTGAATTAACAAATGCATGCCTGGGGTGCTTGGGTGGCTCAGTCGGTTCAGCATCCGGCTTCAGCTCAGGTCATGATCTCACAGTTCATGGGTTTGAGCCCCGTGTCGGGCTCTGTGCTGACAGCTAGCTCAAAGCCTGGAGCCTGCTTGGGATTCTGTGTCTCCCTTTCTCTCTGACCCTCCCCTGCTCGCACTGTCTCTCTCTGTCTCTCAAAAATAAATTAAAAAAAAACATTTAACAACAACAACAAAAAAAAAACCAAATGCATGCCTGACCCCACTCTGTCCCACCACCTAGTGTTAAAAGCTGGGTCTTTAAGTTGCATCAGGGCACAAGGAACCCCATTGTTGTCCAAGGTATAGGTTCAGTGAGGACAGAGCAACGGACCGTGTGCTCCCTGAGAAACTCCTGGCGGAGAGGAAATGATTGAATTAATAAAAATCTCAGACTGTGAAGCATCCTGAGAAGGGATTTTAACCTGAAAAGGAAAGGAAAATATTGCTGGGTCTGTGTGCCATCAGTCTCCAAATACTGAGGGAATGGCACCAAAGAGAGGTCGTACAAGGTTAACTGAATAATGGAAAGGTTAGCTGGCCTCTTCGGGCAGATGAACATTCCTTTGTTGCTATAACTACATAGAATTATCAGCAAAGTTTTTGTAATCCAAAATAGGATTACAATATTTGAATGAGATTATCTCAGACCAGAAAGCCTTCCAAAATTACCTAGACTTTTCTAAAGGGAACAGGGAATTTCCATCCTCATCATAAATACAAATTACGGCATGACGGGTAGAGAACCATTTTGAATCATAACTTAAAGGAGGCCTTTCAGATGAGTTATAGAGCATAAAGCAGTCCTTGGCCAACCCCATAGCACAGTAGAAAAGCCCATGGTTGCAAGTGGAAAACATGAATCCCTATCCTGCCTGACTCCATTACTCTCTGATTAGCTGGGAGGCAACATGGACAGTGGGACCTGTTGGGCCTTTTAGGTCAGAAAGACCTGGCTTTGTGTGTGTGTCACTCACTAGCTCTGTCATCTTGCGCAGGAGTTTAAGCTCTTTGCACCTTGATTTATTCATTTGTAAGATGGGTATAAAACCATCCACCTCAAAAGTTGTTAGGATGAAGCAAGATAATGCATGTAAAATGCCTGTCATATAAGTGCTCTTAATGTGAGTTCATTGATTTGTCTTCTTTCTCTCTCCTTCTTATCTACCTAGTTTTTGTGATGATGAGAGAGGAAAATAGAAGTGATTATCATCTCCTCGAGACATCCTAAAGGAGAAGCAATATTTTTGAAGTAAAAGAAATAAAACCCTCTTCCCGAGACTCTTTTGTTACTGTTGACCTGCTGAGAGGTTTGTGGCTGTTGCCTAATTTCAGTAGATGTGGGATTGAGCCAGGCACCTGGTTGGCAAGCACAAACATCAGTTGGTAAGTGCAAAAAAATGGGATTTTTGGAAAGTGTTTCTAGCAGGCACGTCCTGGTGATCTGACAAAACATGCTAACAGAAACCGTCTGGGCCCCCATCCCCACACTGACACACATTATCCAGGCCGTGAAGCTCCTGGTTAGGGCTTCTTCTCCTTGGCCTTGTTTCAGTGTTGCCTGTGCATTGTGGAGGACACGGGTGTTTTCACTAGCCAGGACTCTCAAAGACACACTGAGTCACAAAGCAGTTAATGAGTACTGGAGCTAGGACCTGTGCTTTTGGCCTCCTAGTCCACAACACCACATTGCCTCTGGCCTGGAATTACCAGTCCAGACTCCATCCCAAAACTTTATGTCAGAGTTGGAACTAATCCCGAGTCAAGGCTGTGCCCGTATCTGCAAATCTGCTGAGGCAGTGAGCTCAGCCCCCTAAGCTCCCTACCCCATTGCTCATTATGCAGCCCAAAGAGTCAGAGCCCCCATTCCCAGGAGGAGGGCAATATAAAACGGACTCTCACTTAACCAGCAGCCAGTTTTAACTTTTGTTCCTCTTGACCAGAAAACAAACAAACTAAATCTTGGTCACTGTCTTGAATATAGCTATTTTTTGGATAATATTGAATGATAAAACACATAATTTTAGTTAGTCACACATTCACTGAGGCCTATCATGTGTCAGGTTGATTTCGTGGTAACGTAACGGTAGTTAGATACACACTGCTTCCAAGGAGCCCACAGTCTAGCAGGGAAGATAAGACGCACATGGGAATGGCTGGGAGCGAGGGAGTTCTAGAAGTCTGCACCGGCCAGCCTCTGAATTCTAGTCCAGAACCAGAACCGAAGGGGCATTGGCATGGATTAACCTTTTTTTTTAAATCTTCCTCAACTGGAGTGTTCCTTCTATAGACTAAGGTATCTTATCCAAGTATCTTGAGTTGCACTGCCCAATAGAATCTTCAGAAATGTCCTATATAAAGTACTGTCTAACACAGTAGCCACAAGCCACATGTGGCCCTTGAGCACTTGAGATGTGGCTTGTGCAACTAAGGAAATAACATTTTAATTTAATTTAATTTAAAGTTAAATTGTCACGAGTGGCTATTGTATTGGGCAGTGTAGGTCTATAAACAAAGACAACAGCTCATTATGACCATGTCATGTATGGGAGGTTACCAGAGGTGCTTATGGGACAGAGCTCTTCCACTGCCCTGTTGCCCTTCCAGGACATCTGTCATCACTTGGTTCTTCTGGAATAAACGCCAGGAGGCTGAGACATGCAGGGCTAGGTCCCTTGAAGTGTCACTAAACCAGGCCATCCCCACAGCTTCATGTGTTTGCCACCAGGAATGCTTCCTTCTCCTTTGCCTGATAAAATTAATAGAGTCTGGCAAGGGATAGCCTTGGAATGGTGCCAACCCTCCATGAAAGAGAGGCGCTTAGTCTCGGGACATTTGATGCCCAGAAGGAAATGTGTAGGGGACATGAGAAGATCTGTGATCCAGCCCCAGCCTGCAGTAAGCTTGCTCTGTGACCCTGAGTAGCTGCCCCCTCTTGCCAGGCCTCAGTTTCCTTTTCTGTAAATGAGAGCCCCAGAGGGGTTGCACTGGTCAGCCAACTCAAAGCTTCTGAGAATACTTATTTCCCGTGACAGCAATTGAGATAGTGAAGGAGCGTCTGGAGATTTATTTTCCAATGTGAAGTACAAGGCAAAACCAATTTAGCAGCAAATAAAAAAATGGGAATAGTTGAAAGTACATGGTGTTACTGGTGGTGAGCGAGTGGTACCAGTGAACTTAGCAAGGTGAGCTTAGGAACCGTAAGAAGAGAGGCTGGGAAGATTGCAGAGGAGGACCGGGGCAGGGCGTGGGGGCTGACATGGAACCAATAAGAGAAAAGAGCAGAGAATAGAGAATGCAGGGGCCCCAAAGGGTCAGATAAACAACAAGAGATTGCCAGCCTGCAAGTCAGTGAAGGGTGAAGAAGGCCAGCAATCGGACCTCTGTGAACCGGAGAGAGCAATTCGATTCGGGGTGACGAACAATGCATTTGCCCTTGATGCAGAAAATCCTGATGTCTTCAGTCAGTATCTGAGAGCACAGAGGAGAAAAGTACGTGTGGGAGCAGCTTCATTTCATTCAGTCGGTCAGCAAGTATTTATGGAGTTCCGTGCAACAGTGTCTCTCAACCCTAGCTGAAAATCGGAATCACCTAGGGAGCCTAGGAAATGCTAACTAAAAACCTGCTGTCCAGGTCCTGAGTCCAGGAAACCCTCATTTAAGTGGTCTGGAGGGTGCTTTATGCTGGTGGGTGGGTAAAGCTGCCCAAGTGACTCCAGTTTCCAGCCACAGCCAAGAACCTCCCATTTCCAGCCTGCCAAGCTTTGTGCTAAAGCCAAAAGCCACAGTGGGAACAAGATGGACACATGTGGCCCCTATCCTCACAGGTGTAGGTATTCTCCAAGGTAATAAAGACCCAGTGAGGTTTCTGGGGGTGAGAATGATCTCTACACTGTGCATGAGAGAAGCGATACTCAGATTTGTTTTTTCCCAAAGTCACACAACTTGGGAGTCATTTGTCCAGGACTAAACTCTACTAGGTCAAGTCTTAAAACCTAGCACCCCCTTATACCGCATGACTGCAACAGGATGCTTAGACAGATGATTTTCTAGTGGTCCCTTCTCTTTAATTTCCAGGCACCTAAATGTTCACCAGACTTTGACTGTAACTAATAGGCATCAGACCTTGAATGTCCAGTGGCTGCAGGGAATGGCTGAAGTCTAGGCAACCCTGGATAGATCTATTGTGGATTACAGTAGGGACATACGTTACTTGAAATATCTGGAAAAGGGAAAAATGCTAATTGATAGACACCTAATATTTGCCAGGCAATGTGCTAGGTGCTTATTAAAAATCCTGATAGGGGCACCTGGGTAGCTCAGTCGGTTGAGCATCTGACTCTTGATTTTGGTTCAGATTGTGATCTCATGGTTAGGGAATTCAAGGCCCACATTGCAGTCTGTGCAGTCAGCGCAGAGCCTACTTAGGATTCTCTGTCTCCCTCTCTCTCTGCTCCTCCCCGCTCTTGTGCATGTGCCCTCACTCTCTCTCTCTCTCTCAAAATAAATAATAAATAAACATTACACACACACACACACACACACACGCAGATATGAAGAGAGTGAGCCCTAATCCTCAAAGATTACATTACCTGAAGGAGGACATAAGTGCACAATGACTCAGTTATGAATGCTCTAAGGCAGGAGTCTGCAACCTTTTTCTGGACAGAGCCAGATAACAAGTTTTGTCAACTTTGCTAGCCATCTGGTCTTTTTCAGTTCCTCAGTTCTGCCATCGTAATGTAAAATTAGCAACAGACAATGCACAAATGAATGAGCCTGGCTGTGTTCAAATAAAACGTGATTTATGGACTCAGAAATTTCCCTTACATTTGATTTTCACATGTCACAAAATCCTATTCTTCATTTGATTTGTTTTACTCATTTAAAAATGTAAAAAGATCCTTCTTTGCTTGCAGGCAGTATGCAACAGGCTGGATTTGGCCCATGGGCTGTGGTCTGCCAGTCCCTGTTCTAGAAGTACCACAGTGGGGAGCATGTGGGAGGGCACAGTGATGTCCACCAGGCTTGGAAAATCAAGGGAAGCTTCTCAGAGGAGGTGATGGTTTAACTTCCCATAGTTCACCTGGTTGTCCATTAGCCAGTAGTTGTTTTCCTACTTGGAACATAGATTCAAATCACTATAAATGGATACCAGCACTAGCTTTGAATTTTCTAGATATTCTTTTAAAGCAGAAACAAAATCAGATTTAAGAAAAATATTTACCAGGGGCGCCTGGGTGGCTCAGTTGGTTAAGCATCTGGCTTCAGCTCAGGTCATGATCTCATGATTTGTGGGTTCGAGCCCCATGTCAGGCTCTGTGCTGACAGCTCAGAGCCTGGAGCCTACTTTGGATTCTGTGTCTCCCTGTCTCTCTGACCCTCCCCTGCTTGCGCTGCCTCTCTCTGTCTCTCAAAAAAAAAAAAAAAACATTAAAAATTTTTTTAAATAAAAGAAAAATATTCTGAATATTTTCATTGTATGCCCTTTCTGTGTTGGACTATAGGACTATGGTGTTGTTTTATGGTGAAGGGAAATGATCCCTGTTTTGGTAGAAGTTAAGAGAGAAGAGATTGAGACAGAATATTTACTGAGTATCTTCTATGTGCCAGAGACTATTACAAGCATTTTCCTTACATTTTCTCACTTAATCCTCATAGATGCTCTACATATTATTATTATCTCCACTTCACAGAAGAGGAGGCTGAAGCTTAGAGGTGTCAGCCTTCTCAAAGTCACAAAATTAGTACCAGGTGGAGTTGACATTTGGGCTCACATTCGATTTTAAAGCTGATTTCCCCCACCATGCCTCATTTCCTTATAAAATGATCATATCCCTTGAACAAGGAGGTTTCCTAGCAGAACTAGAATAGCACAAAAGTTTCTGAAAAAATGCTAAACTAAGAAAATATTTGGAAAGTGAAGTTTGAACTAAAACACACCTGTAAAATATTGATTGTTCTCATTTGCTCACCTGCCTGTATCAAAATGTCATCTAATTAACAGATTTAAGACAGGGGTTGGTGGGAAGAGCAATAGCTTTAAGAAAGCCCGTCTTTATGAGCACTCTGAATATTACTGGAGTCTGAAAGATTTATACCTCCACGCATAATTCTTAGGGAGCTGTTTAGGAATCAAATCCTTTTTATAAAAGAGGTCCGGTTCACTAAGAAAAATACACTATTACTTCATTAATGATTTCCATGCCTTTCTTATGAAGGGAGGGGGCAAATAATTCTATTTCTAGCTTTAAGGCCAGTTTCTTCTTCATAATTTTTTAGGACCAGTCTTTATATATATTCCTTTACTGGAAAATCAGGCCTCTTGATACTCACTAGAAAACTCAGGGAAGAGGGGCGCTTGGGTGTCTCAGTCAGTTAAGCATCTGGCTTCAGCTCAGGTCATGATCTCACAGTTCATGGGTTCAAGCCCCACGCCGGTCTCTGTGCTGACAGCTAGCTCAGAGCCTGGAGCCTGTTTCAGATTCTGTGTCTCCTTCTCTTTCTGACCCTCCCCTGCTCATGCTGTCTCTCTCTGTTTCTTGAAAATAAAGAAAAAAAAAAAAAGAAAAAAAAGTAAAACTCAGGGAAGAAAAAGAAACCCTAAAATAGTGCCAGCCTTGATCCAGGGAGGAGCTCTGGGCAGACTGGATGTCCAGTTAGCAATTGTGTTGTTACCAGTTACATGAAAGGCTCAAGCAATTGTGGCTCAGACTCCACTACGGAGTATTTGTTACAACCCCTAATTCGCATTTCCAAGTCTTCTGGCAATAGGCTAGTCATCCACAGGGATCCAGCCCTTCCATACCTCCTGTCCCTGCAGCTCGAGGTGAGACATGTGACTCAGGCATCTGCCAATCATGTGTGCCTACCCTGCACGTGGGTGGGCACATGCCCAAGCTGCCCTATTCAAAGTGAATCTCAGAAATATTGTTGGTGATGCTAGGGGGGGAAAGATCACTTCTTTTCCACTTGATTATTGGCTGATGGCCTTATTGATACTTGATGGGGGGGAATCTGCTTGAGATTGAAGTTGAAACAAAGAAGGAAAACAGAAATGGAATAGAAGAAACCAAATTTCGTGACATCAGTGAGCCTTGGATCAAGTCACATTTGCTGCATCTATTAGATGAGCCAACACATTCTATTTTGCTCAGATGTGAATTTTGTTCCTATCACTTACCACCAAAAGAATCCTAGCCAAAGCTGAACCTCCTAATTTCTAATCCAATCCCAGTAACAGAGTCCCTGTCTTGAACTCTGTCCCATGTCTCTGGCCTCATCACCCAGTGAGTGTCCTAGTCCTTCCACTGCTGGGACCTACCTCGTTTTGGCCAGTTCCCTCTTGTGCCTGCCTACCCTGGAGACTACAGACATTCACCAGTGCCTGCTCTGGACTAAGCCCTGAAAAGGCCACCTTTATTCTCTTTTTGTTTTGCATTCATTACCTAAGAAAAACATATATCAATAATAGAACATTGATTTAATATATGGCTGACCAGAGGGAAATATTTATAATTTATAACCTGTATATACATAAGAAGTGTGGATCCAGGGCATTCTTTTATCTGCTAAGAGTAGAAAAAATCCTCCATCCTCAGTATATTGGCTACAGGCATTCTTAAAGATAATATTAAAGACTGGGAAAGGACACGCAAGCAGGGAATTGCTCTGCTGAAGTGGCCTCCAAAGTGGTTGGTCGGCGGAGGTAGTGCAAAGCCAAGGTATGGATGGAAACGAGTCTGGGAGAAGGGGCAGGTCTCATGAGGCATTTACAGGTGGGCTCCTGGGAAATATCAGTCTTCTCCACTGCCTCCTCTTGTGAATCTGACAGTATGTCACATTGTTCACTATGTCACATGAGTGCAGTGAATTCAGGACTAGCTTGAAAAAAAGAGAACAGGGAGCAGTAGCAAGCCACCATTTGGGCTGAGAGGAGCTGGGACACAGATTCTTTTTTTTTTTTTAATATTTTATTGTCAGGTTTCCATACAACACCCAGTGCTCTTGCCCACAAGTGCCCTCCTCCATCACCACCACCTCTTTTCCTCCCTCCCCCTTCCCCTTCAACCCTCAGTTCAGGGACACAGATTCTGTCTGGCAGGGGACTAGACAATCCCTTGTGCAATAATTTCATTTCTATCCCAGCTGAAACGAAGCTCCAGTCTCGACTGTAATTGGGGTCTGGCAACCCCGAGCTTTGAAACAGCACATCTGCATTAGAGCCTGGCGGTTTCCGGAAGGGAACTGGCCTTTGTCCTTGTGCCTAATTTGCATGGTGAAAATTTCATATTGTCATTAAATATACTTGTGCAGATAATTGTTAATAGCTTCATAGCATCCACTATAGAGCTGCACAAAAATTTATTTAGCCAATATTTTTGCTTAGCACTAAGATTGTTTATATGATGTATCTAAATAAACTACACTGAGATGTTATAGATATAGATACATTTTCCTCAGGAGGAATTCTAGGAGTGGAATTCATGAGTCAGGAAAAAATAGCATATTTAGGGATGTTTAAGACATGCTAAGGCAGTATATATATATATATTCCCCCCTCCACCCCAGAAAAAAAGCCTTATAGTTGCTTGCAAACTTAAGGATCAAAATTGAGTGTAAAACTGCTTAGATACACACAGTGTTTCTTGGGAAGGATTTATAGGCAGGGCTTTAGGGCCCACACTTCTTCCACAAAAGGTCTCACCTGGTTGGGTTGACTGTACAGATTCAAGTAGCTGTCCTCCTTGGGAGCTTCAGAAGTGAGCAAATAATATTGGAACTCTGGAATCTTGGCACCAATTCCATAAAAGGCCTGTAGCCTCTCCCTGTTCTCCAAATTTGTGTAAAATCTCCCTGCTTCTATTTTGCATACAGAAAAAAGAACTCAAATTTCTTGAATCCTATCCAAAGTCCTCAAACTACTAAACGTAGGTGAGACGATGGAAAGAGAAAATCATCCTTTTTTTTTTAAGCTCCAATAGAATAAGTGTTTTAGGCAAGTTATTCTAAAGGGAGCTAAAACAGGAAAAAGGGAGCTAAAACAGGAAAAAAGTTATAGGGAATAGAATGTTCGCACAATGCCGAAGGATCACCATGCAAATTACTAATTCAAATGGGAAAATATATCATTGCAATAAAAAGATCTGATGGTCACATTTTACCAGATGATCAAGCAGCCTCACGGATAGTGGGATAGCTTAGCTGGCATTAGGTGCTTTTCTATGCACTGCAGTGCAGAATTCAGACGTCATCTATGGATATGTTTTTTGACCCAAAGAGTTTCATCTTTAAGCAGGTAAGCCCCTCCAGACCTAACTTCTAGTTTATTGAAAATATGAGGGACAGGAGAACAAGTTAAATTATACCATCAGGAAGTAATCAGAAAAATTCTGAACATAGAATGTTCCATGAGACAACCATCTAACTCTTCAAAGAGTCCATCACATTTAAAAAACAATGTGGGGGAAATAATAAATAAATAAATAAATAAATAAATAAATAAATAAATAAATTAAAATAAAAACACTATGGAAGAACTACTTCGGACTCTAAACTCTGAAGAGACATAGCAACTGTGATGGTTAATTGTATATGCAACTTGACTGCATGAGGTGTCCAGATATTTGGTCAGACAGGATTCTGGGTGTTTCTGGAGAAGATTCATCACATTTGAATTAGCAGACTGAGTAAAGCAGATTCCTCTTCATAATGTAGGTGTGCCTCATCTAGTCAATTAAATGGCTGATTAGAAAAAAGGCAGGGGCGCCTGGGTGGCTCAGTCAGTTAAGCACCTGACTTTGGCTCAGGTCATGATCTCTCGGTCTGTGGGTTTGAGTCCCACATCGGGCTCTGTGCTGATGGCTCAGAGCCTGGACCCTGCTTCAGATTCTGCATCCATCTCTCTCTGCCCCTCTCCCTCTTGCGCTCTGTCTCTCTCTCTCAAAAAAATTAAAATAAAATAAATAAACAAAAACTTTTTTTAAAAGAAAAAAGGCAGAGTAAGAGAAACTTCCTTCTACTGGAATACCTTCAAGTTGAGAACAATGTTTTCTTGCCTTCAGACTTGAGCTAATACATCAGCTTTTCTTGGATCTTAAGACTACCAGCCTTGAACTGACACTCTACTTGGCTCTCCTGGGAAATTTCTAGCTTGCCAACTGCAGAGCCCATGACTTATAATGAATTAATCTATCTATCTACCAATCTATCTATCTATCTATCTATCTATCTACCTATCTTACTGGTTTTGTTTCTCTGGAGAACCCTAGCTAATATGACACCTAAATCCAACATATGAGCCTAGCCTCAGATCTGCTTGGGAAAAAAAATAATAAAAATAACTATGAAAGACATTCTTGAGGCAATTAGGGACATTTGAATATCAACCTCATATTGGATGATATCATGAAACTATTATTAATTTTCTTAGAAGTGATAATAGCACTGTGGTTAGGTGAAAGATGATTTTTATTCTTAGGAAACGAATACTGAAGTGCTTAAGGTAAAGCAGATTCACTACAAAATGTACTCTGAAATGGTACAGAAAAAAACATATATACAGGGAGAGAAAAGAAAAAGAATCTATAACCAGAAGTTAAAATTGTTGTATCTCATTGAAGGGTATATAAGTAATGTGATTATTCTTTTGCCCTTTTTTGCATGAAAGCAATTTCTTAACCTTGCCCTCTGCAGCAGATCTAACATTGTGTGCTGCGTGCACATGCCTGTGCTTCAGGGAGCCCTAAGTGCCTGTGGTCTTTGGCCTTCTTGTCTTTCATTTACTTGTTGACCAGGTGTTCAGTTTCTCTGGTTTTATCTTCTTGTCTTTCTGAAAAAATAAGCTTAGCACATTGAATTTGAGACTTTCTTCTTTTGTGACATAAACATTTTTAAACTATTTTAAGATTTATAAATAATTATTCGCCTTCTAAGTTAAAAAATGTTTTTAATATTTTCATTTATTTTTGAGAAAGAGACAGAGTAAATGGGAAAGGGGCAGAGAGCGAGAAGAAGACAAGAATTTGAAGCAGGCTCCAGTCTCCAAGCTGTCAGCACAGAGCCCAACATGGGGCTCGAACTCACAAATCATGAGATTATGACCTGAGCCAAAAGCAAACACTTAACCAACTGAGCCTCCTAAGCGCCCTGCCTTCTAAGTTTTAAGGCAAAAATTTCCCTTCTAAGTTCTGTTTTAGCTGCATCCCAAAAGTTTTGAAAGGTTTTTGTTCAGTCCATTCTAAAATTTTTATAAGTACAACTTTAGTGCTTTTTTTGATGCACAAATTATTAATGTGTGTTCTTTCATCTTTAAATGCATGTGGGTTTTTAATTATCAAAGATAATTATTTTCTAATTTATGAACTGTCATTGGGGAACATGGTCTGGTTTTTATATTTGTTGAAACCTGGTTTGTGGGGGACTGTGTGGTCAATCTTTGTAAATATTTTATGTGTGCCTGAAAAAGTGGGGTTTCTCTCATTTGGACGTGCAGGTTTCTGGCTACGTATTTGCACTAGATTAAGGTTGATAAATATGATATTCAAAATTTTTTGAGCTTTTAAAACATTTTTATGTATTATTGAGAGACAGAGAGAGACAGAGCATAAGCATGGGAAGGGCAGAAAAAGGGGCAGACACAGAATCTAAAGCAGGCTCTGTGCTCACAGCCCAGAGCCTGACATAGGGCTTTAACTCACAAACCACGAGATTATGACCTAAGCTGAAGTCAGAGGCTTAACTGACTGAGCCACCCAGGCACCCCAATATTCAAATGTTCTATATCTTACTAAGCTTTTGCTTACTTGATCTGAGGGAGGAAGATTAAAATCTTCAGCCATAATTGTGGCTTTGCCGGGTTCTTTTTGTAATTTGGACTCTTTTTCTTTAGATATTTTGAGGACATACTTTCAGATTCATGAGTGGTACAGGGTCAAGATCATCAAAAATAAGAAAAATCTGAAAAACTGTCATCATCTAGAAGAGCTGAAGAAGAAAGGATGGTTGAATGCAGTGTGGATTTCTGGATGGGATCCCAGAGCAGAAAGAGGATATTAGTTAAAAACTAAAGAAATCTGAGTAAGGTATAGACTTCAGTTAATAATAATGTATCAGTATCAGTTCATTCATTATAACAAATGCTTAATACCAACGTAAGATGTTAGTAATAGGGGAGGCTGGGAACAGTGTATATGGGAAACTTCTGTGATATCACAGCAACTTTTCTGTATAGCTAAAACTATTCTGAAATTAAAATTTTATTTAAAATGAAAGTTGTACAGGTTAGTGATACCTCCCAGAGGAAATGTAAACTCTAAAACCCTACAGACATTTTTCTCAAAACCTAAAATTACAAAAGCAAGGGAAATTAAAACAGAGAGAGAGAGAGAATACATAGGAAACGGCAGATTAAAAGATCCCCCAAATTTAAGATAATAGGATTATTTTCTATAGAATAAGGATTATCTTAAATAATTAGAAGTATCAAAGAAAGAATTAAAAACATGGAGGGAATAATTAGAAATAGCGATTGCACTATACATTTTGTTTATTTATAGAAAGAGTTGTTAAGACCAAAACAACAGAAATGACCTTTTTTTCTTAACAAATAACCAAGAGAATTTTCTTGCTTAATGGTATAAACAGCCATGCATCTCATTCTGATATGAGTGGTCATTATCAGACACATAAGGTCTCAAATACCAGCCTTAAAAATACTTGGTAGCAAAATACTTGGTAGCAAAATTCAGAGCAACCTTACTGAAAAATAAAAGAACACCAGTACTGAAGGATCATATGTAAATTTGGGAAAAAGATCGCAGAAGGTAAGGTATTCAAATTACATACAAATCTTCTGTTTTCTGTTTCTCCCACCCTCAAAGGAGATATTGACTTTCTAAAAAAACATCAGTGCAACTGAATTATTTAATAAAGAGTTCACACAATCACTAAGTTTGTCTGCAATCTTGAGTATATGATTTTTGGGGACTCAAAACTCTTACAGACAAAAGGGTGGACTGTGTGCAATCCTGTTTAGCTTTCTGGTATACCTGAAGCTTTCATCCCATCATCTCTGGGGCCTAAAAGTTTCCGCTCACTTGTACAAAAAGACAGCTGATATCCTCACATGTACTTTTAAGCTTCTTGTCTTCAGCATGAGTCAAATCAGAACACAACAAAAGACCCCCCCTTTTTTAACAAAGGAGCAAGAAAACAAAGGGACAGAGAAGCATCCTTTTGATGTAAAAAATTCTCCTTAGAGTCCTCTGTACATTCAACTGTGGTCTGTGCAGCTATGACTCAATTAAATGATACTAACTGTCTCAAGCCAAGAATTATTTTATTTTTCCCCTTTGTCTAAAATGTAACTCACTCACATGGGAGCCAGTTAGTCATCATCATTTTAAAAGGGCAAAGAAATATGCTACAGTGTGATTACATTCAAATGCTTGGGACATGTCACTCAGCCAGAAGAGCATCTTGTGTTCCTATTAGAAGGTTGTTATAGAGAATATTATCAATTTATCACCCTTCACCAGGTTTCTTAGGTAAGAGATGGAGGCTATTTTCACTTTCTCACAAAAATTAAAGAGGAAAAAGTAGTTGTCCAGGCAAGTGAAAGAGCAAACAAGAAAACAGGAGCCTGTACTTCTGGCCCTTTGCCTAGACCCCAAGAAGCTTTCTTCTGGGGAATATCTATGATTGAATAAGAGGATGAGAGTAAGTGAATGTATCAAATGTAAGAGGCAATTGTGATTCCTCACTTTCTCATTCCCTCCAGGCCAAATGCCTTAGCAAGTGTAGGCCATTGAACTTCCAAAATACTCACCAGTTCCGACCCTCATTCATCTCCACTATTTCCTGCATATTCTAAGCTTACTATCATCCTATCTTGGACCATGACAAAGGCCTCCTAAGAGCCACCTCTGCCTCTCCTGCTTTCTTCCATCCATTTTGTTCATAACAGCCAAAATGTACCTAAAACAAAACAAAAACAAAACAAAACAAAAAAATGGAAACAAGAGTCATTCTCTGCTTCAATCAATCCCTCCAATTGCTCTCCATTGCACATGGAATAAAACTAAAACCCCTTAGCACAGACTCCAAGATGTTTTGTGATCTGGTTATGTGCCAAGAAGTCTGACCTCAGCTCATCATGCCCTCTGCTTACCCACAACTTTGCAACCACACTTGCCTTGTTTCTGTCTCATTGCCACCTCAGGGCATCGGCACTGGCCATTCTCAGAGCCTGAAAGTTCTTAACTAAGATCTCAAAATGACTATCTCCTTTTTGTCATTCAGGTCTTGGTTTAAATGCGACCTCCTCAAAGAGGACATGCCAAACCCCCTGTCCTATTTGCTAATGGACATTCCTTTTCTTATTACTTGCTTTACTTTTAGTATATTTTGAGTCTGTTAATTACCTATTCCCACCTGTCTTCATTAGAATCTTAGGTTCATGCAATCAGGAAACTTATCTGTCTTGTTCATTGATATATCCCCAACATCTGGTGTAACATTTCACATGTGAGTGAGTCATAAGGAACTGGTCTTTTAAAATAAGTTAATAACTGAAAAAAATGGCAGGCTCAATTAATTTAAAGACAGTGGCCAATAAATGTTGCCTGAATATGTAAAATGGTAACTATTTGCTTATAAGAATGAAGTTAATTGGAATTGTTGAAGTAAAATGATACAACAGTGGAGAATATTATACTTTACTTTGATTCCTGTCCAAAGATATTGACAAAATATCCATTTGACAATGATGGTTGGCTGTCCACCCAACTATATGTTCACCCCTCTCCTTATTATAGGATTAATTCTGGAACTTGACAGCCCAAACAGAGACTATGTTTTCCAATCCCTTTCCACCCACCCTTCTCAAGCTTACAGTTCAGTATGGTTATTTTGATGAGTCCATCCTGTGAAATGTTAAGGGACACGATGTGTGTCTGTTCCAGTCTGGCCCACAGAGCCCTTCCAGTCTCTCTCCATGCTCTTGTCCACATCTGACTGGCAGGGATGGAGATGATGCTCAGGACAAGAAGCAATGTGTTTAAGATGGCAGACCTTCCATCGTCATGAGTCTGAGAATGGCTGCCCAGAGAAAGCTATTCTGCTAAAGTTTTTAACTCCCTGGTACTGTTTGATAAGTAAGAAATAGTTTTCTATTGTGTTTGAGCCATTGCAAATATTACAGTCTACATATTATTGCAATTAGCCTAGTAAGTAATATTATCTGGGTTTTGGATAAATTGAAAATGTTACAAGAGCAGGTTTGACCCATTAAAATTCTTCTGTTAGGCTTTGGGGAGACTTAAAGTGAATATTTTTATACCAAATTTAGGAGGTTAGAAAAGAAGAAAGGATTTCAGAGCATGAGGGTACATGCTACTGATGGGAAGGGTTCAGAGTCACATAATAACAAATGGTTTCCAACAGGCCATACCCCTGCACAAAGACAATAAAAATACTTCCTTTCCCAGGGGAAAAAAAGTGTATAGAAAGAAGTTCCTCCAAGAAGGTGGCAATATTTCCATGATCAGTGTGAGCTCACCATTAACTTAAAAAGGAGGAAACTTTTATGTGTGTTTTTCCTTCTTGTTTTTTTTCACTTACCTTCCAGCTAATGCACACACCTCCTCTTTTACCTATTCTCTCAAAAGGGTGCTCTCCTGGCAGTCAGGAAGTCTAGCTGTGAGTTTGGTTTGTCCATCACTTCCTTAGAGCTACTTACTTCACCTAACTTGATCTAAATACCTTTTTTTTCTAGAAGGAAGCTAGCTGTTAGGTTGAGCATTGTTTCCTGTTGATACAACACTAAGCAGAATGGATTAATTATCAGTGACTTAATGCCTTGGTCCTTACTATCCTAGAGAAGCAGATCTCCAAGAGCATACTGAGAGGCCTTGGGATAGTGTCTTAGGCTAGGATTGAGGGTGAAAAAAGCTTATCCCTTGGTGTTCTCTGAAAAAGAAAAATAGATCTTTGGCCATATGAACGATATAAATTCTGTCTGAAGGAGGAGAGTCAACAGCCAGGATCATTGAGGCCCTCCTGTCAGTCTGTGAGAGCTGTTTTTCTGCTACCCCCTGCTAGTCAAAGCTCATTCTCAATTTCAGTCTGAATGACCTCTTTGGAGATAATAGAGCAGTTTTAGATCTTGAGAGACTCTCTTAATGTGCAAATTCTGTGCTGCAGCAAGCACATGGACCATGTAAATTTCCTCTGGCCCCCATGATAGCAGCATGAGGTGGCTCCAGCTAAGACCAGTGTGGC
The DNA here is from genome assembly GCF_006229205.1 of Suricata suricatta. Taxonomy (NCBI): domain Eukaryota; kingdom Metazoa; phylum Chordata; class Mammalia; order Carnivora; family Herpestidae; genus Suricata; species Suricata suricatta. The sequence goes on along the minus strand of NC_043704.1, from coordinate 79,477,950 downwards.
CCCATGGGCTGCAAGGACCTTCTCAAGAACATTTGGGGTACAATTTTGCATCTTTCTCCATTGAAGTGCAGAGATATTTTCAAGATGTGTCACAACACTTTGAGAGACATTATGGTCAGCCTCACACCAGTATGACTCATGTCTATTGTCAAAGAAACTTTGGGGATATCCTAAGAAAGTGGGACTGAGCTTGATCTGAGTGGACACAGTGAATAAATAGGTCAAGGATGGGTGGATGGAAGCCACAGGGAGACTGATTCCACTCCAGAAGAAGAATTGATGTCCTTGGGAGGAAATGAGCTTTCCCCCATGTCCCCGGGTGCCCATGCAGACCTGAAGAACCTCTCAGAGGACATGAGACAGAGGGAAGCTAAGGTGAATGTTGCAGGAGAAAATTTTGGCTCGATATCAGAAACGACTCTGAGAAAAGTATTTACAGGGATCTTAAGTGATGTGAGATATTGAGAAAAAAAATCCTGTTTGGTAAAATATTGGACTGTATGACTTCTAAGTCTTATTTTACTCAAAAAGCCTTTAATTCTTTAAATTCTCTTTAAGAGGGATAACTTTTACAATTATTTTTAAATTTTAAAATTAATAAATGCCTCTAATTAAAGTCAAGTATTACCAAAAAAATTAAAACCCCATAAAGATATAAATGTCTTGATCTACTTCTTCCAAACTACCATACCCACACCCTTACCTCTTATACATGGTTACTTAACATTTACAACCCTATTTGTGAATAATATACATATATTTCCTGATTTATCAATTTTAGATATTTTCTGTTGACTTTCCACCTTAAAAGATAATGGCTTAATTTTCCCACTCCAAACCTATTTCCTCTCTTTTTAATCCCCCCAAAGTAGTCAAGGCACAATTTTGGTTAAATTAATTGCCAATGTTTACATGACTATAACAATGCAAGGATTGTTAGATACTGAGGATGCTTGATGATGAGTCAGCCACTTGTTACAATCCTGCATCTATTCTTGTACAACCTTTCTATTTTTCCAAGATTAATAATTGCCTGATTTTCCTTTTGCCTGTTTTTTAATGCATCTCCTACGAATTTTCACCAAATGCTCCAGCAATCTCTATACGTCTATCTATATCATTTTTTCAAAATCTTAAACATATTAGAGCCATTCTCCTTGAAAATCTTCCTCCCATTCCTAATTCTGATGTGGTTGGCTCCCTCTATCTACCCTCCTGTACAGCTTTATTCTGGGAATTCTTTTAATCATTTTCCTATTTTGAGTCTTCTGTTTTCTCTGTCCCATGTATCTTTTTGTTATCATTTGGGAGGGGTTTGTTTTTGTTTTTGTTTGTTTGGGGAGGGTGTTTGTTTGTTTAGCCCTCATTTTGGTGGAGTACGTCATCTAATAGCTTCTTTCAAAAAAAAAAAAAAGTACCTGGGAAATAACTTTTTGGAATCCTTACATGCCTGGACATATCTTTAGTTACCCTCGCCTTTGACTCGTGGTTCAAATGGTATAACGGAAACTGATAAATTTTCCCTGTTTTCCATTCCCCCTTCATTAGAGATACATACTCCCTAGTTTTAGGTGACTGTATGTTTGTCTAGCAAAAGTCTATATTTACCAGCCTGCCTTAACATTTTGTGAGACCATAGACTGGGTCATGGCCAGGAGCTATACAGTTAGTGTGCATAACTTCCACATCCTATCCTTTCTCTTGAATGGAAACCCTCTTTCTCTTCCCCTGGGGGTAGAGCTTGGACTAAGTAGTGATGACAGCTTTGAACACATGGATTAGGTCAGCCCCTTGGAGAAGAAAGAGCAATAAGACAAAGGGAAGTTCTGCCCACCTCCCCACACCCCCCACCCCAACACCCAGTCTCCTTGTAGAACTGAGCTGTCTTCCTGGATTGCCCACCTACTTCTGCCCTGTGACTGGACACGAAACAGATTTTTCTCTTATCTGAGCCACTGTGCTTGGAGGGATTGGAAGGAAGTTGGGGCAGCTTTGCAGCAGAAAAACCAGACGTTTTCCTTGTCTCTTAGTGAGACAATTTATTAATTCACTAGTTGAGCACTCAGTGATAACTTTCAATCTGAAAAGTCATAGCTTTCAGTTATAAATTATAACCTTCACTATTTCCTCCTCCCATTTTTCCTGTTCTCTTTCTGGAAACCTCAATAAGTCATATGGTACTATACTTTTCTTTATTAATTTCCTTATCTCTTATTTCCTTTTTCTATATATTTTCTGGGACTTGTTTTTTGTTTTGTTTTGTTTTTTGTTTTGTTTTTGGTTGCTGTTCTATTTTTGGTAAATTCTTTGATGTCATTTTCTGATTCTTCTACTGAGTTTTTATTTCAGATACTTTTAATTTCCAAGGGCTCTTTCTGGTCTTAAGCACATTTCCTTTTAGGGGCATCTGGGTGGCTGCGTTGATTAAGCCTCCAACCCTTGATTTCAGCTCAGGTTGTACTCTTATGGTCCATGGGTTCCAGCCCCAAATCCCTGAGTTGAGCTCTGCACTTACAGCAGGGAGCCTGCTTGGGATTCTCTTTCTCTTTCTCTCATTCTCTGCTCCTCCCCCACTCATGTGTACTCTCTCTCTCAAAGTAAATAAACTTAAAAAAAAGAAAAGAGTATTCCTTTTTATGGTTCCTATTCATGTTTCAGCTCTTTCTATTATAAGCTATTCTATTTTGATCTTCTACTCCTTTATTGCCTCTGTGCCTTCTGAATTGGTTTATTATTGTTGTTGTTGTTTGTATGTTGTGCTCCCTCTCTTACTCATGTTTGACACTTTTTCAGATGTCTGCTGTCCTCAGCTCCCCATTCATAATTCTCTAGGAGTGCAGATGAGTGAAATGTCAACTCTTTCTCCTGGGGAGTTCCTAAGCCAGGTTTCCATCTAAAGAACCCAGATGCCAATATCCATAGGTCTTTCCTTTAAATCCCTTCAGTTTCCCCATAAAAGAACATGTTCTGCCTTGAGGCTGGGCCCCAGCATGAGGCTTTGGGAGTAAGGCTTAGAAAAGTAGATGGGAATCCCTGGGTTCAATTTTCAGATTGCTCCCTTATCCCTTTTGGGGGCCATGCTTCTCAAAACAGCCAAGCATTGTGCCTGGTGTCCAGAGCTCAAAAATGAAATGATTCAGTTTTTCCAGGAAACAAGTCTTAGGTCTCCCGGGTTGTGGGGCAAAGATAACTTTCTGGTGGTCTAGAGTAAAGAAGGGAACTGCAGTTCCAACTATTCTCCTTCGGACTTCCAACTAATCTTGCTTTCACCCCCAGTAAGCCTGTCCCTGCTTTCTTGCCCAGGGCTGAGACTCCTGGAGGGATCTGTAGGCCAGGCTGGCTCACTTCTTACAGCAGCCCATCCCATAAGCTCTTAGGCTGTACCTCTCTTTACCCTGCTTTCAGACCTCCCCAAACAAGCTAACATTTCTTATTTTCTGTGAACTTCTCCATGCTCCTTGTCCTCAAGACAAGGCCTATCTGTGAGCAATCTTACTTTTAAGGGAAGTCCAGATGATTTTTAAGGTGACATTTGAAACTCTAATTGCCCTTGCTTTAGAAATGTCTGCATTTCTTCGTAGAGGCTATTTCCACAATGTTCCTGAGTCTTTGTGGAATCACAAACCATCAGAAGCCTAAACCCTGCAGAAAAATTGCCTCAGTAGAGAAGGAGAAAAAATGAGTAGCTTCTCTTTGAATGCAGACTGCCAATTGTTTGAAAAATCCAAAGTGTGAAGAATCATCTTAGAGGAACTGTAAACATCAAGCTGATGAAGACCTCTTGAACTTCTCACCTCACTGGGGAATCATTCCATAAGTGTTTTTCTTATTGTCTGCGGGAGTTGTAGAAGTGCTTCTCTGTTTTCTGGTTTTATCTTTTAAATTCTAATCAGACCTGAAATGCTACCGTCTGGCTCCTCCTCAAAGTGCTGAAGGGGCTCAGATGACCAGAAAGCTTTCCACCTGAGCAAATATACTCGTGCCCTCATGCACACCTTTAATTATTCAAACTTCCAAAGGCTCTGAGGTTACACAAGTTCTTCCTGGGGAAAACTGACTTTGCCCTCTCTTACCCACTCTCTCCTCTAACCTCAGTGCCTCACAGGAACGTCAAGGGCACCTCTGTAAACTGGGTTGACATCAGGAAGCTTCCTCCACCTAAAACTGACAGAGAACCGCTAAAGCTAGGAAGCTTTTCTCGGGGTGGGGTGTGAATCTCTGCTTCTCTCTCATTAATAAGAGAATTTTCCTTCCTTGGGCAAAATGGAGCTTAGCTGTCAATTATCTATGACAGAGAAATCATAATATTATTCTAGTTTATCCTCAGCGTCCCTCTAACTTCTACTGAAGTATTTGGAGTGCAAACCAAATTATTTTTTGCTCTTCAAATGAATTAATCTTCATGAAGAGGAAGCAGAATAGCAGAGTGTTTAGGATCTCAGTGTCAGGCACAAGTGGATCAAAATCCTGTCTCCCTATTAACTAATTATGGCATTTTGAGCATAATACTTTACCTATAATTTTATATATATTAGCTGTGGGATGCATAATAATGGTATTTTTTCCCTAGGACACTGAGAAAGATTAAATGAAAATATGCATGGGGCACTGGGTGGCTCAGTTGATTAAGCAGCTGACTTCAGCTCAGGTCATGATCTCACGGTTCATAGGTTCAAGCCCCCATCAGGCTCTGTGCTGACAGCTCTGAGCCTGCTTTGGATTCTGTGTGTGTGTGTCTCTCTCTTTGCCCTTCCCCTGCTCGTACTCTGTCTGTCTCTCAAAAATAAAATAAAACATTTTAAAAAATTTTAAGGAAAATATGCATATAAAGATCTGACCATATAGTTTAGCCTGTAGTAAGTGCTCAATAAATTTAAATGATAAGCAAGCACATGTGTGTATGCATGTGTGTGTCTGTGTGTGTAGTTGTGTTGGATGTGTGTTATCGACTTGCAGAATTCCTTAAACCAAGGAATACTGCAGTTGTGCTGGAATGGACTTCCTGATGGTTCTACTCCAACACCCATTGAATTTCTCCACAACTCCCTGCTGAGAAGTAGTCATGGTGCCTTCCAGAACAGAGCTCACTATGCTCAAAGGTCACCCATGTTGTCTTTAGATGATTCAGCTATCAGTTAGCTATTTTGATTATAAGCCAAAAATATGGTTCCCTATCATTTTCATCTGTTGGCTTCTCATTTTCATCTGAATAGCCTTTTGAAGTCACTTGATTCAGGTCTAATCAGATTTCCACTACATGGTCCTTTGGGAATGTGAACACAGCAGTAAGTACTCCCATGAGCTTCTTCTTGGGTGAGGTTCTAGGCAGAACATCTTTCCGGGACTTGTCTCATGCCTTGGTCTCAGGCCCCTCTCCATGCTGGACACTATTCTCTGTTACCATGAGTGGCACCCAGGGCTGAATATACAGTTGCAGAAATGCTTTCATCAAGGCAAAGCTCATCATTTCTCAAGGAATTTTAAATCTCCTGAACTCCATGAGTATTCCAAAAAGGCTATATAAAAGGAATCCATAGGCCAGACAATTTTTTAAAATGGGAAATGCAGGATCCAGTAAATTTGAGCACATTAAAATTTCTTTGAATTGTTTTCAGAACTGACTATTTTAACAGTGGAGACTGTGCCTTTTTTTTTTTTTTTATCACTGTGTGTGTGTTGAGAAACTGTGAGGTAGATTGGAGTTTTGAGGAAATTGGGATTCCTAAATTCTCTTTTTAACTTGACTTTGAGAAGCAATTTTATGACTCAAGTTCAAGCTCATATTCAAGTTCAAGTTCAGTCTCTGTCGTTCATCAAAAGCAAACCTTGTAAGTTGTATAAACTTGTTTACTTCTCTGATTTTATTATTTTAAATTTTTTAACATTTATTCATTTTTGAGAGACAGGATGTGAGTGGGGGAGGGGCAGAGAGAGAAAGAGACACAGTATCTGAAGCAGGCTCCGGGCTCTGAGCTATCAGCACAGAACCTGATGCAGGGCTTGAACTCGCCAACTCCGAGACCATGACCTAAGCCGAAATCAGAGGCTTAACTGACTGATCCACCCAGGCGCCCCATCTCTGATTTTAGTTCCTTACATCTTTGACATGGGGCCAAAATTCCTACCTCCTATGACCACAGTGAAAGACTCATGCGTCAGTGCTATAACTCACCCCACACAGGGTCGTAACAAGAAGTGTTCTGAGATACTGCCTCTTTCCCACTTCTATTCAATGTAGATTCAAGATTATCTATTTTGCAAGGACTCTTCCTGTTTCTTTTTTTTTTTTAATTTATTGATTGATTTTGAGAGAGACAGAGAAAGCACACATGTAGGCAGGAGAGAGGCAGAGAGTGAGAGAGATAGATGGAATCCCAAGATTCTAGCACAGAGCCTGAGACAGGGCTCGAACTCACGATCTGTGAGATCATGACCTGAGTGGAAATCAAGAGTGGGCAGCTTAACCAACTGAGCCACTCAGGCACTTCTGAAATGGAAAAATTTTCCATTTTTAAAGCAACCTGTTAGAAAGTTAAAGACTATTAGGAGACCTGACTCTTTAGGTCAAATAATTGTGGGATGGAGTTAGGAGTGTTGGAGTCTATTTCCACACGGCTCACATGACTGTGGGTAAGTCCTCATCTTAGCCAGGATCTCGACCTCCTTATTTCTAAATGCAGATCCTGGTTATGATTGGAAGATTTATCTCAAGTCTGATATTCTGTTATTCTAATTTACTCTTTCCCTTTCCAGTTTACATCATTGTTTGATACTTCCTGGAAGTATACTTCAGAAAGCTAAATTTTGTTTTAACTCTAGAAACGTGTTGAATCAGAGAGAATAGACTTCTTGGAAGTGTTCAAGCTAATGCCCCAAACAGTAATTTAAATTATTTCTTCTTACTCCATTTTATGAGTGGAGGAACTTGGGAGGTCTACAGTATGTCAGCATGTGCATCATTTCTGCTTTCCAGTGAGGAGTTATTCTAAGAAGGATAAAGGGAAAGGTCATTTACCAGTTGACAGTTGTGGAGTAAGAGGGATGCCCTTATACAGCTGTGTAGCAAGTATCAGGGGACCAGCTCTCCTAACCAGTAAGATTGCCTTGCAAGTTTGCTTGAATGATGACCCCACAGCAATTTCTACACATCCAGGCAAAATGACACGTGATATGTGGAGGAACAAAACAAGACCCCAACATTTCTATAACACCATACACTTTTCATCATGTTTACATCTACTGCAATCATGTGGACCCTCATACACAGCTCTACCGCTTGCAAAACAATTTTACTGCCAGTCATAACAATAACTGCAATGTAATGGGGCATGGCAGGAAAGAGCAGGACTGAAACTAGTATCAATTTGTCTTGATAGAAAACAAAAAGAACTTGAGTGAAGATATAGTATTTTGCAAGGTTTCATAGACAGAAAAAGATGGAAAGAAGACACAAAATCAAGACTTGAATTCAGGTCAATTGACTCCAACTCTTTGTTCAGTTCGGTAGACCACAGGCCTCTCACTATCAGCAACTTGACTCCCACAGATGCAAAGAAGGACTGGTGGATAAGGATATCATTATGAAAAGGACATTGTGGTAAAAGTTGGTAATTCCAATAACAAAGAGAAAATCTGCATGTCAGAAAAATGGGGCAGTGATCACTTACAAAGGAATAAGAGAATAATAGCAGACTTCCTATCAGCACCTCTTGGATATTAAAAGGCCATGAAAAATCTTCAAGGTTCAGATAGAAAAGGATTTCAACATAGAACTCAACCCAAACCATCAACCAAGCATCAAAGCAAAGGACACTTCAGAATGTACAAAACCTCATAAAGTTCTCCGCCTTTATCTTCAACAGAACAGAAATTTGATAAAGAGGGTGAAATGGGATACAAGAATTTGTGGTAGCAGCAAACAAAGGGTAAAGGAGACTAGAAATCAAGTAAGTGAGAGTGCATTAGATGGAACATTTGGAGGATTTGCCTTTAACCCGAAATGGGTTAATGGCATAGAAGATTTACTTCTATGTGACTTAATCCCTGGTTCCATTTTGAACCCCTTACTCTCTGGTTCTGTATTGAAAAATATTTACATGTCATAACATTGTACATTCTGTTCATTTATTTTTTAATAATCCATTTATTATGTAATCACATAAGATGTGTTTACAATTACAGAAGTGGATATATATGTAATAAGTTTAGACAGTATAAAAATAATTACAGAGGGAAGGAAAACTTGGAGATAGAGGGAAATGCCATTGCCATTTTCTTTACAGTGGAGTTTATAGTTGTTTTGAGTTAAGTGATAAAATACGGTTTCTTTATTCATGAAAACATATAAAATACCCAAAAAGTAATAATCAAGCTAACAAAAATTAGAAAGTGGAAAAAGTAGATAGAGGAGAAAAAGTGGAGAGCAATCAGTGAGTAAATTCTTCAGACCTCATATCTAGGAAATTATACCTTTGTCTAGAGTTAAGACATCAAAAAAGTAGGTTCCTAAGTATGTTATATAAAGTTACAATAATAATTACTAGTAAAACTAAAAAGAGGGAATACTGACAGTGATGTCTCTGGGGAGAGGGGTTGGTGATAAAGCAGAGAATGATTCTACTTTATATTTTTGTTCTTCTGCTCTGAATATTTTTAAACTCTGTGCATGTATTAATTCTATATTTAAACAAAGGAAAACTCAGTCTATCTGAATATCTAATAACAGGTGGATGAAAATCTAGATGATGGCTTGACTTGATGCTGGCACCTTATTAAATCCACACAAGGAAAATAAAGACTCAAGAATCAGGTTTGTCCCCTTTATTTTAAAATTGAAGCATTGTGAACCAAGAGAAAGAAAGCAACTCCCTCAAAACACTTCACAGGGCTGACCATAAAAATCAGATTAATATTCTGTTCAAGAACCAAGTTAAGGAACGATTGTTAACTAGCCAACATGTCCCAATTTTGAAGCACTGTGATTGTCAAATTTTGGTAACTTTTGGCATGATTAAATACTTGGGTCTCAAAAGGAGACCTGAGCTTGACTTCCTTTTCCATCCCTTTCATTTTCTTGGTTATTTAGTTATAAAATGAAATGATCGCAATGCCTACTTTACTAAGCACAGGATCTCCAGGATCTGTAAGCACCAAGTCTTAGGTCAATGTTATTAGCACGATGTTTATGCTTTGCTCATCTGTCATAACATAGGGAAAAACCTACACAGACTTTGGATGGATTTACAGATAAACGGATCTTTTGTCTTTCATGAATCCATTCAACGTGACTTGAGTAGAAATTCCAGGCATCTCTGACCCACCAGGCCTTTGAAACAGATTGTTTCTGTAACAGGTTATAATCCTCTTAAAAGACATTTTCCCTTTTGTTTATTAACCGTGCAGAAGTGCTGAATGGGGACATATGCATGCCCCAACTATTTAGCTCTTATTCCTTCCTTTCTTTCTTCTCTTTCTCCTCTAACAACTTCCCCTACTCCTCTTCCTCCTCCTCCTCCTCCTTCATCTTCTTCTTCTTCGTCGTCTTTGTCTTCTTCTCCTCCTCCTTTTCCTTCTCCTTTTCTTCTTTTTCTTCTATAGATTAATCTTAACAGAGAACTTAGATTTTTTTAACCTTTCTTTCTACTGAGTCCAATACCTTCTTAGCCCCAGCTGTCTCTACCCACTCTAACAGCCACCTATACTTCTGCATGTGCCAGGCAAATTGACACAGAGTCAAACACTTTACCACCTCAGTGGACTTGATCACATGGTTTGTTCTGCCTTTCCAATCCATGTCCATATCTTATCCCCCACTTAAATCCTAGCTCATGAACCAATCTCCTCCATTAAGCCTTCCTTAACTTCCCCAAACCTAAGCAACTTCTCCCTCCTCTGCTTGGTATAGTTTTTTATCTAGTCTTTTGGCACAAGTCTCTGTGCTCCTCGTACTGGAGTGGTTTATGCGTGTGCCTCAACACCTGACCATTCTGTGGGATCTGCGTTTATGTTGTCTCTTATTACACAATGCCTGGCACATAGTAAGTGCGCAATAAATATTTGTGGAGTTCTACTTATTTGCCAAGGTTTACATCACTAGTAAATGGTAAAATTAGGACTAGAATGCAGGGTTTTGTCTGTGGAATTCAGTGTAATTTCCATCATACCACATGGCATCACACATTACATCACACATTGAAGAGGTCTGATCTGAGTATTTTGAACAATGATAGGGAATCAGGGGGGCAGCCATGACCTCTCCCAGCTTGATATCAATTCAAGCTGACAAGGTAAAGCATAAGGTATGAAAGTGTCCTTGGATGCAGTAAACATTAGGATTTGCCATCTTGATATTTCATACTTAGCAAAAACATGTCAGACTCTATTAAGCACCCTCAACATCTCTTAAAGAAAGGACAGAAGATGTTTGGTGAAGTCTCATGGCTGCTACCTATTTTGTAATCTATTGCCCTCAGGTGAAGAAAGTAAACTGTTTTCCGGAAGTGGCTTGCACTAAAGAAAACCTTCAGAAGGTATTAGGCTTGCCATGTGTACTTTGTGATTTAGGGAGTTAAAAACTGAGAAGCTAACACTTCCTAAATCTATCTTCCTGGGCCAGATTTTTTAAAAGGAGAAAATTTTTGTTTTATTGTAAGTGTTCATTATTTAATCAAGAAACATTGGCATCATTTTTATCCTTTAAAAACATGGAAAACTATCCATAGAACTCCCTTATGACCCAGCAATAGCACCGCTAGGGATTTACCCAAGGGATACAGAAGTGCTGATGAATAGGAGCACATGTACCCCAATGTTCATAGCAGCAATGTCAACAATAGCCAAAACATGGAAAGGGCCTAAATGTCCATCACCTGATGAGTGGATCAAGAAGATGTGGTATATATATATACAATGGAGTATTACATGGCAATGAGAAAGAATGAAATATGGC
>NC_043704.1:79375155-79466902 GCF_006229205.1 Suricata suricatta | reverse complement strand
AAAAAAAAAAAAAAAAAAACCATGGAAACCATAATCCCAGTCTAGATTGTTGTTGGGATTTCTTTTTTGTTTCAGCCTAAGCAAGTAATAAATAACAGTCCATTAAACCAATGTGAACCACTAAAGACAGCCTTGCTGAATTCTATTTTTTCTTTTATATTCTGGGTCAAGAGAAACATCTATAGCAACTGTACATTAGCATGAAACACCCCCAATCAAACCCGGATTGTCTGAATCTCTATTCTTTCGCAGCCCCCGAACAGGCTCATATACTAGTCACCTGTCTTCCTCATTATGCACAACCCACTCACATGAGACCTCTATTACCCATGATAATTCAAGTGCCCCTGTTCTATTTGGAAAATTGAGGCTTGAAGGAACATACTGTCTGAAATGCATATTGATTTGTATGGAGTAACAAAAAAATCTTTCATCGAAGACTTCTTAAGAAATAAGTCCAGGTACTTGATAAGAGAGTAATCTCGAGTTTGAGCATAATAGGTGACATCTAGACCCTTGTAATCACACCACTCTTCTAGCGATACAGAGCACTTCATACCCAAGGGATGGACCCACAGGAGAATCCTTTCTAGTGCTGCCACATGTGTAGCTCTTGTCGTGTGTTTCTCATCCACACTCCTCATTGATTCAACTAAAACACTTTTTCCTTCATTTATATGGACTCTTACCCTCTTTGAAGTGAGTGTCACTGCTATAACCATTACAAACTTTTACTGGAGCAACATTCCATTTGGACATTGTAGTGGGTTGAGTAATGTCACCAGTCCTAACCCCTATACCTGTGAATGTAACCTTATCTGGCAATAGCGTCCTTGTAGATTTAAGTGAGTAAAGCATCTCAGGATGACATCCATCTGGATTTAGAGGAAACCATAAATCCAATGGTGGGTGTCCTTAGAAGAGAAAGGAAAAAAAGAGTTGAGACACCAGACAGAGGGGAAGGCAGTGTGAAGAAGGACACAGAGATCTAAGTGGGGCAACCATAAACCAAGGGAGGCTAAGGACTGCGAACAACCACCAGAGCTAGAAGAGCTGCAGGGAACTGATTCTATCGTAGGCCCCGAGAAGGAACCAACCCTGCCAACACCTGGACTGCAGACTTCTTGCCTGAAGAACTATGAGAGAGTAAGTTTGTGGTACTTGGCTACAGCAGCCCCAGGAAGCTGATACGGACACAATCAACACAAAGCTGATACATCTAAACTGGTGCTCGGCTGGAAGAGAACACATACACATGTGTGTACACACACATACGTATATAAGTTGGAATCATCGCTATGATCATAAAGCCCCTACTCCATCATGATAGTGAACAGGAAATACATGTTCACCAGAAAATTAGTAGTGCATGTGTTGTATAGATACGAAACAGCTACACATCTCGGGGGTCGAAGAAGAGATTGCCCACTTGTTTCCCAGTCCTACTCGGGATATCAAGAAGAAAAGGCCAACAAGCTCCCCTCCCCAAAGACTCACCCGATGCTTCCCTTTGGCCGGTGGAAGACACCTCTTTTACCTCTGAACGCCCACAGTTTCTTTTAAAGCCTTGCGTTTCAGTCACTTATATATATAAGGTCTTTTTCATTTTAAACTGGGTAAGTAAAGGGCAATTCTGTACAGTGGAAAGTGGTTTCAAAACCGGCTGTAAACTTTGTCTCTACTATAACCCAGAACAAGCCCCATCCTTTTTGTACGTCGGGTTTTTTTTGTCGAAGAGGAGCAAAAATCCCTGTCAAACATCCCTACAGTCTTTCTGGGAGTTGTGAACAAAATAATGGGGATGAAAGTATAACCAGAAAGAACATTCCAAAAAGGATAGCCAGAAAGAGTATAAACCAGAAAAAAAAAAAATGGTCCACATTAAAACAAACAAGAAAAGGTCCTTTGTAGCATGGCTTACCACAGAGCACTACTGCCTTAGTGACTGTTTGTGGCCTGAACAAGCGTCCAGGAACGTCATCCTCAGATTGCAGCCATGGAGCCTCAGAGCAGAGTGTGTGGAAAGCCCTTGAAAACAGATAAATGAGACAACCTGACAACTCTACTCCTCCTGACTCTATCAAGGACACCTTGGGGAATAACATAACCAAGCACTTTATTTGCAAAGGGGATTGAACAGCTCCCAGCAGCCTTATCCCTGTGCAAATGGACTCCCAATGGTCACGGTCAGCCTGGCCAAAAGGCCAACGGACACTCCTTCTCTGGGTTTCAGACTGTAAAAACTATTAGCGTGTCACATTTGGCCCTTTCTCATTTTGTAGAATCATAATGAGGCACTTTATTTCTTACTTTTGAATAACACTGCGTTCTGAGGTCAGAATTTGAGGCTTATTATTTCTCTCATCGAAGTTCCGAGTCCTGCTCAATTTCAGACCCCTGCCAGAGAGTCTTTTTCTTGCAACATTATGATTCAGTTGGTTTATGGAACATCTAGATTGTGCTTCTTAGTTGTCATGCAAACTTGGGGAATTTTCCTGAATCACTGAAACATCAGGAAGGAACTTCACAAAGATATTCTTCAGAGGTTCTTAATCAGGAATCCATGATCCCACTAAGGCCCACGTGTGAGTTTCAGGAATGTTATAAGCCCTTCAAATCGTCTACACATTTGTCTTTATCTGTGTATTTGGGAAGAACAGTCACTTCTAGCAGAGCTAGAACAGGTTAAGAAGCAGTGATCTGCTCCAACGTTCTCATTCAAAGTAATTTTACTAATATGCTAGTACTATGATCACTATATTGAATACTTACTATGTTCCAGGAATTGGGTAGGGGTTTTATCTACATCATTGAATTCAATCCTCACAACAACCTTTCAACCTAGGTCTTTGCATTATTACTATTGATAAAACAATTAAGATGAAGTAACTCAGCTTCACCAGCTGAGGTCACTCAGCGGGTTAGATAGAGCAGGATTCCAATTCACCACAGACTGAAGAGTATTTAAGATAGGATTTTTTTCCTCTTAACTTTGTATGATGTTTATCACAGTGAACACTCCCTCCTAGAGTCACCGATTTCTGCCAGGCATTGAAGGTCACCACTCAGTTTCAGTTTACCTCCATAAACTATTTTGCCTCCTTGTACTGCCCATGGCCATCAGGGTTGGATGCTAGAAGTTGTGGTCTGATAGAAGAGGAGGGAAGGTCTGTCCCTCGGAGGAACACGGCACACACATTGGAATGGTTTGATGGTGCTTCTGTGAAAAAATGCCACAGCAGACTGCTGGTCCAGTCCCCTTTATAAAGGAGAATTAAAACCCAGGGAGTGGAAATGACTTACCTAAGACACTAATTAGACTACAGCATAAAGTAACAGAAGTTGTAAAGACAGGGGGGCAGAATGCCCAAGTTCTAGTCCAGGTTCTGCCTTATCGGGTAACTGCAGGACAGTCTTCCTGCTTCTCTGCTCCTCCACTTCCTCGTTTGCAAAGTAAGGAGACTGAATTACAGATTTCACATTCATTTCCACCTCACCATACTGAGGGTGACCTCAGCTTCACTCTTTAATAAGTTTTGAGCATGTGTGGCCAAAGTGCACAGTGTTAGAACAACAAATCAAATCTTACGTAGTTTTCAAGGTCACAAACAGAGTCTGGGAAGATATTCATATTTATAAATCATGTCTTTTTGAAAAGGCACACAGAACATTAATAGAAGTCATTATGGGTAAAAATCATCAGAAAAAAATAACTGCATGATCAAGGGTAGGCAATTTAAGATGATGGATTATCAACACTGGCTTGTCTCCTGTCAATTCAAAAAGCTTTCTGACAGCTCTCTTTCCATTTCCAAAGCTCCAAACTCAAATAGCTCTTCACAAAAATGATTGACCCAGACAAATTGGTATAACTGTTTTATGAAGGCTGGTGCACACTAACCATCCCCTGCCTGGTCTCCCAACTTTATCAAACATTTCTGTGAAGAAAGGGGATGGTCATTTATTGAGGCACCTGCTACATGCCAAGCACTACATAAGGTGTGTATTAACATATGCTATCTTATTTAATATTCTCAACCACCTTATAGGAAAGCCTTTAATATTTACATTTTACTCATGAAAAAACTAACACTCAGAAAATATAAGCAGATCAAGAGTTACAAAGTGCTGAACCCAGAATTCAAAAATGAGACTGTAGCCTCCAAGTTCACCAGGAAATAAGTGTAGGCAAAACTCTTCAGACTAGGGGTAATATACTTATTAATTTATGGACCTTTTACTGTCCTCCAGAATTATCTGTTGAATTGTGTACCCCTGCCCCAAACAATCCACATGTTGAAGTCCTAACCTCCATACCTCAAAATGTAACCTTACTTGGAGATAGGGTCTTTACAGAGGCAGTCAGTGAAAATAAGGTCACTGGGGTGGACCCTAATCCAATATGATTGCTGCCTTTATACAGAGGAGACATTTAGATACAGAAACAGACATGCACACAAGCAGAACACAATATGAAGACTGTAAAGATGAAAGATCTGGATGATATTTCTGCAAGCCAAGGAACACCAAATGTTTCCAGCAAACCATTGACAGCTAGGCAGGAGGCATAGACTGGATTCCCCTTTACAGCTCACAGGAGCCAACCTTGCTGGCACTTTGAGGTCAGACGTCTAGCCTCCAGAACTATGAGGCAATAAATTTCTGTTGCATAGACCACCCAGTTTGAGGTACTTTGGGATGGCATCCCTAGCAAGCCAATACACCCAGGTAGTTGGCTATACAAAGACAGTACTGGTGTGATGAGGACAATTACAGCCGTGGCAGACCCTCACTTGAGAGCAAAGCCCCTCCCATCCATTTGTTCGTCAGCGTTCACCACAACCCCAATAGGGAGTAAGAAATAACAAGTATTATTTACCCTGCTTGACAGATAATTACAGGCCACTGGGCTAGACTTGGTCTCCACCAGTAGCCTAGCAAACAAGTGGCAGAACAAAATATTGGACCGAGAGACTTCTGCTTTGGGTGCACAGTGAATTCCACGGCACAATGCTCACTCCCCGGAGCTATCTGAAGAAACACTGAGTGGGATTGTGTTCCCTAAAATATTAGTATCACTACCCATCTTTTCACCTTTTTAACTTCCATCATTTAATGTAAAAACTGTTCAGATCTTTGAGCATTCCCTGAAACAGTGAAGGGTAAAGAAATCTTGATTGTCTCTTGTTTCAGAGGACGTCCCCTAACAAGGCCTGCTAGGATGGGGACTTTGTGTTTTGGCTTGGCCAGCGAAGATATTAAAAGGAGCCAGCCCAGCAGCTACTCCCAATGTAGTATGAACTTACTGACTACTTACCATGTCTCTAGTACTGTGATGGGCCCTTGGAAGAATGAAGGTTATTAAGACACAACACTTATCCTCAATAACTTATAACAAGGGAGAGACAGACATGCAAAAAGAGAATTTCCCAAGGGGCTCTGGGTGCAGCCTGATGGCTCAGAGAAAAATATTTGAGGAAGGGCCAATGGCAAGCTGAGTACCCACCTTCACTCTCTCAAGTCCCCCTCTCAAGTGAGCCAAATATCTCACTTACAAATGTATAACTTCTTTCCTTCTCCCCAAAATTGTTCTCATCCATGCACCAGTGATACTGAGTAATTTTTATATTCTGTCAATTGTTTCCATACCACTCTAGATGATGAGTGTTCCATAGTCTTTCTCCCTTACTATGTACCAGCTACTTTGCTAAGTACTTCTTATACCTGACCTCATATTATTTCTAGTTTATAGTTGAGTAACCTCTGAGATTATATAATGTGCCCATAATCACAGAAGTTGCAGGGCATGAAAGTTCTTTACCCAATAGCCACTCTACCCTCTTACTCTCCAAGCAAACCAATTTTTCTCAGAGCATCAAAACACTTAACTAAAAACTACATTTCCTTGTATCCCTTTCAACTAAGGTGGTTATGGGACATGGTTACATGGAGTGGGTTGGTCTTAGGAAGTTCTTTAAAGGAGTCTGAATCAGCCGGCACCTGCTATTGTGTCCCTTTCCCTTTTCCATGCTATCTGATTAGAACAAGAGTGTGATGGCTGGTACTTCTGCAGCTATCCTGAGACCAGGAAGAGTCACGTGCACACATACACATACACACACACACACACACACACGCATGCACATATGCACACACACATGCACACACACAAAATGACTCAGCAGCATAGAAAGACCTAGAATCAACATTGACATTTATCAATGATGTGCCAGTAATGAAATGCCACTTCTGGATTTTTCATTGCTTGATATAAAAGTAGATCTCTGTATGTTATTTATGCCACTTTTTTTTTCCCAGTTGAATCCATCCCTTAAGTGAAATACATGTAACTGGTTAGTGGTAAAATATTCCTTGAGAGCATCTTACTGTTCCCAAAATTTATAGCTGTCAAGATCTCTCCTTGAGTAGCTGACAGTAAAGAGAGGAGAGGAGAGTGGTATGTTCATAAGGCAGGATTCAACATGGAGTAAGCTGGACATGGTGGGGACAAGTGTCAGGTACTGACATGAGAAAAAAGAACTTGCTGGGAGACCAGTGCACGACGCTACCCTGACTTTGCCACCAAATCCATGATTCTCTTGAGCAAGTTAGATCCTGAATCTCAGTTTCCTCATCTTTACAATGAGAGATTAATCTAGAACATGGTTCCAATACAAAGGGTCAAGTAGGACCCAAGCGTAGAAGCCCCACATTCCCAGCAATTATAAATGAGGTTACTATTAAGCACTGCTCTGAGGCACCTTAAATGCAATTAGTGATCCTCTGAGGCTGTTGTAACTCCTTCACCTAACCCCACACTCCCACATTGCTCTAGAGACACCCATGAATGTGTACAGAAAATGTGCAGCCCACCCAGAAGGCACTTCCCCATGAGTATGAAGCCTTTCCTCTATGCATGAAGTCCTCCCCATGTGTCCAAAGACCTCCCTGAGTGCATTAAGTTCTCCCCTCTCCCGTTCTGTCTTCACTATTTGTCTCTCACATATTTATCTGAATAAATCTAGCAGATGAGACAATGACACTCACACAGGACTCTAAAATCACACTTTTTTTAATTTGAGAAGTTCAAAGAACTGCACAAAATTATACTTTCTTTTTCAAGTGTTCCAAGAAATTTATAGCTATTCCTCTTTCACATATAGAAATTTATTACCAGCAGGCATATTGAGATTTTTGAGCTTTATAGAATGAGACGGGGCATACAAAAATACAAAAGGATAAGACAATGGTTGAACAGACTTTAGAAATGGAACAAAAAGCAAAAACAAAAGCAAGAAATCCTGAGATCAACACAGTTCATGGATACCACGTAATCTTACACTGTTGCCAGAAGAAGCAAGAAATCTGGTTCTGAACTTCCTAGTGGCTAATGCAAAAAATTCAGTCCGTTTCAGGGCCACTAACTCCTTAAAAGTGATTTAGTCACAGTACATTGTAGCCAAGTCAACCAGAAAACGTAGGGCCAGAGTCTGGGACCTTGGACTCCTTCCCTGCATTACACTGTCCCCAGTGAGCCCACTGGCAGTCCCTTACAGACAGAATAACCAGAAAGCCACGGGACAAGACTTCTGTAAGGCCGGTAAAGCAGAGCTCTTCACGCAGTAAGCCTCGAGCCGGTCAAGCCATCAGACATCGGGGTTGTTTTTAGAACTGAGTATTCACGCAGCATGGGTGACCAAGAGACTAACAAGGCTACATTAATAATGAGAACAGAAGGGGGCACCTGGGTGGCTCAGTTGGTTAAGCATCCTGCTTTGGGTCAGGTCATGATCTCACAGTTCTTGGGTTCGAACCCCACACCGGGTTCTGTGCTGCCAGTTCAGAGCCTGGAGCCTGTTTCAGATTCTGTGTCTCCCTCTCTTTCTGCTCTCCCCACTTGTGTTCTGTCTCTCTCTATCTCTTAAAAAAATGAATACATGTTAAAAAAATTTTTTTAAAGAGTAAGAGCAGAGGGATGGCTAGTTAGAAATGTATCAGTAAAAAGCATCTCAGAGAGAACTGTTGGTACCCGTCCAAGCAGCATCATGGGAAGGGAAAGCAGTTGGAACCTAGACCTGGAACTTGTGTTTTGTGAGACAGGAGTCTGATGCTATTACCATTTGATGTGTGAGATCCCTCTTACTATGAATCTTCTCAACAAATAAGCTTCTGATTAAGGTTTAGCTTCCCAGGGATGAGAGTTCAGTCATACAGATGTATGCATTCTGGTCCCTGTGGCCATAGTTCTTCATTGGGAATCTATGATTTTTATACATCAACCTCATGATCTTGCCTTGCCTGGGTCTACCATCGAAGAAGAATATTCCTCTGGGTGCTTGTAAAGTCAGGCCTGAGCCTACAGGATTGAGGGCCAGAGACTAGATGAAGGCCAATTCTTTGAGACGAACACCTCTTTTTAGGACTCTTGGTAGGTAACCAACCAGTGGTTCCCCAGGAGGCCCTCTCTCCCTCAGCATTGTGCTCAAACTTCCACAGCGGTGAATGCGAGGAGCTCCGCTTCCACACCACTGCTTGACTTTCTTGCTACACCTCTTCCCTCACTTCTTTGGGTAACCTTGGGTCTGGCCCCCAGTGATACATGTTTCTTCTGGAAACTTGTGCTGCCTCAGACCCCGCACATTGATGCAAAAAAAAAACTGTCTCATTTCAAACAGCCAAAATTGCTAGTACTTTACATTTACTATGCACATTACCCACAGGCAAATTTGAAACTTATGACTCTTCTGGGGTGTTTTATACTGATTTGAAATAGCCCAGCCCACTGTGAAGCCACAGGGAACCGAAATGAGGACAGAGGCGGAAGGTGGCGCAGAATCAACTTTTGTCTTCTGATTAGCCGAGATGAAAAATGACTTGAGAGACACAAATAGAATGACAATAACGTGGCTCATTGATCTGATTGCCTGTTGTTCATAAACAGAGAATGGACTCCCTGTAAGTTTGTAGGGCTTAAGTCTGTTTGGGATGACAGCAGAGGGCTGGCGGAACTGTTTCCTTTTAGGGTTCCACATGCATCTCTAGGCTAATGTGGAATACAAAATAAATAAATAAAATGAAGAATTCATGGTACATTCAGGAAGAAGTCAGTGTTAGGAAGGAGACAGAACAACACAGAGTTACTTTCCCTTTGAGTCTGATTTTGATGCACTTTCCCCTACAGGGCCTTTGTGGAATCTTCTTTTTTACCCATATCAGGAAGCAAATCCTAAATTCCTAAATCATTTTTTAAAACCACCTTATTGAGATACGGTTAATGTATAAGAGGTCGTACATATTTAAGGTATACAACTTGATGAGTTGGGTAAGTGTACACCATAAAACCGTCACAACCTATGCCATAAACAGGTGACAAAAACAATGAACTCTTGGTGGATTTTTAAGTTTACAACACAACACTGTTATCTATAGTTCCCCAGGTCCTATCTTTTTTTTAATTTTATTTAAATCTAAATTAGTTAACATATAGTGTAATAATAGAACCCAGTGATTCCTCACGTACATAGAACACCCAGTGCTCATCCCAACAAGTGCCCTCCTTAATGCTCATCACTGATTTAGCCCATTTCTCCACCTAACCCCCTTCCAGTAACCCTCAGGTTTTTCTCTGCACCTGAGAGTCTCTTATGATTTGCCTCCCTCTTTGTTTTTATATTATTTTTCCTTTCCTTCCCCTATGTTCATCGGTTTTGTTTCTTAAATTCCACATATGAGTGAAATTGTATGATATTTATCTTTCTCTGACTGACTTATTTCACTTAGCATAATGCACCCTAGTTCTATCCATGTGTTGCAAATGGCAAGATTTCGTGTTTTTTTTTTGATTACTGAGTAATATTCTATTGTATATCGATATCTATATCTATTACATCTTCTTTATCCATTTGTCAGTCAATGGACATTTGGGCTTTTTCCATAATTTAGCTATTGCTGATAGTGCTGCTATAAACATTAGGGTGCATGTGCCCCTTCAAATCAGCATTTTTGTATCCTTTGAATAAATATCTAGGTCCTACCTTTTATGTAGGACTGGAACTCTGTAACCTTAGATTAATACCTCCTCACTTACCACCTCCCAGTTTCTGGAAACCACAACTCTACTCTCTGCTTCTGTGAACTTGATTGTTTTAGATTCTTTATATAAGTGGTGTCCTGTAGCTTTTGTCCTCTGTGTCTCTTACGTCATTTAGCATAATATTTTTTGGTTCAACCATGTTGTCAGAAATAGCAGAATTTCCTCTTTTTTTAATAATTGAATAATATTCCATTGTATGTATATACCACATTTTCCTTATCTATTCACCTGTCAGTGGACATTTAGTTTGCTTCCATGTCTTGGTTTTGTGAATAATGCTTCAGCAAACATGGGAGCACAGATATCTTTTAGATTCTGATTTCAATTCCTTTGAATTGAAGTGGAATTACTGAATCATATAGTGGTTCTATTTTTAATATTTTTAGGAAACTCCACATTGGCTGCCTCAAGGAGCCAGAAAGAGAAGAACAAACTAAGCCCAAAGTTAGCAGAAAGAATGAAATAATGAATGAAGGTGGGAGGAAAAATAAATGAAATAGAAAACAAAAGCAGTAGAAAAAAAAAACCTGATGAAACTAAGAGCTAGTTTTCTAAAAAGATAAACAAAACTGACAAAACCTTAGATAAACTAAGAAAAGAAGATAGAAGATTCAAATAAATAAAATCAGAAATGGAAGAAAAAATATTACAACCAATGCTATAGAAATAAAAAAGATCATAAGAGACCATTATGACCAATTATATGTCAACAAATCAGATAACTTACAAGAAATAAATAAATTTCTGGGAACAGTTAACCTACTGAGACTGAATCAAGAAGAAATAAAAAGCCTGAATAGACTAATAACAAATAAGGAATCTGAATCAGTAATCAAAAATACTCTGAACAACAAAAGAAGACCCAGGACCAGATGACTTCACAGGTAAATTCTACCAAACACTTAAAGAATTAATACTTAAACTTTAAAAAAAATAGAAGAAAAGGGAATACTTCAAAGTGTATTTTATGGAGTAAGCATCAACTTGGTCATAAAGATAAGATACTACTAGATAGATAAGAACACCACAAGAAAACTACACACAATATTCCCAATGAATATAGATGTAAAAGTCCTCAATAAAATATTAGCAAATCCAATTCAATAACACATTAATAGGATCATACATCATGACCAAGAGAGATTTATTCCTGGAATGCAAGGAGAGTTCAATACACACAAATCAATAAATTTGATATGACACATTAGCAGAAGGAAGAATAAAAACTGCATGATCATCTCAATAGGTACCAAAAAGCATTTGTCAAAATTTAGCACTCTTTCATGATAAAATTTCTCAATAAATTACATATGAAAAAAATGCAAGAAAGACCATATATGAAAAGCCTACAGCTAATGCCATACTCACTTTTTGGTGAAAAACCGAAAGCTTTTCCTCCAAGATCTGGAATAAGGCAAGGATGCCCACTTTGCCACTTTTATTTAACATAACATTAGAAGTTCTAGCCCAAGCAATTAAGCACACACACACACACACAAATTGGATCCAAATTGGAAAGGAAGAAGTAAAATTATTTAACTGCAGATAACATCATCTTGTAGTATCTTATTTAAATCATCCTCTTGACACTTACCTCACCTTCTTTATTTTGGAGTCTTTCACCTGGACATCTTCCTGTCCATAGTGATTGGTCAGTCTTTAAGGGAGAAGCTGGGTCTCTTCCATCTATTTTCATTGTAGTGATAGCTTCATGTCATTCACCTTACAGGGGCTCAGTACAAATGAAGAAAGAAAATGTGGGGGAAACTAGGGTGCAGTGGAACTCTCTTATGAATGTACAGCAGTTTTCTATGTGTCTTCACATATCTGATCCCAATGTGAACTTCCCAAAAGCCCTGGGAGTTTGACTAGAACTATTAAACCCTCTGTTTCATGTTTAAAAAAAAATTTTTTATCCTTAACAGCTATTATTTTCATGGATCATCTCTAAAATGGGGTTTATAAGAGTCTCTACCTCATAAAGTTGTTACAAAGCATCAGTGGGGTAAAAGAATTAATGTGCCAGATCCTGGCACACAGAAAATGCTATACACATTTGCCATTATTAATTGTTATCATTAGTATCTTATTTATCGTGGAATCAGAAGACAAGAACCTGTATTTTCTGCTTCCAAATCTAGGGTCCCTTTGGGCACCTCCAGACCTCTGGCTTGGCACAAACCAGGTCTTTACAAGCCACTTCCTGCCACAGTGCTCCATGTTCTCATGAGTGTGTCACAGGCATTTGAAGTGGACCTTCTCCAAGAGCACCGCCTATCATAGCCATCCACGGCAACTCCGTGAAGATCAATGTTCTTTCCTTCCTGAGCATCTCCTTTTTCTCCTCCATGGTTCACTTCTCCCCTCCAAGAGAAAAGAAAAGGCCTTTTGCCCTTGAGGACTGTAGCCCTTCTAAATTCTAAATAACCATCTTCTCTCCACCTCGATGTGAGAACGGTGATGCTCTAAATGGGAAGAAACGCTAGGGCATACTCTCTATCAGAAGGAACCTTAGACAAACTGAATAGAAGGCAGGCAGACACACAGTAGCAAGGAGGAGGCCCTAGGCAGTCTCAGTATGCCATGTGAACTGACCTAGGTCCCAGGGGAAGAGAGTCTTGCTGGAGGTGGGCCATCAAGACTTATACCTTCAGAGCTAGAACTGCTGGGCACACTGGCCATGATGTGACTCCTTACCCTGGTTATTAAAAGGTTAAAAAAAATAAAAATGTAAACTACTACATAAAAGGCAAGCACCATGTCGGAGGGATCTGTACACGGACAATGGTTGCCTGGGTTATTCTAACACAATAAGAACGATTTCTCTATGTTCACATCCACTTGTCAAGGTGTGGATAGACACTCTGTCTTATAGGATTCCTCTCCCTCAGCTTCCCACCAAGAAAAACCTCTCTCTTTCATATGAATGAATTCTCACATTTCTTCTGTCCTCTTTTGAAACATTTAGCTCTTTCTGCCTTGTTAAAACCTGCCAGTCAATGTGTCTTACCCTCCTGACCTCCAATACCATTCCATTATGCAAGATTAATTTGCTCTCTTGGGTACTGCAGCAGCCCCTTCCTATGGCCCTTCTGTAGCATTTACCTCATTTTCTCATTATTATCTGCCCTTCAGCCAGGCCCCAAGCTCCCCCACCCCCATTTCTGAGTCCCACCGGAACAGAGTATGCCCAGTGCCTCGTACAATGTTAGTAATTCTCAACTGAATTCTGTGAGATCAGAGATCAAGGTTTAATCATCTCAAAATGTACCCAGCACCCAGGAACTTGCTTACTACTTGTTAATTGGATGGACATGCTGGACTAGCGGCTATTTCCAAGGAAGGAAAGCTCCATTATTTTTTGAACTTACCTTACAAACTCAGATAGTAATGGGTATCAAGGAATACAATGCTTGACTGGAAGGGGTGGTTCCTTGCAAAGTTTTGATTCATGACCGTCATATTAAGTGCATTAGCCTTGCAAAGTGGCTGGTCCTTGAGGTTCACAACTCATAAACTTGGATGTGGTTTTAGAGCACTGCATCCAGCCTAACTCATACTGATGGTTGAATGTTGAAGAAACACTAGTTCCTTAAGCAACACATTTAACTGTTAGGCAGCTGTATTGGTATTTCCTATATTACTCAGTCATTATAAATAATAATTAAGAGGAATCTGTGGGTCAAAGGCACATGTTTTCTAAAAGAGCAAGTAAACAAAGAAAAAGCAAGGTCCCTAAGCCAACATAGGTATTATGAATCGACCCATTAAAAAAATGTGCATGAGGAGAAAAAGATGGAAGAAAATACATCAGAATTATATTTCATTCACTCCTTTACCAAATAGCATTAAGGCCTTAACTATGCTAGGCACTGTTCTGTATCATATGGGTATTGTATGAACAAGACAGACAGGCCCCCATAGCTGAGTTGCGGTGATTAAATTGGGCTGAATTTTGTTTATTTTCTCTATAGCCCACATTATCTGGCTTAGGCTTATACTGATCATTAAAATCCTATAAGGCTTAAGAAGCCCTTCCTTACACTGAAAGCACATTGAAAGAGTCTTTAATTCTTGAATCCTGGAGATCATAGAAAAGATATTATATCAGTATATTATATCAGTGGTTTTTTTCATGAAGATGCTAACTAAACTTCTGTTGAGGAAGAGATAGATTATCCATTGTGCCAAGGTGATGTGACTTGTCTGCAAGGGACCTACTAGCTAAGCAGTCCTTTCCACTGATCTACAAGAACAGCTCAATCACACAGTTGTCAAGTTGGAAAAGACCTTCCAATTTACTTGTTCAGATTACCTCAATCAAGAGCAGAGCTAGACCAAAAAACCACAGGATAATGTTCTAATATAGACCTCGGTGATAGAGGGGACACATGCAGCTGGACCCCCTGGACAGTGTCCCTAGGTATTCATTCAACATCAATTTGAAGTCCTCTAAAGACAAGCCATTCCAAGTATTTGGTGAAATTGTTGCAAAATAGAAGTTTGGCCCATTAAGGGTTTATGAATAGCCCATAGTGGGCAATTTTACACTTCAAATAGCTTTTCCTCCATGTTTGGTTGTTTTCGAAAGGAAGTAGGCTGAGAAATTCGTAAATACCTGCTCACATCAATTATGAGAGATCGGTCTTCATGCATTACTAGAGATTTATGTTCTCCCTGCAACATGACCATGAACGATAAGCAGCATCTCCTTCATAAAAAAAAAACAAAAACAAAAACACGACAAATAACTGCCAATCAAGGCAGAGCCCCTCTACCGGGCATGCCAGCACAGAGACTGGGTGGGGAGTCTGAAGATCCAGACTGAAAATGCCTCAGCTGAAACTCTCTGTAAGTCAGTAGACTGTTCCTGAGATTCTAAATTCACTAATAATGGAGTTCAGCCATATACGCTTACTGGCCCCTGCTGTCAACTTCAAAATTGATTTTGGTCATTCTTGCTGCAGTGAATAAAAAGCCCCAAAGTAGTAGCTAGCTGCTTTAGTAAGCTTTACAGCCTATGTTCTCACAGCAGCTTGGTGTCAAAATCCAGTAATATCAGAGAGAAATCTGATGGAGACAACATGGATGGTCCAGGAAGAGGCATGTTTTTCTCCATTCTGATGAGATTAGTAACATTATCTTTATTTCTAAAGGATTATGTACTGACAACCGGAACCTGTCTTAGAGTCTTGCTCCAAACTTCATAAAATTTCTCCCTCAACAGGCTCATTCCTCTTTCTTCTAGAGCACAAGATGCGGGGGTGGCTGGCGGAAGTCACAGGGGTTCTTAGCAAATGCTTGTCATGCACAGGGGACAGCAAAGACTCAAGGACTCATTTGTTAAGGTCCGCTTGAAATGTACTTTTTGTAATGGGGAGTGATTTTATTTTTTTTTATTTTTCATTTTCAATAGTTTCCTGCATCAACTACTTTATTTAAAAATGATTAATATAATAATTCACTCATATTTGCATAGGAAAGCTCTTATCCTGCTTGAAAATTAAATAACTATTTCCTATTGGTGGCATTTCCTTTTGAAATGAGAGTTTCCGAAATGGATGTTCCTGGGAGGGCTCTAACTCCTAAGAGTTGAGAACAGTATTAATTGTCCTTCTGCTATTTATAATAACTGTCACTAAGGCTGAACAAGTTGTCTGTACAAGTAATGAGGAGCAACTGTGAAAGATGCCTAGTCTGGGAGCAGGGTCTAGAGAGAACCAAGATCCGAAAGATCAAATCTATTTCACAGAAGTCGGAATGGATGGTCTTTTGGTTCAGATTCTCTCAGAAATTGATCTGCACTGTGAAAACAGCAGAACACCTGACACTTGAAAGAAATCTACTATTAAGCCAAATTGTGTTGTTTGTTGTCCTTATAGCAAGTTCTAAGCATCTTGCTTGCTTTCCTAGATTCAAAGGTACAACAGCTCTTTTTTCCCACCTAGCAAACAAAACTAAGAGAGAAAATGCACCTGTCAATTCTCTGCCATGACCCAGGCTGGGTAGGACACATAATCAAATCAGCCTTTGTGCCTCTGTGCCTCAATTTGTCCAGCTGTGAAATGGGATTCTTATTCCTGGCATGCCCATGCGACTGTGTTATTGTGAGGATCAAATAAAATTGCAGATATGAAAAGGTGATGTAAACTAGAAAGTGTTCCTATGTCACTAAAATCTTACCTTGATTGCATCATTTTGTTTTGTAGAGGAGGAAAAAAAATTGTTTTTTCCTCCTTTATCCTCATGAGTTCAATGAAGCACTTGCACCAAACTCGTAAGAAATTAACAAAAGATAAAAGTTTTAATTATGTACATATGCATCAGATTTCACGAGATAAAATGTGGCTCAGGGAGGTGGCTAGACATTGAAGTTTAGAAACCATCCCAGGCTTAATAAAGGAAAAGTGGGTTTGGGCTTCTGGGCCAGGAGGCGAATCATGGGAAAGGGAGAGGAGGAAATGTTTAGTGGAGAAAGGTAATCTGTTTTGTAACTAAGCTCTTGGATGATGAGTTGTCGCCCAGAGTAGCTAGAAAGGCATTTTTTTTTACAAATGGAAATTTCTTTTATAAAAAGAGAAATGTATACTCTTATTTTTAGTCAAAGAGATGCTGGCTTTCCATTGCCCATTGCCTTTAGTTCAAAATAATCCATGTGAGTCTAAGATAAAACTGTGTACCCATCCTTACAGCACTTATGGGTATGCCAAATGGAATGTGGCTCAGATACCTTACATGATAATTTGCAACCTCTAAATAGATCAATACTTGGTCTCGCTTTACATTCATGTATTTTTTATAACATAAATGTAGCATTTAAGTAATAAATACTTTTCTCTTGTCTTAAAACAACAACAACAAAATAATCTATACGACAAAGAAGCATATTTTGGGGTGGCATATTCTTGTAGTTTTCTGCTCCTAATTTATCTGACACCTATCCGTCTCCCTAATGGAGAGGTTAGGGCTTATCAATTTCCATGCCAAATTAACAGGGCATTTCTGGTAGCAACTTTAAAAGGTTTGGGTCTACATGACTTCAAATGATGGACAAAGAGAAAAACAAAATGAGTTACTCAGTGTCACATCCCTGAGGCTATGATCCAGCAGGACATAATACCTAAATCAGCTGCAATTTCAGCCTTTTCCAGAAGCAGAATTTTTTAAAGATTTTTATGAATATTTATTTTTGAGAAAGAGAGAAACAGAGTGCAAGTTGGGGAAGGGCAGAGAGAGAGGGAGACAGAATCTGAAGCAGGCTCCAGTCTCTGAGCTGTCAGCTCAGAGCCCAACATGGGGCTCAAACTCACTAACCATGACATCATGACCTGAGCTGAAGTCGTCGGATGCTTAACCAACTGAGCCACTCAGGCTTCCCTAGAAGCAGAATTTATATCAATCAGTCTAGAATTTCCTTACCTCCACTAGTGAGGTAATCTGCATGAGAAGACCCCTCTGTCTCCCCCTATGGGGAAAATAATCTTGCCTGAAACAATCCACTCTTTTAACTTCCTGTTCCACCCTCCTGCCTTTGGAATCCTTCCATTTTCCCAGCTCCATGGATGGAGTCCTTCCTGCTTGCCAGATGGGCTGATACCTGATTCCCGAATCGTTGAATACAGCCAGTTCGATCTTTACATTTACTCAGCTGAATTTTGTTTTATAACAAAGGTTAAACAAACCGAGAGAAAATGAGGCAAACAGAGCAACACAGTAAGAATAGGAAGGTTTTTTGTTGCTATGGTTACAGTAAATCGACCGAAATGCAGAAGGAAGGGGAAAATGTGAGCGACACAATAAGGGGAAACCCAGAATAGGCGTAGCATCCACAAAACATCCCCTCGTGTCCCATGGAATCTGACAAAGGTTGCCAACCTACTGTGCCTTCATCCCTTGGTTTTCTGATGTGCCAAGGTGCAGAGAAGAAAGCCAGAGTAACATAAGCCACAGATACAAAACCCATGTCCAGGATATAGACACACATTGGCTTCCAGAAGCAGCACAGCGTATCCCAGAATTGAAACACGGTCTCCTGTGCCCTGTCTTTGGCACATACTGCTGTGAACAATAGCAACACTCTCCAAATAAATAAAAGGCTGTGAATGTATCAGGCCAGTGTCAGTAAACATAACCCTGTGAGTGGCCAGATGCATGCCTTAAATCAGGAACTCTGTAGCCCCGGACCCAGCTGACTCCCCAAAGCCTTTATCAGCATACAGCATAATCTTTTTAGTGTGAGCTTTCACCTCTGAGAAAAGAAGAGTAATAACTATGTTCCCTGATAGTGTTCCTGGGACGGGGGTGGGAATTCAAAGACAAAGTACCTAGGAAGGGGTAGGCTCTCCATAATTATAGGTTTCCTTCCTCCTATGTGAATGTCCAGCAAATCTGGGGATATCTCATGCAATCTTGGGCCACGGAAAGAGGCTACTTCTGACCCAACCCGTGAGTGTGCAGTGGACAGATCTTTTATGAATCAAGACCTTAATCACAAATTACATTTCCTGGGCATCCTTCATACCCAACTTCTCTTTCTGTAACCCATCATATTAAGAGTTAATTTATAACAAAGTAGCTTGGTAACCCAGCTCTTTGTTCTACCCTCTCTTAATCTGCTCAGCAAGACCACAGGCATTAACTACATGAATATATTCTGCATTTTGAAAATAAAGAAACAAAACAAAAACAAAAATTTGCCACCCGTGGATACTTATCCCTTCCAGGAAGGCTTAGACCTCAGCCACCACAAAGCAATGGCGTGTGGGACCCCCACAGGGTTCATGAATTTCAGAGCTTGTAAGAAATTATCTGTTGTGCTGGACCCTTGCTGGGATCAATCAGCCCCTCAGTGGTTGGTGCCAATTAAGAGCTAGCGTGATGCAAAGAGGGTATTTTAAACACTATTTGACACCAAGTACCTCCCTGTCCTTTCCTCCTCCGCCCCCACTCCACCCTTCTCTCTTACTTTCCTTCAGCCATTGTCTTTCTTCTCAGAAAGTAGGGAACTTCTTGAGAGTAATGGCACCTGTCTCTTGTGCAGAGAGATGCTGATTGCCAAGTAATCTCCCAACAGCCTGCTTTAGGATGGTACACAGAGTATATCACTGCCTTAGCTTCCCATCACCCTCTGGAAGCCGATCTGCTCTCCCCAAAACTGCCAGTTACCTCCTGAAGGTCAGGTCGAGTCTGTCATTCCTCTGCTTCAGATAAAGCTCTGCCCTGCGCCCCCACCGCATGGCCCAGAGGATAAAGCCCTCCAAGAACTGATGCTTATGCCTCCAGTTTCCTCTTTCACCTGCCTCCTCCTCTCTCTCCCATTCCTTCTTGTGATTCTTTGAATACATTCAGCTACTTCCTGACTTTCTACACTTCCCTGATCCTAAACTGCCCATACCATACTGGCCATTCCAGGAGCTGATTCATATACATCCCTGAAGACTCAGTTCCGACATCTCCACCACAAGGAACCTTACCCAAGGCTTTCAAGATGACATAGTTGACCCTGTGCTGGTTCCCTCATGCTAATGCTTGCTTCTGACATCACATTCCTCAGCCACAGCCAGTTCCCGTGTCCCAACTCCCCGCCTCCGACTAGACTGGGAGTTACCTGAGGGCAAAGTGTGGCCTTTGTGTGTCTCTGCCTTCTCGGTGTCTTCATCCAGAGTAAGCTATGGATTCTCAACCTGGCCACTAACACAGTCACCTGAGCAAGTCTCTTCATAGTGCAGATTCTGCAGCCTTACCTTAGACCTATTAAATCACTGTGTCTGTCAGGCGTTGGAGCCCAGGTTTGGATGTTAAAGAGCCACTCCTTATGGGCAAATCTGCTTAAAATAATGTGGAAGAAACAAGTGCTAATAAATATGTAATGTTGAGAGAATGAATGAACACACGAATGTCTCTCTTTTAGGGATGTTGAAACAAAGGTTGGAAATTTGGCCCAAATTGCACAAAGGCTTTTGGGGAGATAGTAATACAAGGGGATATAAGATAGAGCTTTCCTTGAACTGAAATTATTTGCTTCCATGATGATCATCTTGATTACT
Source organism: Suricata suricatta (assembly GCF_006229205.1). Classification (NCBI taxonomy): domain Eukaryota; kingdom Metazoa; phylum Chordata; class Mammalia; order Carnivora; family Herpestidae; genus Suricata; species Suricata suricatta. The sequence continues at coordinate 79,446,763 of NC_043704.1, read as the reverse complement.
CTCAGCGGTAGTGGGCAAGGATAGGTCTGGTTTATTGATGGAACCCTATGTCTAACACATAGTTAGCACTCATTATTTGTTGAGGTACAACAGTGCAGTGTGAATCAAAGAGCACTGTACTCAGTTACAAAGCTTGAGTTCTAGGCCTGGCCATGACATTACCTGCTATTTCTTCTAGGACTATAGGATTCTTGGGCCTTAGACTAAATGATCAAAAGTTGCCCCCAGCTCTGATATTTTTAATCCAATGAATGTAGAAGAGCTAGAGTCTGAATCTCAGCCCCGTGCTGGATAAAGGCCTTCAATATCATTAAGCAAGATGGTGGCTTAGACCTAGAGGGAAAAGTGACTCAACTCCACTTTCTACACTTCCTATACTTTTTCATTTATCTTGAATGTGGCCAGAGTAGAGCACTGCCTCTTGTTCTGCGAGAGACAAGTATGCAGCCCTAAGTATCCCCAGGGCTTGCCTGCAACCCTCATCTTGGTATTCAGACTCCAGGAAAGATCTCCCCCTCCTGATCACATGGAGCTTAGGAAGAGCTGAATCCTTGGAGGAGCATGGCATGTTGGGGGATATGGTAGGAAATCACAGGCTCCCTGTTACTGACCCAGGAAGGGTGACAACCTCACACATGCACCTAAAATGATGGTGCACAAATCACAGATCAATGATCTCAACTCATTTTTGCAAATTTACAGAAGGAAGGAAACAAATAAACAAGTATTTCCATCTCTACCTTACAAAATGGGAGACTGAGGTTCCAAGAGCATGAAGGATTTCTGTAGAAAATGTGTGGCAATTAAATGGCAGGGACCTGAAGTTAAATTTTCAAATGCAATGCTCCTTTAGCTACATCATGTTGCTGCTTTTTCTTAGCTTCTTTAGAGGATCCTAACAAAAATTGTGACAGAAGGAAAGGGCAGCTGTTTCCATTTCTATTTTATAAAGTTGAAATTTGCTGTTCAGAGGGACTTCGAGTCTCCCAATAAGTTGCAATGATTTCCAGAGCCCTATATTACCACTACTGTGTTTTCTTTTCTTGATTGTGTATTGTGATGTAACCTATCAGAGAGGAAGACAGGCTGGGGTTGCAATCCCTAATTTTCTAATAAGATAACAGAGTTCCAGGGAAGTAATGTTGGAGGAAGTTATTCAAGAGGAATTTAGGAGTTTGGGTTGGCATAAGAATGACCCTTCCAACAGCTGGAGTTGCCCTCAGTGGAAATGACTCCCCTGTCCTATCACAGGACCAGAGGATCTCTCAAAGATATGGCATAAGGGACTAAGAAAGAAAAAGGAATTGGCTTCCGTAACCATGGAACTTCTTCCTGGTCCTAGGATTCTATGCCTTAGCCCAATCTCACAGCCAGGATGTGATCAGTCAGGACCTGGACCCTAGTCCTCCAACCCCTACTTTATCCTGTGCTCATTCATCCATCCCATCAGTTTGACCTACTTTTCCAAAAGTTTCCAAATCCAGTTGTTCTGGAGGCCAGTAGAGCTATCATTTGAACATTAATAGTTAGAGGGAGAAGATCCCTCCGTAGGTTTACTGGGTAAAACATTGATGAGATGCCATTCAGCAAGCCTGAGTATTGAACATGGGGTAGTTTGGGGGACATTCTCAGACACCAATATCATACCTGGGCTCTCTGGTCCTGATTTTCTTACCAAATCCCTGTGGGAACTGGGCAAAGTCACTTTTCCTCTCTGGCACAGAGCATCCTCCTTGTATAAAAATGACTGGTGAGCAGAGGTCCTTTTAAGCTCATAATACATTATAATGAAGCCATAGGTCAAGTTTGTCTTTGCCACCCACCCTAGCAAGGCTGGGAGAGAAGGAGCTATGAATAGCCAGCTCATCCCAGGGCTGAGCACAAAATGCCAGGCTTAGCAATGTTGGCTGACACTGTTTACCATCCTTGAATCCATCTGAGATTGGGAAGTAAGAAGTAGCCTAGATATAATGAAATCACAAAGCCCCCTGGTCTCTGAAGTCCTGAATGATGATGTGTTTTTGAGCTTGGTCCCCAGGTCTCAGGCGGGCGGTCTCTAATGTCAGTAGTCATTGTGTTGTTCTCCTACCACAGCCCATCCATTTCCAGCAGCTCATCCTCCATCTCCCCATGCAGGTGTCTGTGCCGATGTTCCTGCCACTGAGTGACTGACAACAATTTTCCTACCTGTCATTATCAATTCCACTCATTAACTCTCCTACCTGCCTCAGCTGAGGCCTCCCGACACCAGAAAGCATCTCTAAAAGATGATTTTCCCTAGCAGAATAATTGAAACTTCTTGCACATCTAGAGAACCTTTTGTCTGAAACTTTCAGAGTCATTTCTAAGTGTCAGGAGAAATGTACATTTTATACTAAGAAGGCAGACTGCCATCCCAGCACCACCAAGCAAAAAGTGGGGGTGAAAAATAGTCAGTGACTAGCTTTTTCTTTTTCCTTTTTCCTTTGTCATTCACAGAATGCAAAAGCAGTCTGGATTTTTTTTTCTTTTTTTTTTTAAGTGTAATTGACTTGTCATTTGCTTGTAGTCCTTTTAGACCTGGCCTCCCAAATGGTTAATTACAGCAACAATGACATGCAGATAAAAGTCAAGCAGAGACCCCTTCTACTTTTCTTTTCTTTTTTTCTTTTTTTAAATGTTTATTTACTTTTGGAGAGACAGAATGTGAGGGGAGGGGGGTGGTCAGAGAGAGAAGGAGATGCAGAAGCTGAGACAGGCTCCAGGCTCTGCGCTGTCAGCATAGAGGCCAACACAGGGCTTGAACCCATGGACCATGAGATCATGACCTGAGCAAAATCCAACCCTTAACCAACTAAGCCACCCAGGTGGCTCCCCCCGCCCTTATGAGCTCCTGAGGTGCTAAGACTTGATATGAACCTATAGAGAGGTTCTGCAGCACTGAGTGAGATGCAGGCATACACATTGTGATGAGCTTAGTCTTTGCTGTTAGGCCAGCCAGGTTGAAGAAATATAACGAGGAGGGGCACCTGAATGGCTCAATCAGTTGAGCATCTGACTGTGGCTCAGATCGTGAGCTCATGGTTCGTGAGTGGGAGCCCCACATAGGGCTCTCTGGTGTGGGCACGCAGCTTGCTTTGGATCTTCTGTCCCTGCCTCTTCCTGCACCACCCCACTCTCGCTCTGTCTCTCAAAAAGAACTCAACATTACAATAAGAAATCTAACCAATGATAAGTAGGTTTAGGCAATCCTTTATTATTTGTAAAGTATTTTCACACATATTATCTTACTTTGCATTTGCTCTTCCCTCTACTTGGAATATTCTTCCCTCAGATATTTATTTGACTTGCCTCCTCTCCTCCTTTGGGCCCTTGATCAGATGTCTTCTTCCCTTAGTAATGGCACTCCCTTCACCTGGCACTCTGTCCCTTGACGCATTTTTCTTCCATAGCACTCCAGTCATCACCAGTTGCCTCACTATACACCTTATGGAGTGAATGTAAGCTCTCTGGGTTCCAGGATCTTTGTTATTTTCACTTTCATATTCTCAAGTCTTAGCACAGTGTCTGAGTTATAGTGGTTGCTTAGTTAACAGATGTTGAAGGACAAAAGGGATAAATCAGTGTACTTGAGCCTCTCAGGAGTCTTGAGGAGCACAAGCCACCATTATCACTATTTTGATATGAGGTGTCTGAAGTCCCAGAGGTCAAGTGGCCAGGCCAAGTGGCTGAGAGGGACAGACCCAGTTCTCTCCTTGCTGCCTCACTCTGCTCTCTAGAGATACGTTTCCAAAACAGACACGGTAATGAGTGAACACTGCTGTTCAGGAAGAAGCACTAAGAGCCTTAATGTTCAGCCCTGTGCCTGTATTAGGACTTGCCTGGCATCCCACCTCGCCTGCCCCCAAGGGTGGCCACGTTCCACCCAGTGTATTTGATGGCAGCCTGCAGGCCTAATCACCCCATTAAGGTAGAGCAAACAGAGGAAGGATGATATAATAGCCAAGTCAACAAACCTGGACGGCTGGCCAGAATAAGGTCAACACAATAATTACTCTTCAAAAAAAAAAAAAAAAGGAAAACATAGGGACTGGGTATCACCACCCAGCTCTTCTCCCATCTAATGGAAATCCTGCTTTTCCAGTTAACTGCCAAGCAGATACCTCGGTTGGCAGCTTTCCCACCCCCACCCCCCTGTCTTGTTGCCTTTGTTGACAGACGTGGGCCATTACTCTTCACTAAAATTCATTGTCCACACACTCGACACTTGACAACGCTCTGAAAATTGATCCACTCAAATATTTTTAGAGCTAAATTAAGGCAATTTGGCCTTCCACTGCTCTGCGCCAGCGTCCCAAGGGACAGAATCATTGGCAAGAGGATAATTCTATTTTTCTGAGAAGGGAAGGAAGTCTTGAGGGAGGGGGGCAATCTAAAATTTTAGTAATAGAGGTTATAAATGACTTTTTAAAATGCTATTCATATTGTTCTATGGCTTATAAAGAACATTCACATATATCATCTATAGGATTTCAGGTTCCCGCTCTGCTGAGGAAGCTGGGGAGTATGTGACTCTCCATTTTAAGACAGAACTAAGAGACTCATGACTTGCCCAAGGCCACACTCCAGTAAGGGAAAAAGCAAACACTAAACCCATGCTTTAAGACTCTAAATGAAATGTTTCATGCCACTTATGTGGTGAGTGTGTGTGTGTGTGTGCACGTGTGTGCATGCATGTGCACGTGTATGCACGCACACACGGGGGTGTGTGGGGAGAGAAAGAAAGGTTGGTTCCTTCCCCAACCAGGCCCGCACCTGCCTAGCTGTCTCTCGCATGCACCCTTCCAGGCTCCCCGGACCCCGGAGAGCACTCTCATCTAACCGGAAGTAGACACTCAGGCGGTCCCCAGACTGGCTGTCTCCAGTGAGGTGCTCAGAGGTAAGGCTTAATTCCACACTTGTGGCAAGTATTTGACTTGCCTCAAAAGCATGGACTTTGGAGTCACAGACATGGATTCCAGCAAGAATGGATTACTCTGAACCTCAAGGTCCTTACTTGCCCACAGAGTCATTGACAAAATTATATGGAAAAGCAAGGGTGGTTTCAATCTCCGTGCGTGGCACACAGCAAGCGTTCAATTCACGTGAGCAGTTATTGTAGAGCACCCTGTTCGTGCTCTTGTTTTATCCATGAAGTTGGTATCCAGGCTGAGTCATCAGCATAATTATCCTGATGCTTCAACCAGTCATTCTTTGGGCAAGAAGACCCAAGAGAGCAATGACATCCCCTCTACCAATGACATCCCCTTTTCCAATGTGTGCTGGTGGCTGAAGAGTAGCAACAACAATATCAGCAGTCAGCCCCATTTCCTGAACATTTGCTCAGCGTGTAGAATTGTTCTAAGTGTACTCGATGGATGAATGTCATTGATTCTTTCAACATCCCTATTGTATAAGGTCTACCATTATATCCTTTTACAGATGAGGTGAGAACACTGGGGCAAAGAGAGACTCAGGAACTCAACCAGGGATGCAAACCCAGGGAGGTCACCCGGCAGAGTGCAGCCTCCTGGCCACCACACTATGCCACCTAAACTGCACAAAGGTCCCATCAGGAAGTCCTGCTGTCTCCCAAAGCAGAGCCTGGCCTTTCCCAAGTGCCCTCTCTCACCTGCAAACTCCACCCTGGCCTTCTGTGACACAAAAGCCACCTGGACTCACAAAATGTTGACATTGGACAAGCCAGAGAATCCCTCTTACCTAAAAACTCACTCTCTTTTCGAATGGAGCCCAGAGTAGGGCCAGTCCTTGACGTGAGGCTCAAGACTCGGTCTATGGAATCTCTTAAGACACCCTTCAAGTCTTGGCTGCCTGGTGTCCCTCAATGACTTCTCTGACAGAGTGACTGTCTCCTCACCATCCCACCAATGCAGGTCCTGGTCTGACTTGTCTTATATTTGTGCTTTTTAAAAAGATATCTGTGCTTTCTAACATAGGAAACTACAAGTCCTTTGGGGAGGCAGGTGGAATAGAAGGAATAAATAAATGCATAGGTAAGTAGGTAACTACAAAGTTTAGTACTCTTTCCACTCACATTTGCTTTTCTTCTTAGAAATTCTGAAGAATGTGCGTGCAAGGGAGAAAAGCAAATCTAGCAGTGATTAAGGCTCTTAGATTGCTTTTTCAAAGGGAGGAAAGAATAAGGAGAAACTTGGGGCTTATTACTCCTTTCTGTAGAGGAGGATGTCTCAAAATAGTGCTGCCTGCTGAATATGAAAAATCATGAGCACTAAGCCGATGACTTAGGAGGGCAGTGCATTAAAAAGAGGTCACTTCATCAACTTAAATATTTAAAAAACCAGGTCCCCAGGGCACCTGGGTGGCTCAGTGAGTTAAGTGTCCAACTTCAGCTCATGTCATGATATATCTCATGGTTAGTTTGAGCCCCACGTCAGGCTCTGTGCTGACAGCTCAGAGCCTGGAGCCTGCTTCAGATTTTGTGTTTCCCTCTCTCTCCTGTGTCTCTCCTCTGCTTGTGGTCTGTCTCTGTCTCTCAAAAATAAACCAACATTAAAACACACACACACACACACACACACACACATACACACAGGTCCCCAACCACTGCCCTTACTAGGCTTTCCCCACATTTGCACTCTTGCTGATCCTCTAACTTAACTAGCTCGGACCTTCACGTGAGCACTTGACCGAAGACCTTAGCCCTCGCTGTTCTGTCGGGCTGAAACATTCCTGCTGGCTGGTTCTCACTGGTCGTTCACAGCTCAGCTTACAGTCCACCTCCCCAGAAGGGCTTTCCCTGTCCACCCCACCAACTCCTTCCTTGGCCTCCCACAAATCACCTCATGCTGTTTCCATCATCACACTTACCCTACCTGTTTTCTTCTGGAGTTGTTTGTTAACTGTCTCTTCCTCACAGAGATTCAAGCTCAGTGAAAAATGAATAAGGCTTCTCGATCCTGTTCACCACTGTCTTCTTGGGGCTAGAACTGGCCTACCTTGTATTATCAATTAAGTCTAATTCACAGAAACCAGCCCAAATCCACAAATCCATCAATATGCAGTTTGCCTTTGATGTGTGCTGGGCCCGTTTTGTAAACTAGAGAGAAGGGTGTCATTGCAGCAATACCTACAATTAGTTCCTAACAGTAAGAAATTTATACCCTGACTGGGGAGTTAAGACCTGGGGATCTGAAGATAGAACTAAAACAATGTAGCTAGTGCTCCAGGGCACAGAAGGGTTCAGAAAGCAGAGGTATTGAAACCTGAACACATGGAGAGGAAAGAAGATAGGAAGAAAAGTTCACAAAAAGGCCCTCCCTGTCTTATATCCACAGCCCATCAGCAGTAGGGGGAGGGGACTGCGTCCCCTCAATCTCAGCAGCCAGGACCCCACGGCTATAGTGTATCCTTAGTGCCTCTGCCACCCTGAGACCCAGAGTCGGGGAGTTTGACTCTGAACCTGGCACCTGGAGAAGAGCTCACGCTGGCCAAAAGCCCTTTCTGTGAAGGGCCAGCCAGGTCATCTCAGGCATCCTCAGCCACTTGCTGCAGAAGTATTTTAATTCTCATTCTAGAGCTATAGAAATGGAGACCCTGAAATGGGAACAAAGTAAGACGATCAGTAGAGCCAGAGTGCCTGCCTCTGCAGCCTCCTATGCTCTTCCCAGTTTGCACATCTGCCTCTTCCAACAGGCTGGCGACATGCTCAAGTTCACACCACACAATTAGGGATTCATTTCTAGATCTCTTTGAGTGCCAAGTGGGTGCTCTTCTAAAACCTAGCAGAGGTGAACACGACCAGAGCCCACCATGGCTTCTTTTGCGGTGCGGAAAGCAAGCACTTTAGAAGGCTCACATGTTCAGATAAAAACAAGAACGGTGTTTAAAATGCAAAATGGAACGCCTTTTGGATTCATTTGGTGCTCCCACCCTTCTTCCCCATGAAATGATTCCCTGGTGACAAGCTCTTTAAAGAATTTTCTCCCCACTCCTTTCTGCAGTGTGGAGTAATTGTGTATCATCAAAAGCCCAGGAATAGTCAAGATTGCAAAATTCTTGCTGTACTCTTGGCAAAATCATTACTCACCAGCCAATGTTTAGAAATCAAAATGCTCCCCGTAAGTGCCATTAACCACAAATATTTATCAACGGTGTGCTAGAATGTTAGGCTGACGAAGGTTGGGTGATTGTGGGTGTTCGAGTTTGCGCATAATGAGATTCAGGTTTTCAAGGAGTGCAAGATGACTTACTGAAGCTGTGGCCTTCGGATACCCACCTACAGGCAAAGGGGTTTTTGCTTGTTTATTTCTCAAATGAATGTTCAAAACTTAGCAGTGTTACCCAAAGATAGTCAGGGAATTTCTCTCTTTTATTTTCCATTAAAATAATTGGGGGGAGCACCTGGGTGGCTCAGTCAGTGAAGTGTCCAACTTCGGCTCAGGTCATGATCTCATGGTTCGTGGGTTCGAGCCCTGCATTGGGCTCTGTGCTGACAGCTGAGAACCTGGAGCCCACTTTGGATTCTGTGTCTCTCTCTCTGCACACACCCCCTGTTTGTACTCTCTCTCTCAAAAAAATATTTTTTAAACTTAAAAGAAATTTTTTTTAAGTTTATTTATTTATTTTGAGAGAGACAGAGCAAGCAGGAGAGGGGAAGAGGGGAGAGAGAGAGAATCCCAAGCAGACTCTGCTGCCAGTGTACAGTCAGTAGCAAGGCTTGAACTCATAAAACTGTGAGATCGTGACCTGAGCCAAACCAAGAGTTAGACATTCAACTGACCGAGCCACCCAGGCATCCTGGGAATTTCTGTTTCTTAGCTCTTTGCAGACATCATAAGGGATGCTGCCTATGATTACAGGAATGGTAAGCTTAGTAGAAGAGACAAAAATAAACAGCAAAACATAAATAATGGTCCAGGGGCATGCATGCTGGTGGTGAAATCATTGTTATAAACTCCTACCTGAGTTGAAGACAATGAGGCTTTTGATCTCTGTCTTCAATCTGCCCTACACACTGTTGCTGGAGTTAACATATCCTAAAGCAAGGTAGCACATGTCTGAGGCCAAGTTCCTTAGAGGCTGAGTCTAAGGCTGGGAAACTTGTTTCAGTGATTTACTGCAGAGAGCACTCTGCCAGTAGAGAGAGCAAGAAAATCAGGGCAAGGTGGGGGCGAGCTCAGTAGGATCCACTGAGTGCAAATCACCCAACCTGAGGCAAGGGAAGCAGCCTTTTTGCACCCCATGTCCACTCACCACTGGCAGCATTCTAGTCTGGGAAGGCCCCCATTCTTCAGAGAAGTGACATGGCTGTGACAATCATGGCCCCCACACCTCAGCCTGAGATGTGTGTGTGTGTTTGGGTAGCAAAGTTGGTTGGTCGGATGGGACACCAAGGCCTCCACTACTGTACTTGTTACTCCCCTTCTTGTGAGGCTTCCCTCTCCTCCTGCAGAATAAAGTCCAAAGGTTTCAACAGAGGATTGGAAACCTTTTGTTTCCTGATGTCAACCTCATGCTTCTGAAATCTATTTTCTAAAACTCTCAGCTGACTGATAGAGGCATTCAAGCATCTTTTTCATGTTGAACACAGCATCTGGGAGGGGTCATAAAACCCACCTCCCCCTACACCCTGCCAACAGCTCCTCTTGGCTTCAGAAGGAAGTTCATTTCCTAGTTCTCCAGCCTTACAGGCTCTTACCTCTTTTCACATTTAGTCATTTTAATTTAAAAAATAGTCATTTCCCAAAGGATGCTATGTTCTTTACCTCTCCCTGCCTTCATGACACTTATGATCTATAAAGATGGAATAGTATAGAAAACTGAAACCAATTCCATTCCATCCCTCAATGTCATTGGCATTATTGTCTGAAAACACACTGTTAATCATTTGGAGCCATTCTTACAATGGCTTAAAAAGACTTCCATGGGTCTCTGGCCTAGAGAGCCAAGTCCTAAATCTCTAGCATGGACTGTCTTTTGCCTGTTTTTTCTGTGGCCGTTCTCCTGTTCCACTATCTAGCCCCAGTTCCCTGTGAAGTCTTCCCTGGCCACCCCACATCTTCCTATCACCACACTGCAATGTGTTGATGCCTTTTCTCAGCACTGGCTCCATTTTGCTACAGAAAATAAGTGTGTTGGGGCCCCTGGATGGTCCAGTCGGTTGAGCATCTGACTTTGGTTGACTCAGGTCATGATTTCATAGTTAGTGAGTTTGAGCCCCACACTTTAGATCCTCTGTTCTCTCTCTCTCTCTCCCCACCCCTGCTCATACACACACACACAGAGACTCTCTCTCTCTCAAAAATAAATAAATAGTCGTTCAAAAGAAGAAAATAGTGTGTTGTATAGGTGCCTACCTCCACCATCAGGTTGTGAGCTCCCTAAAGGCAGTGTTTTCCACAACACCCAGCCCCTGGCAATGTACAAAGCTCACTCCAGAGTGGGATGTTGGGGAAGAAAAGAACATTCCTCTAAAGAATGGGCTCCTGAGACAGGCATTCCACAGGGAACTCTTAGTATTTGAAAGGACTTTAAGGCTGACATCATAACAACAAAGACAAATGTTGAGCCTTCTTGAACACTTACTATATCAGAATCTACCTAATTTTACCACCTTAACCTTAGTAGGCAAGTACTATTTGATCACCAGTTGATGGAGGAGAAGTACATAGCATGAAGGTTCTGTGAGGTTCAAGATCATACAACTAGGAAGCTCTGCAGCCAGGGTGTCAGTCATAGAATCTGGGGCTCAACTCCATGCTGTTAACTACTAGTAATCAGTAAGGGGGAGATTGCTAACTATGTCCTGTTTGGAGCTACCCACCGAGGGGCAGGTGACATGATGCAAACCACAATCACAGGCCACCAAAACAAGCTCTCTGCGTATCCATTCCCTTTTTTCTGAAGGGAAATGGCTGGAATGAGAACAAAAGAATCAAGTTTGTGAAATATACTTTATGTTTACATACTTATAGTTGCTGTTCTGTTTTGTTTATTTTGCTTTGGTTCCAAACAGCTCTGAGTTGGAAAAGCACGTAGCCATTTCCTCCTGAGTAAAATGGGCCTTCGTCTTTTCTGTTTATTTCAGAACACATTTCACATGGGGTCCCCACTCAGTTACAAGCACCTCAGAAGTGGAGGTTGTATCCAACCTGTTCATCTCTGTGTCTCCAGAGTCTAACACAGCACCAGGCGCACGGTTGTCCTTGATAAATGCTTGACAAGTGTATGAATGGGAGAATGGGCCAATGAGGTAACTCGGTGTGTCTGAAAGAGTGGCTCAGAGAAGACTTGCTCCAGGATTATCTGAAGAGCTTGTTTCACATGCAGATTTTTGAGCTCAGAGTGATATCTACTCATTGTTTGGGGACTGCTGAGACCATGCTCTGCAAATAGCTGTAAACTCAGCTCAAATTTAACCATTGAATAACTTAACTTCTGATTAGGTTGTTTTTATGATTTTGTAAAAAGAAGAATAGAGAGGAAATACTCCTTTCTCTCCACTCTCCCTTTAATCATCTTTCACTGCTTTTTGCTTCCTCTCCCCCTTATCCTTTTGCCACTGTTATTTGTAGTTACTGGCTCAGGGCAGGGCCTGGGAGAGCAGACAAAAGTGAAATCCCATCTCTGCCCCAATCAACCCAGTCCAGCAAGAGAAGGGAAACCATAATTTACACTTGGATGCAATGAACTCCAGAGCTGAAATAAGCTAGGATGTCACTTCCCCAACTTACCAAGTGGTTACCACTTTGTGTTGGGTTTCTGGCCCTCACCAGCCTAGAAGTGTTCAAGATCAAAGGAACTAAGGTGAAGGGTTTTGTTATATTTTTTCAGCTTTATTGAGGTACAACTGACAAAATTGTAAGGTGTTTGAAGTATATATTGTGCTAATTTGATATACATCATGAAAGGGTTTTCATTATCTAGTTGATTAGCACATCCATCACTTGATATATTTATCTTTTTGAGTATGTGAGAAATTTTGAGTTCTATTTTGTTAGCAAATTTCAATTGTATGATACAGTGTTATCAACTCTACTTAACCATGTTATCCATTAGATCTTCAGACCTTGTTCATATAATAGCTGAAAGTATCTTTTACCAACTTCACCCTATCCCCCCGACCCCCACCCTGCTCCAATCTCTTGATTACTTTTCTATTCTCTGTTTCTCTTTCTCTCTTTTTAAACAAAATGTTTATTTATTTATTTTGAGAGAGAGAGAGAGAGAGAGAGAGAGAGAGAGAGAGAGAGAGAGAAAGAGAGAGCGCAAAGGGCTTGAACTCACAAACCATGAGATCATGTGAACTGAAGTCAAGAGTTGGACTCTTAGCTGACTGAGCCACCCAGAAACCCCATACTCTCTGTTTCTCTGAATTTGACCTTTTATTTATTTATTTTAGATTCCACATATGAGTGATACCATAGTATTTGTCTTTCTTTGTCGTGTTTAAGTTTGGCTGTATTTTTTAAATTTTTTTATTAGAGAGAGTGAGTGCACGCATGAGCCGGGCAGAAGGCAAAGGAAGCAGGGAAGAGAATCTTAAGCAGGCTCCACGCTCAGTATGGAGTCTGACACGGGGCCCCATCCCACAACCCTGGAATCATGACCTGAGCTGAGATCTAGAGTCAGACACTCAACCAAATGAGCCACCCAGGCGCCCCTGTTGTATTCTTAATCATAAAAATTCATTTACTCTTTTCGTTAATCATTTTCCTCCCAATCCATAAACACTTACTTCTTTCCCCTTAGAAACTTAGGGCTCTTCTGTTCTCAGAACCTCCTTTCCTGGGTCAATAATTCTTCCTTCTAGATGATATCAATTTTATTTGTTTTTTATTTTTGCCCAGTTTAGGTACATGATAAGTTAGTGAATACTGGCAGGTTAACATATTTTAGATTGTAGTAAACAGTAATAATCAATAAGATGCATTGAAAATTAATCTTCAACCTTACACTTTTCTTGCCTTCGTTTATTTTTATTATGGATAGAGGGGTTTTATAATATTTATTTTTGAGAGGAAGACAGAGGTTGAGCAGGGGAGGGGCAGAGAAAGAGAGGGAGATACAGAATCTGAAGCAGACTCTAGGCTCTGAGCTATCAGCACAGAGCCTGATGCGGGGCTCAAACCCATGAACCATGAGATTGTGACCTGAGTCAAAGTTGGGTGCTTAGACTGAGTCATCCAGGTGCCCCTTATTATGGGTAGGGTTTTTAGCATCTTCATTTCAGATACTGATTTTTTTCTCAATTACTTAAACATTTACTGTTCAGCAAAATTGGGCATGAAGTCTTATTCATTTTGCTCATGTCAGGAGCTAGGCACATTATATTTATTGTTCAATTCAATCTCACAACATACCCCCAAGGATCTATTACTATCTCTTTTTTACAGGATAGGATAGGAACTTGAAGTTCAGTTTCATAGCTAATGTGAATGGTACCCAGGCTTGTCTAACTACAATGACCAAGCACTTTTACTTTATACAACCCTGCCCACCTCCCACAAATATACGGTCTACTCAGGAAAAACAGCACACGTGCACAGTTAATCATCCCATCCTATCCCATCACATCACATTTCTTTCTTGATATTTGGCTTCCCTTTCCCTTATTACACATCTCCATGCCTCTGCACAAGTTACAACAATGGACCATAAATAGAGTAGCTTTTGAGACAATAGATATTGAATGGTTGAATGAATAATGAATAAAAAGAAGCCAATAACCTGGTGCAAGTAATAGGCTCTGGGAGCACTGAAGGTAGCATCTTAATTAAGAAAATGACATGAGATGGTTTCAAAGAAAATAAGATCTTTGGTAACCAATATTGGCAAATGGCTTTCTAGTAGAGAAGCATATGAGAAAGACAAGGAGGTGGACAGAGCTGGGGGCCTTGGGGAAAAGAGACTGAGGAAGTGGGTGACGCTTAAGGCACACAGGGAAAGTTGACAGGAGATGCAATGGCAGAAAGACTGAGGCCTTTGACTGAAGGGGGTAGATGTTGGGACTCCTCCTTGGGAGCAAGAGAAATCAGAGGTCATGCTTGAGGGGATGAAATTTAACCTGGGCTGGGCAGAGAGAAAGGCAATAACTTGGATCTTCACAAATAAATTACAGAATTCACTCTGGATGCTGGCATCTAGCCAGAAAGTCTCACCATCAGCCTTTAGTTTCAGCTGAAGAAAATGAGGAGAATTATACAATGCAAGGCAAAATAAAACATTTTCCAAAAAGTTATCACACTGCTCTCTCTAAAGGGAGCCCTGTGAACCTGTCTCCATGATAGATTCTTGAGCAACTGTTTACAAGACAGAAACGTGGCCTGGTGGCATTTTATTGTTCCAACAGGCTTCAAGGGGCCCTAAGTCAACATAACTTCCAGTTCTCACTGCCCACTGGCCACATCCCTGTGGCCAGGTACAGACACTATATGAGCCTGTGACTGTCAGGCACCCCCAGAGTACTGTCGTGACCCTCCACTCCCTGAGCACCCTTGGGGGTGGAAAATGGTAAGGCAGCAGAAGGGATCTATCTCTAGGGAATCAGATTCTTCCTCAGCCCTCAGCCCTCTCCTTGGGCAGGGGGCACTGGCCATGCAAGACTTCTAAACCCCGCCACGATGTGGTCTGCCCATGTCCTGGGGTGGAGGAGGACAGAAAGAACACTGACTCAAAGATCCTGAACAGAAATATGTTGTCCTGATGATAACAGGAAGGTGAGAGACACATGACATCAGCCAAGACCAGCAAAGTGCAGGTGACACTGAGCAAATCTGACACAGCTAGCTTTCTCTCTAAGTGTGCCCTGCCCACTGGCCACTTCATACCCTGTGCTGTAGCAGAAATCTCAGGCTCTTTCCTCACCCAAGGATTCTACTCTCTGACACTGGGGTCTACATAGCTAAAATGAGTGGTCCCTTACTGTGCCCCCTGTCCCCTATACACTGGCATTTGCATTTGAACAATGATCGAATGCCTGGGAGTTATAGCTCATTTTGGCATTAATGACAGGTGCCAGAGACCTTCTCTGTGATACTAGAGTCTTCCCTCTTCCCCTAAACTGTTCCACACTCATGGATTTATCTGTGGTGTAAAACACTAGACCAGAAGTCCAAATACATGGATTCTAATCCCATATCTGCCATGAATGGATGATACAAATTTAGGCAAATTGGATTCTCTAGGACTTTGTTTCCTCACATGTGCCATTGAAATGATGCTTCTCTTCTTCATCTCATAATGTGAAAGCACCAAGCCACCTGAGACTCTACTGGCAGATAACCTCACCTATGAGCAAGGCCCACTCAGCCTATGAGCTCTGACACCTGATCATCTTCTAGGCTGCCTTTGAGGATAGCTTCTCTGCCTCTGAGTGGACATCATCTCATTGACCTGCTCATGAATTTCCTGACCCTCACAGGACCAAGTCCATGCTTCTAATTTGAAAAGACCAAGCCCTTCACAAAGTGTTCCCGATTTACTTTTACATCCTGTGTCCTGTTGATAACGCCATGTAGCATCTGTTGGCCAACCACTATGGGCCAGACTCTGGTCTCTTTGTACCACCCTGCCTCCCACAATATGTAGTCTACTCAGGAAAAGTATAGCACAGGCACAACTAATGATCACATTACATCACTCTTCTCTCTTGACATTTGGCTCCTCTCTCTCTTAATGCTTTATGTACACCACTTCATGAATCCTTATAAATGAGATTTATGTATGACTATGATTTCCATTTTATGGATGTGGAGAAGAAGTTTGAGAAAGGCCAATGACTTGTCTATGAATCTCACAGTTATTAAAGTAGAGCTGAGATTCAAACCAAAGCCAAATCTTTTGCCTTAGGTGACTATTTCCCTTTTGAACTCTCAAACGTGCATGTCCTCAATCCTATGCCCTTATTGATGCTGTTGTCTTCCCATGGCATGCCCTGTCCTTACTCTATACATGTCTGGATGTCTTACATCCTTTGGGGTCTAACCCCAGTACAACCTCCTTCCAGAAACCTCTCCTGCTGATCCCAGCCCCTCGTGCTCCCTTGGCTCCTTGTGCCTTTTTATTAGGTATTCTATGTCGATGTGCATACTCCATTATGTGGCAAGCCCTTTGAGGACAAGAATAAGTCTTATTTTGCCAATACCTTCTAGAGTATGTTGACAGCTTCCTGCACTAGGGCTGCACCAGGGGGACCCAGATTCCAGAAGATTCTGACTCCTTCTCTCTTGTTGTCATAAGTTTCATCTTCATAGCAGACACAAGGGCTAGTCAGCTCCATTTTACAGATGAGAGATCTAAAGCCCAGAAAGAGAATAGATTTGCTCAGAGGTTCCAGCCAGAGAGGTAATTTCATTGACAAGGTGACACCAACTGTTTCCAATCTTCGCCTCCTGTTCTTTCTTCTCCACCAAAGTTTGGTCCCTGGCCTCTTTTGGGCATGCAGTGAGTGCATGTTGACATTTTTCAGAGGCTATACAATCAGGTGCAAGGAGTTAAGTAACGGCAGGAGCTGACATTGCTGAGCTCTTACAGTGTGCCAGGTACTTTCTGAACACTCCATCGACTTATCATTTAGTCCAACCAACAACTCTTTGAGGCGAGATTCATTTTTTATCATCACCTCTGGTTTTTTTTTTATTTTTTAAATGTTTTTTTTAATTTATTTTTGAGACAGGGAGATTGAGAGTATGAGCGGGGAGGGTCAGAGAGAGGGAGGCACAGAATCAGAAGCAGGCTCCAGGCTCTGAGCTGTCAGCACAGAGCCTAACGCAGAGCTTGAACCCATGAACGTGAGATCATGACCTGAGCCAAAGTCGGAGGCTTAACCGACTGAGCCATCCAGGTGCCCCACATCACCTCTGTTTGATACATAAAGAAGCAAGTCATAGAGAGGTTCAATAACGTGTCTGAGGTCACACAGTCCCAAAGTGGTGGAATCAGGGTTTAAGCACAGAGACTCAGACTCAAAGATCCATGAATGCACACACTACTCTGCTCAAAAGACAAGGAGCCTGGTTTCTGATTCCCACATATCCTCAGTCACACCTGGGTCCCACATACCTCACCTGTGGTTCATGGGGTGATGGTGAGGAATTGTGGGGTAAATGATGTAGGACACCCCATGTGAGGCTCTACTCTCCTTCAGTAAATGGTAGCCCTGAATGCTGCTGTGAAGCATCTCTCAACAACAGTGCCCAGACTGGCAAAAGGTTTTCAAGGCAATGAAAGAATTTGGCAAATGGAAATGTATAATTAGCTATTTATTTTCAGTTCACCACCACGAGTTGAGATAAAACATTAAGTGCATCATTCCTGTTGTGAGAAAGAGGTAGGTGAGAGTCAAGGTTTGACATTGGGTTTTAAAAGCTCTTAAATAATTACAGCATTCCGAGTAAACAAGGCCTTCATGCTTCATTAGGCAATGTGTATTATGGCTCCATTAACACACTGTGGAGCTTTTCCATCCCGTATTTTCCCGAGCAGGCTGAGAAGGGAACTAAAGACATCAGTGTTAATTGATAGCTAACCGATACAAACTTCCTCAAAGGGAACTGGTTTTTTAGTCTTAATTTGATTAATTATTAAAGCTTCTGGTACCTATCTTGATGAGGCAACAGGAAAACCAAATAATGTTACTATTTGTTCATGTGAAAACAGCCTGGTTATAGCTTCCGTGTACCTATACATTTGGGTGTTTGTCTTGATTCTTCCCCAGGTAAAAAGGAAAGCTGAGGGCATTTAAAGATAATTAACAACAGAGTACTGTTCTCACTTTCACTTCCTAGAAAATCCAGGACATTTCTTAGTTGTGACAATTTAGAGAGATTCTGCTTTTGCTCGTGGACTATTCTCTCTTAACCTGCTTTAATGCTTCAGTAACCCACAGTCTCACTACTTTAGTTCATGATAAAAATGCATGCTTTAATTAATTAGGATGAGTGGTTATCTGGGTGGATACCACTCACTGGTGCTTTTATAGTTAGAGATACAGAGGTAGGTATAGAAATAAATAGACACCAATGTAGACCTTTGGTCTGTAAGACCAAAGCAGGTAGGGAAGCCATAAATGGCCATCAGAAGACAGAATGGGTCATCAGTACAGAGCATTCATCACCTGATAGCTAAAGGAAATGAAATCTATTCCCTTCTGTTCCTATATATGTATAGATGTATACATATTTCAACAAACACATGTAGGCTCTTCTGTGTAGTGCCAAATGGTTAGATTCTGGAGCCAGATTCCCTGGTTCAGATTCCAACATCGTTACTTTCTACTGGATAACTTTGAACAACATACCTTCCCTCATCCATAAAATAGCAATTTAAAAAGGACCTCATGCAATTAATGTGAGATTAAATGAGTAAATAAATGCAAAATGGTTAAAACAGTTTGTGGTGTAAGTGCCTCGCTAGTATTTGTTGTTACTCCGATCATTATATTCTCTGGGTGCAGGCTCTGCTCTGAGGGGAGGTAGGATCATCAGATGTGGGTCTTATCCTCAGGAAATTCCTCACTATGTGCATGAAAACATTTGCACAAATAACTAATACAATTTAGAAAATAGCAAAAATCTCAGAGAGCAACATAAGAAAAATCATGAAGATTCAGAGGGAGTAAGCACACCTTCCAGCAGGCAGGATAAGGAACACCTTCTAGATCAGGAGGACATCCTATGTGGAGGGAAGGGTGTGGACAAGTGCCTAGAAGAGGGAAACTGCGGAGGCTTTCCACCAAGAAAAGTGATTCAAAGTGCCTGTAAATTGACTTTTCAAACTAGGCAGGGAAAGAGAAGTCAATTTGGGGGAATGGGGATAGAGGGGGAGACAAAGTTTGATAGGCCTTCCCCAGTTCATAATGCTAGGTGGTTCCAGGAAGCACACTGTAAGGCCAAAGCGGATGGGGAAGCCACAGACTGTCACCAGAAGAACGAGATCCCACCAGAATGGGATCATCAGCACAAAGCACACATTACCTGATAGCCAAAGGAAATGAGATCTCTTCCCTTCTCTTCCTCTTACTAGCCCTGGTGAGGCCTTGGGAAATTCCCTATGCTTCTCTGGACCCCAATCACCCCAACTATAAAATAAATGATTGGGGTTAGATAATCTCCAAAAACTCTTCCAGCTTTGGCATTCTAGGGCTCCGCCATTTTGCCAAGAGCCAAAGTGCCTGCCTCCCTTCCCTGCCTTGTTGCCCCCTCACATATCTTTCCTGCCCCTTCAGTTCCTTCATTTATACATAGGCAGACAGGACTCAAATAATAACATGCCAATAAATAACTTCAAAGTGAAACTATCAGCAAAGAGTTAAAAATATGAAAAGCAGAGGTGGAATTGACTTAGAAGACCCGGCATTTCTGTAGACAATTTTATGGCAAGGCCATCTTTTCAAGGCCTTCATGACTTGATCATAAAGCTATTAAGTAGCTCAAACCACTCTTTTTTTTAATGAAGTGGTTCTTTGGACAAACACTTTAGGCTAAGAGGTAATGCTGCTGCAGCTAGAATTGGAGTGTTCTGCGAAGCACTAACACAAGCTCTCACTGTCTTTTATCCGACCCACTCCATGTGACGTTGAACTATTTGAATTAGGATTCAACCAATACCATTTAGAGTCCTTATGCTCCCCCAAGTTTCTCAAGATTTGACTATGTCACTTCTATTGACATGATTAACTTCTCATTAACTTTAATGGAAGCTGTAGGGGGTGAAGTCCATTTAGTTGTCTGGGACTTTTGCTTCTCAATGGTAAGTTTTAGAGTTTTATTGGCCTCATCATTATAAACATACTTTAGGTAATCACTACTAAGGGACAGTGGCTCCTGAACGAAATGGAACTTTTCCATCCAGTTCATTTAATAAACTAATAGATGTTAATGAATAGAAGGACCACAAAGATCATTGAGTCCTACCATCATTTGAATGTCCTTATAACCTTCCTGCCAGCTAGTAGTCTAGCCTCTGCTAGCCTGGGAGCCTTCTTTCAAGTGCTCATCATGTGACAAATATCTGAGATATCACCATTATGCTTACCCTCATTTGGGCACATTCCTATTTGTATCCATGGTTCCCAGTTAGCCACGAACAATGTTTTGCCTACGACCCATCTTAAGGCTACCATTGACCTGCTTGGATCAAGCCAAGTCTCAGAGAGGAGGACCTCGAAAATGCACCTGTGCCTTAGTTATGAACATTATAAAACCAAGGAGTGGTCCTTAGGCCTGTTTGGCAAAATGTAACAATACTAGTTGTGATAGGTAGAATAACTACCCTCTCCAAAGATGTTTATGTCCTAATTCCTGGAAACTGGGAATATGTTGTCCTGCATGGCAAAAGGGATTTTGCAGATATGATTGTGTTAAGAATATTAAGATGAGAAAATTACCTTGGATTATCTAGATGTGTCCAAAGGACAGAGTCCCTAAAGGAAGGAGATAGGAAGGTCAGGATTAGAGAAGAAGATGCAATTGGAAATCAGAGTGATGTGGGGCCATGAATCAACAAATATGAGAAGTCTCTACAGGCTTGAAAAAGTCAAAGAAATGGATTCTTTTCTAGAGCTTCCAGAAGGAGCATGGCCCTATTGCCACCATGAGACTGATTTGGGACTTCTGACCTCCAAAACTGTAAAATCATAAATTTGTGTGATCTTTAGCCAATAAATTATGGTGATTCATTATAGCAGCAATAGGAAACTAACACACTAGTAATCATAAAATCAATTTATGCCTTCATTGGATGAGTTCATCTAGGGGTGTATCATGTTCTATGGAACTGACTCAAGCTATCCAAATTTACAAAAGTCTGAGAACACAATCTGAGACTAATTTTATTAATTATGATGTATTGACATTATTTCACCCAAAACACCCCATTTCTAGGATCAGGATATCTGAAAATGGAACTGTGTGTCAGAGAATTGTCTAGTGAAGGAAGAATCAGAGGAGAGGAAATTAGATGATCTTATCCAGTATTTTTTCTCATATGGCAAAATCTAATCAATTCTCTCTGGCCTGTTTTAATACTCTTACTGCTCAGGTCTGAAGGACTGATTCTTTCTTGCTCAGAAAGTACTATAAGCAGTAGTCAATTTTTCTTCTCAACCTTTCCTTTATTATTTGCCCTAATTAGTCACAAAAACACCTTTCACTTTGTGCCAGTCAGGGTCACACCTAAATACATCTTCCTGATAGACAGAACCAATTAGAAGCTTCAGGGCTACCACACATCTTACATTAATTATGTTTGAAGTTGGGATTTTTTAAATATCTTAAAGAAGTATGGGGGCAAATGCTCTAGTTTCACTACAAGTACTCAGAAGTCACCTCCACATGGTTATGTCCTGGAAACATTCCATGTACAAAGAGTGTCATACATTTCTTCTAAACTTCATTCCAGAGAGCAATATTTTCTGACATTCTCCCTCAAATCAGTGAGTTATGCCCTACTTGGTTCCTGTGGAGTCCCTGGCCTTAGTACAGTTTTGAGATATAAAAGAAATCTGTGTGCACACCCTTTCTTCAGTAAAGAATCTCAGAGTCACCTCTGACTAATTTCTCTCCTTAAGGTCTTATGTTTAAGTTGTCATCAAAATCTTTTTTATTTCCTTACAAAATGTCTCATGATTTAGTCTTTCATGAGGTCAGGTCTACAGCGCTTGCACAGTCCATCCCTTTGGATCTCCCTTCTACCACCTTGAATTCAACCAGTGAATGATGGGATGGGCTTCGGATGTGGCCTCTCCATCTGCTTTGACCTCTGCCTGTTCCCAGAATTGTGCACTCACTCCTCTACCCACAGTCTTTTAAGGGTTGACACTGATTTCACACCAAATCCAACTTACCCAACTCATTTCCAATTGGTACTCTACCTCTTGAACTTTATTTCCCATTATTTACTTAATAAATATGCCAATCAGATTGCTTTCCTATATATCCTATCTCACAAGATCCCTAGAAACTTGCCTGTGCTGGATGCCACTCCTCAACCCCTATAAGTTTCATAGGAAGAGATGCCTGGGGGTAATGACTGTTGTCGAATATAGAGTTGATGGTAAAGGATAGCTCTCTGAGGTCAAACATAGCTGGATTCTAGTCCTAGTGCTGTCATAACCAACCTGAGCCTAAGTATAAAGTAGGGAGGATAATAATACTTATTTCATAAGGTTGAAAGGGGTAAATGCTGTTGGGTAAAGCCCAGTGCCTTTTAAACTACATAATGTGTATTCTTAAATAGAAAAAGAAAAAAGAAACAAACAACAGCAACAAAACTCCTCATGAATCTGAAATTTATCCAAGCTGCTGAGACTCAAGAACCTCTTAGATTCAGAAGATGTTAATTTCTTATTGATTCCTTCCCCCCACCCACTTTCTTACTGGTTCCCTATTGACTTTACAGAGTCAATGAGAAGATACCCAATCTGTAGCCCATACAGTGCTAGAATAAATAGAACCCAAGGATAGGTGGTTTATCCTGTGAGTTTAATGACAGAAAAATAGGGCAGCCAGAAATTTTTATACCAACAAATTCTTAGAGCATAAAAGGGTCATTTTGATATTAAAATAAAAGTCACTTTAATGATAGTCTCTGCAGTGTGTCACCACATAATACCAAAGAAAGATTATCTTATACTAAAATCTAAGTAATTAACTCTGTCACCAACTAATCTTTGACCTTAGTTTCAAGATCTGAAGGATAGAAGACAAGGTCTTCCATCCAATATATTCTTCTATTTTAGTTTCTTCAGGTTTCCAATGCTGTAAGAACTATAAGAGAGAAAAATAAGGAATAAGAGAGAGGGAGAGGGAGACAGGGGAATAGAGAGATAGGTTGGCTTAGGGTTCAAAACTATGTTCAAAATTGAATTGAAGGCTAAAGTTTATTTAATTAAGGATAGCAATGACATGTTTAAAACAATCTTCATGGTCATCTTAAAGCTGCTTTAAGTCAGGACTTTCAACAATGACTTCTGTCTCTCATGACCACTAACCTCATAAGATTCACACATTTTGAGGATGCCTCACAAGAGAGACACTAACTCTGGACAACTCCAAGCTCTAGGATGTCTTCCTCATGTCAAAATATGAAGCTCCAGGCAGGATCGCTGGCTCCAACCTTGAGCAGTCACTTACCTGAATCAAAAAGCTAGAAGCCAAAGCTGAGCCTACAGCCTCCACAATCTCAAGAAGCTAGAAGAAAGCTTCTTGAGCTCAAAACACCTTAGGGAGGCCAAGGTATCTACTCCAAGAAATAGCCTGAGGCTGCCAGATTTTTAGCCTAGTTTTGCTGGAGTCCTGTCCTACCCAAGACACGGGGAACACAAAGACTGAAGACTTGCTTCTTGTCCTGACCTTGTTCTGCCCTTCCATATTCACCTTCTTTCCTTGATGGCAAGATGTGCCTGATGACATAAGAACCTTTGAAATCCATCCCTTAAAGTCTAAGCTAGAAACTAACTCTTAGTTCTTGGTACTAGGCTTCCAGAACTGAATTTTTCTCCAGCCTAAGGCATGGTCAGCCAAGGAGACTAAGCCCCATGTGGGCAGCCTGGAGAACGTGAGCAATCGACAAGCAGAAGAGCAAGTTTGTGTCAAGAATCTACTCCTTTTCTAGTGAAGCCTAAGGATTTAAAACACCTTGTGATCAACCTGGGCATTTATGTCCCACAAAAGAGTCTCCATGCAAGTTTCCTCTGTTCCAGTCTTTTCTGTCATTCATCCAGAAAGAATGGCAATCTTACTTGTATTTAAGCAAAAGGAAATTGTGTGTTTGGTGTAGTTTAAGATAGATACAAAAACCAAGATATGAGAACCTGAAAGCCTATCAATCACCCAGGGCTGAAAATACTTTTTTTCTGTTGGTCCTTTAGCCTAAAAAAGTACTGAGCATGGCAGGAGTGCTCCGTATTAGTTTCCTCTGCCTGCTAAACAAATTACCATGAACTTGGAGGCTTAAGAAAATACCTTATTTTATTAGAGTTCTGGAAGTCAGAAGTCCAAAATCAGATTCACTGGGTCAAATCAGGGTCTCAGAAAGATACTGTTTCTTCCAGAAGCTGTAACCTGTGTCTTGGCCTGCATTCCTTGGCTCATGGCCCCTTCTTTCCTCTGCAAAGCCAGAAGCTTGTAATATTGCTTCAGTGTCATCTTACTTCCTCTGTGTCAAATCTCTCTCTGCCTCTGTCTCCTTTAAAAAGAAAGAAAAAAAGTTTATTTATTTATTTTGAGGGAAAGAGTGTAAGTGACAGAGAGAGAGAGAATCCCAACCAGGCACCACACTGTCAGCGTGGAGTCCTACTCAGGGCTTAAGCTCACCAAACATGAGACTGTGACCTGGGCTACAGTCAGATGCTTAACCAACTGAGCCACCCATGTGCCCCTCTGTCTCCCTCTTATAAAGACACTTATGATTACATTTAGGGCCACCAGACAATTCAGGAAACTCTTCCCATGTCAATACTCTTAGCTTAATTGTATCTGTGAAGTCCTTTTTGCTATGCAAGGAAACATTCACAGCTTCCAAAGATTAGGACCTGGATTTCTTTGGGGGACATCCTAGGGAGTAGGAAAAGGTGATGAATCTGACACCTTCCACAGTAAAATTAATCTGAGAGCTCACTGATGGGGTGCAAGGTCAGAAAGTTGGCAGACTCTCTTCCTTGGAGCATCTCCAAAGGTTATTGGGAAGGGGTAAGACCCTTACAGAGATCAGGCACAGCTATTTGGCAAACAGACACATTCTTCAGACCGTAGCAATGAGCAGGTGGTAGCACTCTGAAGGTCTGTGCAGTGGGACCTCTCACTCCCATATTTGGAAGTTTGCACCTTTCCAGGAAAGCCCATTAAGTCCCCTTCTAAACCTAGTGACTATTTCTGGCCTTTCCTGCTATGGAACCTACCCTGGAAAGAGTGGAAGATAGCAAGCGTGGTGTTTGAGCCACTGTGTCAGGGACAACCAAGAGCAGATCAAGGGGTGATGAGGGGCTCCGAGGACTCCCTGGAGATCCTGAAGTAGGTGGATACTGCCTCAGTGCTGGGACCATGGAGATGACCTTCTGGAATATGATTGGTGGGTCTGGTGTTTCCCAGGATAACTTCAGACCCTGTCTGGACTGAGAAGGGCCTGAGTTTGGATGTTGGGACCTGTGGTACACACAGAGTTACTTGTCTGAGCTAGTGCCACTGCCAATAGCCACATAGCCATAAGACCTCCTGAGCTCACTACCAGATTCAGACACTCCAGAAACAAAGGAAAGGCTTAAAGAAGGCATGCCCTGGTATCTCGATCCCCAGGCTAACACGTCTTCTTGAAGAGCAGATCCCATTTCTGCAGGCTGTCTACACTTGAGATCCATACCCTCCAGATTCACCCTACCCAATACGCATGTCCTGTCCAGAGCTCAGGGAGCCCAAGAGCTCCCAGAATCTCCCAGGACTGTGGTTGCCTGTGGCATTCCTCCTCTCTACAAAGAAAGACGACCTTGCCCCTGGGGAACCGTGGTCCCCTCCCCAATCCTAAAGGCATTTTTTTTTAACTCCCTTTATCCTTCCCAGTTGAATCTTCTCATTCCTGAATATCTAATATTCTGAGTCCTGGGGTTACATTTAAATCAAGACTTCTGACTACCTTATTGGGTACAGCATTTTCATTGCCTTCCTTTTCTATTATTTGATGCCTTCTTTTTATTTAATGACTTCCAAGGGCTCCCGTGGCACCCAGATTATGTAAGTGCCAGGACTGGAATAAATGATGCCAACAGCTTTACAGCCCGGAAGGAAAACATTTAAGTGAATTTAATTTCATTTCCTTTTATTCTAGCACCCAAAGACTAGAGGAAAATCATATGAAGGTTGTCTGTTTCTCTTTTTCTGCAACAAGGGGAGAATTTGCCAGCAGAAAAGCTTTTTCTAATATCAGTTTAATTTTTCTTTTATAAAAGGCACTCAGAATATGGAGTCCGTCTGCATTGCCATTTCTCTGTTGTTCTTAATTTGAACATTCCAGCGTGATTGCTTTTAAACGCATTTCCAGGGCTTCAGCTCTTTTTAATTAGTGAGGCTTCCTTTTCTTTTGTCCTCTTTTCTTTCTTTCTTTCTTTTCCTTTCCTTCCTTCTTTCTTTCTATCCTGTTATCACTCTAGTTGATTTGTTTTCCATCTTCACTCTCTACCAGCCCCTTTCCCCCCGCCACCTAACTCATCTATCTCCCCGTCATATCCATGGTTTTACATAAGCTAGTAAAAAGCTGCATTATCTGTGTCTATAAAGATAAGGTCTCCGGTTTTTCCTCAGTGCCTCTTATCACCTCTCATCCTCATGCTTAGGAAGAGAATCGAAAGTTTACAAGGATATCTTTTTTTGCAATAGGGAAAACCCTACTATGCTGTGTTATAAAAAGGGAATTATGAAATTAGAGGTGGAAGACAAAACATTTTAACACCTCCGCTATTTTTCAGGGAGGGGGGACTGAGTCCAGTGCTGCTGCCACCCAGCCACCCAGGCCTCTGAGGTTATCACTGACTGCAGTCCCGCACCTGTTCTGGGGCGGGGGTCACCCCCTGGGCTCCCACCTCTCCGCCCCTGAGAACTTAGGGGCCCCTTTGGAATTTCTCTGCCAGAGCATGGCTGGGGTGTTCTGCAGTTGAAAAAAGACAGAATTAAAATGAAAAAGAAGTATCGGTTCTAGTCTGATTTTTGACACTGATCGGCCATATAAATTTTGATGGTCATTTCAGGCTTCAAATTTCAATTTACTCTTTGTGAAATGTTACTAATATCTACCTGGCCTATCAGCATACAGAACAGTCAATGACACTATGACAGCAATGTAACGGGACAGCTGGTAGCTACACTTGTGGTGAATGTAGTGTCATGTAGAAACTTGTCAAATGACTAAGTTGTGCACCTGGAATTAATGTAGCATTGTGTTAATTAAACAAACAAGCGAACTGGTCTATAGGTCTTTATACATTTTTCCTGGAAAATTTCACCCAATGCCATAAATCAATGATCATCCATGAGTGATGATTTCCAAATCTTATCTCCACCCAGAGCTTACTCCTGAAGAGAATATCTATTTTCTTATTCACTATTCCCACTTGAGTGGTCCATCCCCAGTGCCTTAATTCAATCAAGATGGCTACCACAACCTATTATGCTTCTCTTCCTCTGTTGCTTGTCTTGGTGAATGGCACCCTCTGGTACTCTGTTGCTTACATCCAAAAAGTAGAAATCCTGTTAGTTTTCTCCTAAACCCCCAGGCACATTGAAGAGGCTGTGATACTCTCTGATTTCTTTCTCCTGAATTTCTTTTCATTTCATACTACTTTATCCATCCTCATTGTCTACTCAAGGGTTTGATTGTCTCATACTTAGATGATTTCCACTACCTCTAACTTGTCTTTTCTTCTCTTAGTTTATCCCTTTCCAACTCATCTTCTACCCCTCACCACTCTTAACCATCCCAATCACAAATCTGATCATACTCTCAGAGTGCTCAAAATTCCCTCATCATCTAAAACACCCCCAAAAAGGTAAAACTCCTTCACAATGTTCCTCATGCCAACTCTCCAAGCTCCTTTAACTCCCCATCTCCATTAACACACACACACACACACACACACATGCACACACACACACGCACACACACACACACGCACACACACGTACTCACCACCAACTTATTACTCTTTGACACCATAACAAAGTTATTAATTCTCATTAGAGGTCTCAGATCTGCATACAGCAGACCCCTTTTGCATTATCTTTGTAGTCTTCAAGCCTGTTTCTTTGATTCTCTCACCCACAGTGGAGAAGCTTGCACTTTTGTGCCACTTGATCTTTCCATTCTGGTCATGTTGGTAGGGCTGACATAGATTCTGAAGCCAAGCATGGCTGGGTTTCTATTCCACACCAAGAATTTAGAATTTAGACTTAGAGCTATAAATTAGATACCGGTGGTTTAGCAAGTTCCTTTTCTGTTCTTTTTCAGCTCCCTCATGTGGCTTGGCAGTAACCTGCCTTGGCAAAGTGGGATGCGCATCAGGCATTTCCATTTTTGTTTAAGTAAGATGAAATGGGTTTCTTTTACTTGCTACCAAATGAGTCTGTCACTCATCAATGTGTTGAACATCTGCTTTTCCTCTGACTGAATCATTCTCCAACTCTTTTCATCTTACAAATTTTCATTCATCCTCAAGACCTAGCTCAATTATTGCCTCCTTTGCAAAGTCTTCATTCAATACACCCTCTCTTATAGACAAATTTATGTACTCCTACCTGTGAACTGTCCCTGTATTTTGCTACCACGCATAGTCATTACTATGTTTTTAAGACAGTTTTGTCCATAAGATCACAAGCTTCTGATGATAGTGACTATGTCATATTCATATTTTTATCTCTGGCACTAGGGGAGAGCATCACACATGGAAGGCACTCACTACATTTATCTTAAATGAGTGAATTGATACTTTTGAAAAGTACTCTGTAAACTATTAAGGTTGATGCAACTATTAAATGGAAATTTCAAAAGACCACATTTTTTTCATGTATAAAACAAAGGTCTTCTTTCTAATCTAATCACTAGATGATCACATAGGTCATCTCTTCATCTAACATTCTGATTAATGCTTTGTCCTGAATTTTATATTCATCATGGATATTATCAGATGATCAACTTCCCATAAAAATTAAGACAAACACAAAGGGAAGGAAAGAGACTGATCTACCTAACAAGTTAGAGAAATAAAAGACTACCTGCTAATAGATCAGCCTTCCAAACAGCTCTCTGCCTTTTATTTGAGGTCACTTTAAGGTCAAATTGTCAAAAAATATTTTGACAGCCTATTTCAACATTTTATTTTCACTTTAGAGCTGAGGGTAAAAACTCTTTGTTTCTGCCCCTAAAATGTTTCTTTGTTTATGAAAGAAATTGAAAAATCTCATGTACCATCTCAAAACAGAAGTCATTTATCCTTCCATCCATCTAAGAAAAAGACTTGTCTCCCTACATCAACCACCCCAAAAAAGTATGAACAAGCAGCAGCCTGAACTGTACTTTGGGTCCAAGGAAAATTCTAGATCAGAGTAATACATCTTGGAATTGGTTCATCAATCTCGAAACACAGTCCTCATTTTTCTGCCTCTGTGATTTTGTTGTCTAACCCTTCGACTTGGAATAACATTCACACGCCTTTTTTCTCCACCACCTATCAAAGTCTCAGCTCCTTTAATTAATTCTACAGTTAACTTATGTCAGAATGATACCTACAAATATTTTTGAAAGGATGGTGTAACAAACACTGGTGAGAAATCAGAGAACTAAGCTTTAATACTGAATGTAACAATAGATATGACACCTTTCCTCCCTAAACCTCACTTTAGTCATTTATGAAAAAGTAATCTTCAGTATATGAGGAAATGCCTTCCCATGATTTGGTGACAGTAACAGAACCAAAAAGCCAGTGTAGGTCACCTTTCATTTCAACCAACAGCTAATCGATGTAGGCAATGTACCAAGAGGCAGAGTCCATTGAAAAAGAAAAAGAAATTAGCATATTTATTCCTGTAGTTAAAGTCCTAAGAAAGTTAGAATAATTTCTTACTCTCAGAAAACAAAAACAAAAAATAGACCACACTCAAGTTTGTGCAGAGATGGGTAAAAGAATTGGAGTACGTGTCACATGGGGGGAAAAAGGGGGTGGGAAGAAGGATTGAGGTGGTTAGGGGGAAAAGAGAGTATGTGGGTGCAGTGAGGGGGCCAAAGCATGGGTTTATCTGCAAAAAATGTAGAGTGCTTTTGAAGCAGTGATTAGACTTGCTCTGTCTATCCCAGAGTTCCTTGGGAAGCAATAAATAAATTCTTTGTCGCTAGAAGAACTTAAGTAAAGTCTGGATGACTCTTGGAGAGGGATATAGTAGAGCAAGGTCAAGTATAGAATGATGGGTTACACACAGCCTCTAGGACAGGTTCAAGCTCTGAATCATGGCTTAGCACACCTCCAGAGAATGCAAAAATTCTCTTTCCTAGGTCCTAACCACATGTGGCTCTGGGGTAGCCCTCAGGCCAGAATCAGAGTGCATTTGTGAACCACTGGGAGGCAGTCAAGATTGTTACAGTCAGGAAATACACCAAAGGTAAGTTTACCAGACTCCAAGGGGAAACCGCGTTGGGCTGTAATGGCCATGGCCTAGCCCCAGTGAACAATGGATTTTCTTTATTACTGGATACACCCAGACAGTTAAAGCCTTTGCTGTTTAATCCCTTAGGTCAGCCTCTTGATTCAGAGTCTTCCAAGTGAAATAATATATGGCATATTTCAGCTTTTTAAAACAGGTGTCTGATTTATTCAGTTGTCAGTCTCCCTAGGACTACCTGATGGGAACTTACACTAATAGGAATCAAGGGAGTTTAGAACACCTGCTGAGATGCAGCATATTCTCTTTATAGACAATATGCAAAGAAGCAATGTCAGTGAGGCCAAATCTCAATGGGATGAATAAGAACAGAGAGGCAATAAGTAGATGGACTTCATTATAATACAAATTTTTAAATGTAGCAAGTTATAATGTAAAAGTTACCCAGAAGCATGGAATTCCTATAGCTAAATGAAAGGGACTTGGAAACCAGCAGAATTATTTTGCTTTTAACTTTTTTCTTTGGTAAACAGAAATCATCGAGTCTCACAGCACTGAGGAAGACCTAAAGACAGCTTCCCTCTCCTGTGCAAATGTGAAAACACCTAAATATTTATGAATAGGGAAATGCATACATAATTCTTATATATTTGTACAATGAAATACCATGCAGAAATTAAAATAACTGAAAAAATGTAAATGGTGATATTTAAAAAATTTATAAGCTACTAATCATAAAGATGTTTATAGCACAAGCAATACAACATATGATTTATAATTGCCTACATATGCAGTAAAAATATAAAATCTTTGGCAAGAAGAGTAAACACTGAATTGATGATAGTGTTTACCTCTAAAAGGAGAGAGAGGAAATAGAACATAACTGGGGAAGAAATAAAAAAAGAACTTCAACGTTATTTATGAATTTATTTGATAAAAATTTTGGAATGAAAATTTAAAAAATTAAATATCTTCAGCATGGTGACTTCCTTAATACAGTCAAGTCCTTTGCTTTATTAGTTCTCAAAATTTAGTGTGCTTCAGAATCACCTGAAGGGCTTGCTTAAACACAGATTTTTGGACCTACTCCCAAAATTTCTGACTCAGTCAATCTGGGGTTGAGCCCAAGGGTTTGTGTTTCTAACAAGTTACCAAGTAATTTTTTGCTGTTGGGCCAGGGCCACGTTTTGAAAACCAATGCCTTGCAATATAGTTACTCCTTAGTGAATATGCATTGAAACTTTGAACTGCCTAAAGATTAGATTTTAGCTTAATCTTTATAACTTCCATGGAGCAAACAGACCATCAATAAATATTTGGAAATTGAAAGAATTCATCATTTAAATGATGTACACACACACACACACACACACACTCTGCAGTATGATAGCCACTCAACAGCATGCAGAGTAAATATGACATTAATGGTAATAACTTGACAATTTTAGAAAAGGAAATAAAATGTTACCGACGATGGTAGATCCTCCTCAGGGATGGCTTCAAGATATGGTCACAGTATTCTCCACAGCAGGATGTGTCTTTCAACTCAGAGGACTTGAGGCGTTCCTAGGAAAGCCCAGAGTCAAGATATTGGGCAAAAACAGAGACACTAGATCAGAATACTACACCAGATTGATTTTGTCATGTGATATCTACTTGTTCACCCCTCGGGAAGATCCAGAGGCTCCCTCTACCTCTGTAAAGAGACTGTGAATGGGAAGCCTCATGAAGAGCTCCGCGAAGCTCATGAGGGTTCTTTGCTGTAGGCGAAGTGAGAACTCTTGCCACCAAAATGAACTCCTTGGACCCAGTGGGTAGGATGGGATCCTGGGATAGCAGAGACCAAGGGGCGGGCCTTCATCACAGAGATGCGGTGGATGCGTTTACCCTAACTAGCGGCAGAGTGAAAGCAAACGTCAAGAGGGTTTGAGATTTTTAGCCTTGTTTAATCGATCAGAGTGCCCCCCAAACTGAAATGGGTGGGCAGCTTTACTTGATTCTTCTGAGGAGCGAGGCTTACTTTTAAGCTCTGTCATGTAAGCTCTCTGTGGCTTTGGGCAAGTTACTCAAATACTTTGAACATCAGGTTTTATATTTGTGAAAGAGCAGAGGTATAGATTTTTGTCCAAATTCTAAGTTTATGAAGTATAAAATGAATGAATATTTAGTAAGATAACATTTGTAGGGTATTTTTAACAAATTGGAAAGTATTAAACAAATGTAAGCAACTCTCATCTTCATTATCAATAGTATTTGTAAAGAAGTTGTAGAGGTCTGTGACATAATGAAGTGTCAAGAAGACACAGCCCACTAAAGTCTAACCCTTTTCCTCTCAGAACTTATGTCTTACTTAATTGGGAAGCTAAGATAAACATAAATACACAAATAGATACAGATATATAAACAAAGACATAGAACCAAACAAATGTGCATGCGTGTGCACACACTCATGCACCCTCACACACCACTAACAATAGGAGGTGTCCCTAATGGATGTATAAGAAAGCTTTTAGCTAAGGGGCGCCTGGATGGCTCAGTTGGTTAAGTGTCCGGCTTTGGGTCAGGTCATGACCTCACAGTTCATGGGTTTGAGCCTCGCATTGGGCTCTGTGCTGACAGCTCAGAACCTAGAGCCTCCTTTGGATTCTGTGTCTCCCTCTCTCTCTGACCCTCCCCTGCTCATGCTCTCTCTCTCTGTCTCTCAAAAATAAATAAGAAACATAAAAATATTAAAAAAAAAAAAAGAAAGCTTTCAGCAAGTGAACCAAACTACTTTAAAATTTTTTTAATGTTTTATTAATTTTTGAGAGAGAGAGAGAGACAGACAGACAGAGTACAAGCGACGGAGGGGCAGGGAGAGAGGGAGACACAGAATCTGAAACAGGCTCTAGACTCTGAGCTGTCACATAGAACCCGGCACGGGACTCAAACCCATGAACCTTGAGATCATGACCTGAGTTGAAGTCAGAAGCTTCACGAAGCCACCCAGGTGCCCCCAAACTACTTTTTAAAAATTTAGAGAATTTATTAGATCATACATATGAATAGTACAGTAAAAATGTTGTTGTTGTTTGGGCTAAGTTTAAATACTACGCTTCTACAAAGCCACCAACGACCCAGTGTCCTGATGTCTCTCCACTGTGCCTTTTGCAGCACAGGACTTCAGACTGCTCTGCCAATCTCAATATGATTGACAAAATCTTTCATGCTTCTTTATCCATAATCAGCAAGAAAAAGATGTCCCAGCAGTGCCCAAAAAATGTCTTATGGTTTACTGTGATTGATTGTGCCCAGCCATGGACCAATGCCTAGGACGAAGGGATGGTATGTTCCAAATGACTTAATCCATCCTAACATCAATACTGAGCTGGAAGTAGAGTTGATCTTGTCTGACAACATGGCTGAAAATGCACAGGGGGGCAATTCACCAGAACAGTTCAGGATGCCACTGTTGGCGGCAGAAGGGGGTGGGGGGAACAGGTATCAGAGAAGGACTGGGAGCAGAAAGGAGGAGAAGGGAGAAGAAGAACAGAACAAAATATTAGAAATTTGTCCACTGCAATGACAATTAGGTAACTCAAATGAGAGGAAAAGCTTGAAAGCCATGAGTTTCTAGCAAGCACTGTGACAGCGTCAGGTCAGAGAGTTGAGGCATCTTATGAGCACATCATGTTAATTTGTGTATAATAACAAACAAATGATGATGAAGAAGATGTTGGGGAGAAGTCTGGTAAAATCACTGCCTTCTGCCCTTATGTTTGGGGAGTGAGTGGGAGAATGTTGATGGAAAATAAGGAAGGAAAAGCTATGTTCTAGTTAAATTCGTAAATCTTGACTTTCATAATGTGTATTTTGTAGTCAAATAACTTGTTACCAAGGATAGCAATTGTAGAGTAGCTTAATGTATTCCTTCCTGAAATGTGCCATCTGACCTTAATGTAGCATTGGAGCTGAAAAAGTACTTTTATATTTTTTATACAAGGAAGATATAATTAACAGCAATTAACTGGGAATGCATTATCTTTCCTATTTGAACTCTTCTTTAAAAGCTTGAATTTCTTTGAAATATTTCTTATTTTAATAGAATGGTTTCATATCTGGAGAACTTTTACCATCTTAATGGACCCTGTTCCAGAGACAGCTGAAATTTGGGGAAGAGAGAACTACTTACATGACCTAGAATATTTACCTGCGACCTTGAGAGCTCTATCGGCTTCAGTGGCATAAAAGCCTACTTAGCAAAAATTGACCTCATTTATACATTTCAATGAAACTTCTCAGGTCTGAAAATCCCAGCCTCAAGGCCACTTTTCACAGCATATACATACAGGCGCAGAGAGGGGGGAAATATGGCCACTACCCAGTCGTAAGTGAGGTGGATTCCATACCCTGTAGAATAAAGACTGAGACTAATAGATCTGTATTTGCTTCAGGCTAAAAGTGCCCAAGCCTCGGTCGTACTGGAACCTGTGTGTGATGGATTGAGTAGGGAAAGGAGCGCTTAAAGCTGAGGTTATGAATTGTATTTGCTTGTTTATCATTCACTTAGCAAAATGGAAACGATTCTATTAAGTATATTACAAACAGTTCTTTGGAAAGAGTACCCCCTAATCAGGTCACAAAACAGAATTTCAACCCCGGAGCCTAAATCCAATTCTCCTCTGACAATAACAGAGAAGTAATACCCATGTGTGTTATATACAGAAGAGCTAAATTAAGATGGTCTGGAGTTGATCTGCTCTTAATTTTCCCAGCAAGTCACAAATTCCCTGTAATTCACTTCTTTCCCCTCAGATACAGTGGGGAGAGCACTGGATTGGAAAATCAGACGACCTGTTTCCAACTCCAGCACACACCAGCTGGTGACATCTTTGGGCAAGTTACTTAATCTCTCTGATTCTCAGTCTCTTCATATGTAAAAAGATATTAACACTTTCAGAGCTAACCGAGATTGTGTTATAAAAATGTATCCTATATCATTATACCTATAATTTTTTTATTCTATCCAGAATAAATAACAGATTTACAAACCATAATTTAAATACTAATAAGAATAAGAGAAAACAGAGGGATTTACTGATACCTCTCTTGTTTCCTTGTAGTCTATACAAACTTCCATTACAGCATTCGATAATTTTTTAATCAATATGTCTTCACTACTAGACTCGGTTCCCAGATAGCAGGAAGCTCATCATACAAATTCTTGCCCAGTCCCCAGCAAGTCCTTGACACTGAAGCACATTCTCGGTAATGAACAACTGAACTGCTGGAATGCAAGCATTCATTTTCACTTCTAAAGAATTCGGGGTGGTCATTGATGTATTTGCTGCCTAGTCCTGTGGGTATGTATCCTGACCTCTCTGAAGACAACCTCTCCAGATACAATTCCATCTCCCTGGTGTGGAAGTCCCTTGCTGGGACAGCCCCTGCACTCCATTCCAAAACAGAATCATTCTTTGCTTCTTGGGTTTAATTAAGCCAAAGACTATCTCCATTGAGTTTTTCTTTCCTCATAATCAATACTGTTAACTGCTTCTTCCTATGCCTTTCTATAATTATAGGAAGCTACTTTGTATCAATTGTCTTGTTCTCTTTCAGATGCAGACCTGTTGTGTGGTGGATGGTGAAGAAATTTCAGGGACAAAATTAACATTCACATCAGATTAATGAAACACACCAATTATCTAGAAGAGCAGATTCCTTGGAGCAGTGTAGAATTAGAGGTAAGGTAGGTTTGCCCCATCTCTGCCCCATCTCTGCATCTTTGATACTCACTGAGTATCTTGGGCAGATGGCTTCACCTCTCTATCATCCTTGAGCAAAATGAATAATGAGGACCAGATGATCTCTGAGCCCTCTTCCATGTCTGATATTTGGATTTAAGGTATATTTTATGTCCCATAAAACTGAATTGGCTGTGTATTGAGAATAGTGTGAGCCAAGGCCAAAAACAATGGTTCTGCATTAGGATCAAGAATGAATCTGCATGATCTTGAACTAAACAAATGTGAAAGAAGTCTTAATGAATCTTTTTCTCTGTAAGTGTGAGTCTCATGGTTGGTGGGTAGTAAAGCAAGCCTCACTGAGGGAACTCTGTAAGATGGATAAGAAAATGGAAATGACTGAAGCTTCCAATATGAGAGATAATCACATGCTGGCATGGCAATTAAAATCCAAACCATGTGCTGCATCTTTCTGGTGTCGCATCAGCCTAACATAGAATGGCCACTAATGTCATTTCCCTGTCAACTATAACATTAAGAAAGAACATTGTCACCTAGTAGAGATTTGTGCCACTTAACACCACTCACAGACCATTCTTTTATTCTTCAATGAACACTGAGAACCTACTATGTACAAAACACTGTATGAGATACCGAGTGAACTATACCTATGCATCAGACATACATCTACTCACTGGAAGTTCACACACAAATACTCCCCTACATACATTCACATAGCTGTGATAAAGGTTAGAAATGGTAAATAAGCACCATGGAGGAGATGCAGATTAGGTACTTCCAGAGAAGGAAGCTACTCCAATTGAGGGTATAAAGAAAGACTTTTATGAAGAAGAATGTAAAATAAGTCTTGAAGGCTGGTTTAAATTCGGGCTTGTGGAAGTGACAAGACCTAGGAAAGACAAGAAAGAGAAGCTAGAGGGGTACAGGGGTGGCTCAGTCAGTTAAGCATCCAACTCTTGGTTTCAGCTTAGGTCATCATTTCATGGTCTGTGAGATCGAGCCCTATGCCAAGCTCCATGTTGGCAGTGCAGATTCTGCTTGGGATTATCTCTCTCCTTCTTTCTCTGTGCCTCCCCTGTTCATGCTATCTCTCCCTTTCTATCTCTCTCCCTCTCAAAAATAAATAAACATTTTTAAAAAAGAAAGAGAGGCTAGGGGTGCATGGATGACTCAGCTGGTTAAGTGTCCTACTTTGGGTCAGGTCATGATCTTACAGTTTGTCCCTTTAAGCCCCACATCAGACTCTGTGCTGAAAGCTCAGAGCCTGGAGCCTGCTTCAGATTCTGTGTCTCCCTCTCTCTCTGTCCCTTCGCAGCTCTGTCTCTGTCTCTCTCAAAAATAAACTTAAAAAAAAATTATTAAAAACAAAAGAAAGACTAGAAAACACAGCACATATGACAAGAAAATTAATACCATTAACATCCAGTGCTTACCAACTACTTACCATGTACGAAAAACTTGCTATACATGGTCTACTGAAACCTCGTAACATTAAGGGTTTCGTTCCATTAGTATGTCTATTTTTATTTTATTTTATTTTTTAATGTTTATTTATTTTTGAGAGAGAGAGAGTACATGAGCAAGAGTGGGCCAGAGGCAGAGAGAGAGAGGCGCACACACACACACACACACACACACACACACACACACAGAATCTGAAGAAAGCTCCAGGCTCTGAGCTGTCAGCACAGAGTCCGATGCAGCGCTCAAACCCACGAACCGCGAGATCATGACCTGAGCTGAAGTTGGACACTTAACTGACTGAGCCACCCAGGAGCCCCAGTATGCCTATTTCTAGATGGGGAAACTAAGGCTTTGGAAAGAGGAGTGCCTTGTTTACACCCTCCCATTAAAAGACGTAGTAGTTTATTCAGGATTGCTGAAGTCCGTGGTTGTGGCAGGGAGGAAGGAAAATATAATCTACACGGTTAATTTTGGCTAGATGATAAACAGGCTAGCCTCAGTGAATCAAACTTAAAAAGAATGCAGATGAACTAAATAGGAAGTAAAAAAACTAATACCTTCCATATGCTCCGTGTATTTATTAAAACGTAAAAAATCAACGTTCCTCTGTCACCTTTGTCAATGTAGAAGCACAGATTGTCAGTCCGATCCGGAAAGGATATGACTCTCCTTCCCAAACAACCCTCTACTTATGAAGGTGGGAAAACTGAGGCTGAAAGAAAATTAACCTTGACCAAATGTTCCATCCAATTTAGTCTTTAAATAAAAAATAAAAATATATGTGCAGTCATGATGACATAATCCTTGCCAATTATTTTCATACTGCTATTGGAACTGACAATTAAAGATGATACCAAAAAATTTCTTAACTTATCCCCAGGCACTCACACAGTCTATGCACTACACGTAAAACAAGTAAGTCATGTTCTCTTCTGTGTGTTAATCATAATAATGTCATTCTATTACTTCACTGAGTTGATGTACACAAGGTATTTAACACAGACATATCTCCTAAGTGGACACACATTAATTCCCTCATAAGTGCCTTGTAAATAAAAGATGCATCAGAACCTCGAAGGATCTTCTGTTTTCACAGAGATTAGTTAAGTGGTTTGGATTTTCTCTTGTTTGATCAGCTGTTCAGGAATTAGATTCTACTAAGCCACATTCATATTAAAATGTATATTATCTAACACAAACATTTTCTATAAAATATGAAGTTCCTCTGAGATGTTTATATTGTTGCCATCAGTAAGCTCACACTATGGGGATTTATATTGAGTTTTTGTATTTATACTGGGTTTACTGTTCTAGCAGCTCTTCAAAAATACAGGTGATAGTTAAAACATACATCCCCAAAGGGACATATATTTAGAGGCTCTGTGAGTTACATTAGCAACATCTTGATCTCTGTCTTGAGTGGTACTATTTAGTATGTATTATAATGCTAATAATAACAGTAACATGTCTTGAGTGTTTTTATTATAATTTGCATTTTTATTTGATGCTTGCTTTGATTAAATCAAAAGAAGCCTTAAGATCTCTCCTTCAGTTTATTCTGCAATTATGAAATTGTGCTCTAATACCTCCCATCATAGTTTTCACTGGTGTGAAACAACATATGTTATTTGCAACCCATATTATTCTTACCTGGAAACTTATGGTAAAAGCAATATCTCTCCCTGAGAAACAAAAATTACGAGCTTACTTTTAAAACATAGGTATTCTTTTGGCCATGTTCAGTTATAGAGAGGGTTGTCAAAGAAGATATAAAAGCAATAATATTTCTGTAGATAAATGTCCACAAACAAGAAAACAGATTTTAAAGGCTCAGAATTTCAGTTTAACTACTTAAGCCAGCTTCTTTCCTTCAACTTCTAAATGATTGTTCCCTTCTGCTTTTTATATATTTTACAGATTAGCCTGGTGGATAGTTGGACACTTTAGTCTGCTTACCCATAAATATTTATTTAAACACATAATTTTAAGTGTATTTTATGTGAAGATATTTGTGGCAGCCTTCCCCAGTAGTGGCCACTGGATTAAAGTTAGAATTCACAGAGTTACCTGAAATTATTTCAATCTGAAATGATCCAAACTATAAGAGTTTTCATTTAGGACAGAATTTTTATTACTTCAGGAAATTTTAAATTCCATGTCTGTTAGATTTGGAGTGCGTATCTCAAGTAACTTGACTGAAATCACAACTGCTAGTCACATATTATTGAGCAGAAAGAAACACAATGAAAAATCAAATTCTTGTTTTTCATAATTTCACCATAATTTTATTTTTTATTTACAGTCTCCAATTTCTAATGCAAGGGTCTTGCTGATGATTGGGGGATTAGGGATGAGGGATGAGGTTTGGAGGAAAGGGACCAGAGGTCTTACATGGGCAACAATAATTAATAAAGCTAACAGGATGTGAAAGTCTTCCAGAAGAAATTCTTGCAGCCAGCTTTGCGTTCTCGGGGAGCCATGGCAGGGTTTGAGTTGGTGGATCTCTGCAGTTCCAGCCTCATTTCGTCCTGCTCAGCAGCCTGGGACAAATCTTCAGGTTCCAGGGCATCGTTCTCTGTCTGGTTGGGTTCAGACAGCAGCTCCGCCAAGAAGTACTTGGCCAGTTCCTGTATAGGGCAGAAAAGAGATAGAGAGAAGGGATGAGGGTGATGATGATGGAGAAAAAATGAAAATCCTTATTTGGGAAGCAGGTTCAGCTACACCCCAAACCCAATTTTCACAACTGTGCACTTTCATCACACTTAAAATCAGCAAAGGGTATAAAAATAAGGATAGATGTTATAATCACCAAGTTACATAGAGGATTTGAAA
This sequence comes from Suricata suricatta, assembly GCF_006229205.1. Lineage (NCBI taxonomy): Eukaryota > Metazoa > Chordata > Mammalia > Carnivora > Herpestidae > Suricata > Suricata suricatta. The sequence goes on along the minus strand of NC_043704.1, from coordinate 79,406,589 downwards.
AACTCAAATGTCTCTGCAAGTTTTCTGCCTAGGCTTAACATACACATGCACACGCACACAGAGAGAGATAGTAGATCATGAATACAGTTTTGCAAAGATAAAACATGTGCTAACAGTTTAATTCAATTTCGATTTCCAGCTCATGAGCTACAAACTGGAATTTTTCTTACCGTTTTTGTTAACTGTGGGGAACGAGACCTTTCACAATCTAAAACCTACTGTATTCTGTCTGTAGACCACCCTTTAGCAGCGTGGGAGGGAGGTACTGCTGAGGAAGGTAGGAGCTTCAGAGGTCCGCTCTTTCAGCACCTGGGCTAGCACCTCCGCTCTCAGCCCGGGGATGCCTCTTCCCTGAGTGCTCAGCTACTCAGGTCTTGGAATTTTCTTGAATGGCAAAGCACTTACCTGAACTGTGGCCAACTGCGCTGATCAGAAAGGAAAAAAGAGGTAAGAGGGGATTCTGGACTTTGAAAGTTTTCCTGAGAGACTTGGGAACCGAGGGACCCTGAAAAGCACTGAAACTCTTCAGGACCACCTCTTAAATCCACCCAAGGCGGGTAAGGTAAAGGCTGAGAGAAGACTGGGGGAGTCAGAAGAAGGAAAAAAAAGACGTCGAGGAAATCCCCTTACCTGCTTCCCCGCGGCAGCAGCCAGGGACTTCTGCAGAAACTGACGGAGCCTGGGATCGGAGGGCGCGCCGGTGACACCGCCCAGAGCCAGGACGATGGACAGCGCGGCCAGCGCGCACTGGAGGCGGCAGGACAGCATCTCAGCGGCGCTGGGGAAGCCTAGCCAGAGGACGGTTGGTCAAACTCTAGGAGCGGATCCGCAGGCAGCAGCGATGGCTCTGAAACCCGCGACTCCTAAAGCGGCTTGTGTTCTCTCCAGCGGCTCCCCCCCTTTTAAACTCTCTCTCTGACGTCAGACTAGGAGGCGCCCCCAGATCTCACCAGCGCTTTTACGCACCATTACCCCCGTGAAATCAATCACAGAAGTAAGAGGCTACACAATCCAAAGTGGCTTACTTAAAAAAAAGAATCCTGCACACACACACAGGCCCACATGATTTTACACATGCCACACTATCTATACCATATTCAGTCACTGCTACGCACATACACATTCCATGATTTCACTCCTACCCATGCACATGTACACACTAAATTACACACACACTCAAACACTCAGCCTTGGAGGAGCCAAATGCTCTATCATGCACAGCTACAGACACATGAATGTTCCCAGACAGCTCTCTCATCAGACTCAAACATTTTAAGAGGGCCAGACAAATGCAAAAGTGTGTGTGTGTGTGTGTGTGTGTGTGTGTGTGTGTGAGAGAGAGAGAGAGAGAGAGAGAGAGAGAGAGAGAGAGAGAGAAGTGGGGATTGAAAAATCATTCTTCTAAAAACAGATTTGAGATTGGAATGTGGATATTAGCAGTGAATCATTTCTTTCTCCATTATCTCTGTAAAAAAATCTTGTCCGTCAGGATGCGATGGGTTCTAAAAGAATTTCATTTACCCCTATACTGGAGAAGGAAATGCTTTAGCCTCGCCCTCCATCCCTCTTTCTCAGTAGCTCAGAGATTTCTGGTCTACCTACCTTTCTACGGTGACAAAAAGTACCAAAAATTTTAAAGTTGAAATTGATTTCATTTTGGTGCCTAGAAACTTGGAGCTGGAAAGAGATCTCAGAAACCACCTACTAAAACTCAGAGTTTGAGTCACTGAGTCTAGTAATGGGTAGTGAAATACTCTGGCCTATATATTGCACAGCTGGATGAGGGCAAGATCTCCACATTTCAAGACAGATTCTTTTCACTCAACTCTAAATTATCTATCAGATCCATGGCCAGTAAGAGCAATTATAGGTCAGGAACCCCTAGTCTGGTCATGCAAAAGTTCTAGAACCCCCTGAGCATATGTGACCATTACTATGTGTCTATGTGGGAAAGAATCAACAGACCCTTGGTTAGATCCAGTACTCCCCAGCTCCCCACACATGATAAAAAGGAAAGTTAAGAAATGCTGTCCCAGAATTCTGTTGTCTGGTTAGATGTTTGGTGTCCAGATCAGTTTCAATAGCTTATTTCCTCCCTAAAATGATGTATTATCAGGGCACCTATGTGGCTCATTTGGTTAAGCATCTGACTTCGGCTCAGGTTATGATCTTGCAGTTTGTGGGTTCAAGTCTTGCATTGGGCTCTGTCCTGACAGCTCGGAGCCTGGAGCCTGCTTTGGATTCTATGTCTGCAACTCTCTCTCTGCTCCTCTCATACTTGAACTCTGGCTCTTTCTCTCATTCAAAAATAAATAAATATTTTTAAAAAATAAAATAAAATAATGTGTTATCAAGGAAGGACAAGATCTCTGCAGGCTCTATAAGGGATGGTTTTTCATGGCCCACAAGCTCACAAAAAACTAAAACAATATAGCATGTCTCCAGAAACCAAGTGAAGCAGAGAACTTGGCCAGTCCTCTCACCATCCATGCATCTTGAATATCTTCTCAATGCTTAGACCATAACCACAATATTGAGAGGCAGGAGAGATTGAGAGGCATCCTGAATGGCTTGGGGAATTGTCATCATTTCCTTTTGTGTCTATAAGCCAAAGCTATGGGAGAATGCACAGCAAGGAGCACTAGACCTTCCAGGGCTTGGCATGTCCAGGCAAGGCTAACCATAAATGGGGCATTAAAAAGTCACTCACATGTGTTGGAATAGTCTGGGAGAGCAATGAATCTGGGACAGAGGAACCCAACGGAGGTACTGCATGCTATTTTCTTTATATATCCTGGGACCTCTTTGGCCCCTGCCAGGAGACTCAGAATCTGGTTATATCAACCTGAGTAGCCACAGGATTCCCCACGAAAGAATCTCACATCTCCTTCAGCCAAGACTTAGCCCTTGGCTGCCCCACTGACTAGAGAAGGAGAGTTTTCCTACAACAGCAGGCAGCCCAAGAACAAATAGTCCCACTCCCTTGCTCTGGGATCTCTTAGACCTCCCCTCCCCAGACTCCTGCTCCTCCCCTCCCCGGTCCTTATCCTCGTTCTCTACCCAAACTCCTCATTCTTCCTTCTCCTTTTCCTTACCTTGTCTCTGAATTTCTCTCCAAGATCTTTCTTATTCTGTTTGCCTTCTCTCTGCACCACCCCCTCTTCATTCCTCTTTGCCGCCCCTCCCTCCCCAGTTGTTTTCAGACTTCAGTCTGCTTTGATCCTGCTCTTTCTCTCCTTTCCTGCACTCCCCTTCCCACCCTGCCTGGCTAATATCTATTCCTGCCTCTGCCTCCAGTCTCTCCCTCCCTCCACTGCTCTGCCCTTCTAAGCTGCTTCTCAGGAAAAATAATCAAGATCTGTAGCTATTTAAGAACTTAACTTGGGAATAGTGAGGTCTGGGTTGCTTCCTCCACACCTCTACTAATGTACTGGGGCTGTGAAGCTGGGAATGAGGTGATTTCTGGGGGTTGTTTTTGTTTTGTTTTGTAATCCTTGCATTGTTAGGCATCTAAGAACCCACTGGAGAAGAAAAGCCAGAGCAAAAGGGCACCAGAATTCATCCTTAAACCCCCCATGGCCAAGCTTGGCATAAAAGTTGATTTAGTCCAAAGGAGCCTCACACGTCCTCAACTTAAGCCCTCCCAGCTAACCCCCAGGGCTTCTCTCCCAAGTTCCAAAGGCTGGGAGTGGGGAGGTTTGTGGTTGTAACAGGGAGCTATCTCTGACCTTGGTCACTAGGAATCACCTCTCACCCATCCGTATAGAGCTGTCTGTGGTTTACAAAACATTTCCTCAGATGCATATTAGGGCATACTATCCCCATCTCCCAAGGAAGAAAATTGAAGTCTGGAGAACATAAGTGCCTTGCACAAAGGCACATGGCCAGGAAGTGGCAAGGTCAGTGGGAAGGTGTTACTCCATATGTTAGAAATTTTCACTCTCCTGCCCCCTATCCTTAGGATGCCAGAGATACCTGGTTGAGCAGCCTACAGCCAGGATACAAGTGTCTATAGAAGGCACCCAGGACTCTTCCATGTGCTAGGTACATGGATACGATTTCCCATTACCCTGTGAAAAGTACATTTGGGGGTGAGTATCTGTCCATGTGAGGCATAGAAACTCATCTTCACGAGAAAAATAAAGCTGAGCAGATATAGATGTTCAACGTTGAGCACTGCAGGGAATTAGAAAGCATCTGTACTGACAGTGAGAGACCTAGGTTCCAATCCGGATTCTGCCACAATCCAGCCTCCTTCTGGTCATTGCATTCGTCATCTGCAAGATAAAAGACTTGATAGGTAATGTTGGTGATTCCACCCAGCCCTCATCATCAAAGAGTTTACATTTGAGGAAATAAAGGGGCAAACTAGACTATATTGTAATATGGCAATGCTGTTTCTTTCTTAAAATAAGGACTTTATATGGGAAAAGAATCTGGCTTTTTTTTTTTTTTTTTTTTTTTTTTTGCAATATGAAGAAGGAGGCCATTGCAATGGATATTTCACAGGCCTGGTTAGAGAACCAGTTGGGAGAAAAGAAGAGCCAGAATGCCAGAATAAGAGAGACACATTGTCCCTTGCTCTTGAGTCTTGCTTCTGCTACTGACCTGCCCTCCCCATGCTGGACTTCAGTTTCTCCATCTGTAAAATTGATTCACTCCGATTCTTTTTACAAGTAAGTACTGAGAATCTGCACTGCCTGAGAGGCCAATGATTAGCAGTGAACTAGACAGACTAAGTCCTACTGAGGGGGACAAAACATACCACATCAATTGATCAATTAATATGTGTTCAAATTGATAAAGATTAAAGCAAGGTATGATGGCTGTTATAGGTCAATTTATCAGACATCAGAAAGCTTACTGTATATAAGTTTGGCTTAATCACTAACCGCCTCATCTTGCTTCTGTAACAATGCCGCCTGCTAGATAGATAACTTAGGTTGCAAAACTCTCCCCCACCCCTTTTACTAAGACCTAGTCAAAGGCAAGATCGGCAGGTGAAAGTCACCTAATCGCTGCCCCGCAGTATCTTAGGTGTCTAACTATGATTCATCATTTTAAAGGGACAAAGAGCTTTAAAATGATAGGTTCCCGCCAAAACTAACGTCTGTATATTACAATATAATTGGCTACCTTGAAATGTTGTGAATTGTAATTGGTTAACTAAATAGTGATGTATTCTGCCTTGCAACGTCCATAAAAACTCACTGCTGCCTTTATTCGGGGCCATTCTCTGCTCCTTAACACCAGGGAAATCAGGTTTGGCCCAGATGGCAGTAAATAAAATCTTGCCTTGATTCTATTTGGTCTTGGTGGTCTTTTTAACATCACCCTGCAGCAATGGCTAGGGAACACCTTTCTGAGGAGAAACTATTTAAGCAGCTACCTGAATGAGGTGCGGGAACTAGCCATGCATATATCTACATAAAGGCATCTCCTTGTCAGGCGGAAGGACAGTCAGTGGAAAGGCCCTGAGGTAGAAGCGTGGTACGTTCAAACAGCAGCAAGACAAGGGAACTAGAACAGAGGAGGTGAACCAGAGAGGACTAAGAGATGAGGTCAGCAAGGCAGGCAGGATCCAGACCACATACAGCCTTAAAGGCCATGTTAAGAAAACCATTGGGATTGGGGAGGGGGTGGCTGAATAAGGGATTGACCTGATTTGATATTTTTAAAGTAGCGCCTTCTGCTAAGTGGAGAATTAACTCTAGGAGGTCAAGAGTAAAAGCAGAGAGATAAATTACGAGTCTAAGCACTAGTGAAGAGAAAAGAGGAGTCAGAATGAAAAAGACACATTGTCCCTTAAACACCAGTGGCCTAACTGGTTGGCTTAGCATAAAGGCATTTCTTTCCCTCTCAACCCAGGCCTCCTACAGCCAATATGCAGCCAATACTCTATGGAACAGGAGATCGTTTGTTATCGGGGACCTTATTCTCCAGGCTTAATTCAGGCAAGAGAAGATGGTGGTTGGTGCTGGAGTGGTAGCCATGAAGTGGGAACTGGTCAGGTTTGAAGTTCACCTGCAGTACAGCTCACAGACCACGCTGATGGTTTGCTTGGATATCAAATTGAGGAAATGAGAAGAACAGTTGGTAACTCCAAAAGACTGATCCAGGCATTCTCCAAAATGCCTTTAGATCCCAAGATTCCTGAGAGTACGGGAGGTGGATTTCTGACAAAGACTTCTGGGACATTTTGCAAATGGAAAAACATTTTATTTACCAGTCTGAAGAGAGTAAGAATTTCAGGCAGTAGCAGAAGCAACATGGACTAGTGGAAAGAGCCCTGGTGTAGATGTCTGAGGCCCTGGACTGAAGTGCCCAGTTTTCTCCTGCTTCAAATGGACCCAATAATCCTTGCCTTTACTAAACTATGATCTAAGAACCAGATCTGATGATGAGAGTCAAAGTGCTTGGTAGCCCACAAAAGATGATAAAAAAAAATAATAAAATAATAAAGACCAGTCTTTGGCTGTTGTTGTCCAGATGAACACAGCCAGTCCTAAGCCAATAGGTGATATTAAGGAGTCAGGCTTTGGGACCTGAGTGTCCCTGCTGATGCTCTGACCCAACGAAGGAGGCAGGCCTTCCTCACACTGGGGATGTGTGATTTGAAGGCCCCAGAAGATCTGTTCCACAGAAATGCAGCAGATGAGTGCTGCGATTCATCCATTAGAAAGTAGTCTCTTTTCTTTTGTACACTTTTCCTTGGAGACACAGACATTAAAACTTGGTAACTATTAACACTTGAGTGTGAATTCATTTATCAAACTGTCTTTTAGGTGTATAGCCAGCTAAAGGTTTGACTTAAGTTGGGAGGAGATCAATTTGGAGTAAGTGACCCACCCAGTAGAGGGCAGACTTGATGGCATGTGGTGTTGGGGATGGGGGCAGACTATGGTGAGCATGTAGACTTCTTACCAAATGGCAGGGTGCAGGAGAATATCACAGGGACCTTTCCTTCTATAGCAACTTTACCACGATAGAGCACAAGAATGAGAATTTGCAATCCTCTGCAGGCTTCTGTTGGGCTGAATTTTAGCTGGAAGAGTCCCAGCTCACACCTCTGCAGTTATTGATGGTAGAGAAGTCAGACTTCCCTGCCAAATTGGCTTTCACCAGCTTCTACAAAGCCTGGCCTAATGTGACTGCATTAGATAATGAATGGTGAGGGGAGTTAATGAATGAAGTCTTTAAGGTTAACTTTTTGATGAGAAGGGGTGGGTGCGCTGGTCAAAGTGGCTAAAATGAGCAAATCAAGAGACTATAGATGCTGGCGAGGATGTGGAGAAATGGGCACCCTCCTACACTGTTGGTGGGAATGTAAACTGGTACAGCTGCTCTGGAAGACAGTGTGAAGGTTCCTCAAAAAACTATCTGTAGAACTCCCCTATGACCCAGCAATAGCACTGCTAGGGATTTACCCAAGGGATACAGAAGTGCTGATGCATAGGAGCACATGTACCCCAATGTTCATAGCAGCACTTTCTACAATAGCCAAATCATGGAAAGAGCCTAAATGTCCATCAACTGATGAATGGACCAAGAAGATGTGGTTTATATATACAATGGAGTATTACATGGCAATGAGAAAGAATGAAATCTGGCCATTTGTAGCAAAATGGATGGACCTAGAGGGAGTCATGCTAAGTGAAATAAGTCAGGCAGAGGACAGATACCATATGTTGTCACTCATAGGTCTAACAGGAGAAACTTAATAGGAGACCACAGGAATGGGAAAGGCGGGGAAAGAGTTTGGGGGAGGGAGTGAGGCAAATCATGAGAGACTTTTGAATGCTGAGAACAAACTGAGGGCTGAAGAGGGAGGAGGAAAGGGGAAGGGGTGATGGTCATGGAGAGGGGCACTTGTGGGGAAGAGCACATGGCATGTGGTGTTGGGGATGGGGGCAGACTATGGTGAGCATGTAGACTTCTTACCAAATGGCAGGGTGCAGGAGAATATCACAGGGTCCTTTCCTGGTGTTATATGGAAACCAACTTGGTAATAAACTATAAAATAAAATAAAATGAAATGAAATGAAATGAAATGAAATAAAATAAAATGCCAGATACCAAAAAAAGGAGGGGATGGTGAAATCTCAGGACTGGTCTCTTGCAGAATTCTTCTCTCTGGTCTTTATCCTGTTATTTTCCAGCTCAAAAGCTTTCAATGATTCCTCAGTGCCAAGCAGGTTAAATGCATGCACATCAGCCTGACAGTCATGTTTCCTCAGCCCCCTAGGGACATTCCCGAGATTTTCCTGGTCAGTTTCACTCTGTGTCACTCTCTGTGTCCCATCCTTCCTGGTACTCCCAACCACCTGCTCTTCCTTGTATATACCCTGAAGTCTCCTGTACCCAATTTTTAAAAATGTTTATTTATTTTTGAGACAGAGAGAGAGAGAGAGAGCGAGAGCGAGAGCGAGAGAGAGAGAGAGAGAGAGAGAACACACAAGTGATCTAGGGAGGAGCAGAGAGAATGGGAGACAGAATCTGCTGACTGCAGAAAGCCTGATGCCGGGCTCAAACTCATGAACCCAAGATCATGACCTTAGCCCAAGTCAGACATTTAACCGCATGAGCCACCCAGGTGCCCCTCTGGCACCCATTTTTATGTGCATGATCTTCCCTCCTTCCCTGGAACACCTTTGATTCACCTCTGACTGTTAAGATCAGAGAGCTTATTCTAACTAAGACAGCTTATTGATTCTTTTAGAATCAATATGGCCTTCTCTTGGGCCCTAAACTGTCTTTTGTGCTCCTAGTAGAGGCTCTCACAGGTCACTTTATATTCCTGTTCCTTGGAATTGCCTAAGAAGAGCAGAAACTTTGTCTCAGCTATGTTTGTACCCTCCTCAGAGACCATAAAGATGTGAAGCACAACGTCTCTTGGTTCTCTTTACCTACCCCCCTCCTAAAAACAAGGTGTTCAGTCTGGGGTCTTCCATGAGCTTTCCCAGTGGCCTCATCTGCAGAGGGGCTGGGTCTGAGAAGTGAGGCCAGAAACCAAGAGCCCTGTCCCCTGGAACAGTGCAAAACAGGCAGAAGTTCCTTGTCAGGCTGATCCGAAGACCTGCCCTTTGAAATGGAGTGGTAGGTGCCCTTTGAAACACAGAGATGCCCTGTGGAGGGAAGGTATCCCTAGAGCTGTAGGGATATTTCCTCACACTCAAAATTACCAGTATTCATCTAGACTGATGATTCTTAAGCCTGGCTTCTCACCACGACTGCCTAGGAAACATTTTAAAAGCACAGATGCCAGGATCTCAATTGCAAAGGTTCTGATGCATAGGCTTGGTCTTTTAAGAGCTCCATTCCAGAAAACGAAGACATCACAAACCACTGCCCAGCACTTAATCCTCCTTCACCTCACTCTGTTCTGGCCCTTCTCTGTTCTTTTCCCTTTCTCTTCTCTCTCCTTGCTCTCCCCCCTGTTCACCTTCTCTCTCATCTCATGTATTCTCTGGCTTGTACACTCTCTCCTCAATCAACTCCACCTCTCCTTTTCAACTGCCCGCCACCCTCACTTTGGGCAGCACCTGAGCACAGTGGGTGTAGGGGTGTGGCTTTGCCTTCCCCGGGGCCAAAGCACCTGCTTCATTGACTTTCCCTGACATCACCTTATGAGTTGAGGGCAGGGGTAGAACCGGAGCCAGAACTGGACCCATCCACCGACCAGGGCCCTCAAAACCATCCACTCCTACTCTTCCCCTGACATCTGGAAAAACTGAAGTCAGGAGATGGGGGAGGTCTCTCTCAAGGTCACATAAGTGGTACCAGAGTCACAACGTCTGATTCTCTGAGTTTTGTATTCTTTCCATGATAAAGTGCAATGTGAAGTTTCTTGAATCTCTTCCACCAAAGTGGTTGAAGTCTTATTATAAAGATTGGCAGCTCCTGCCCCATTCTCCCTGTACCTTGCCGTCAGCCTGAAGCAAAATCCCATTTCCCGATAAGAGTTTTATCCTATAGAGAAAGCTTTGGAGATTAATGTATCAGGCCTTCACGCTTTGTGTCTGCATCCTTCTCTGGTTGTGCATTTCCTAATCCCATAAAACAAACAGATCTGCTCCTCCCTGCCACGGCTGCGCCTGGCTGCATCCGCTCTTCCGGGGGCGGCAGCTGTCTTTAAACTGAGCTCTTCTGCCCTCTGCTGGCTCCCCTGGTACATGACAGCTTCCTCCACAGTTTCAGGGCAGGGTTTTAATTCATTCCTTCATTTATTCAGTCCGCCAACTTTTTAAGAGCACCCACTTTGCAGAGAGCACTATTTGGTCCCGGAGTTGCACAGACATAGGCAAAAAAGACCACTTTCTTCACTCTATTGAACACTTTGTGCCAGGTGCTGTGCGGAGGTGCAGGAGGTGAGGAGGTGTGGGGGGGAGGGGGTGGGGGTGGTCAGAGATGCAAAATTCAATCCCTGGCTTCGAAAAGAAGTCACAATCTAGTAAATGATATAGAATTTTTGCTGAGCCATAGAATCAAAGAATTAACACTGGAAGGGACCAGAAGCACTTTCGGAGCCTGTGTTGGTCATTCCAGGCTTTCCAAATGAGGCCTGGGGCTTGCTGGACACAGGCCTCGGGGACTGCCAGGACAGGGGAGTGGTGTGATGATGGATTCTGGGACATTGTACCGGATTCTATTACAAAGTTTTATAGCAATACAAGGCCTGAATGGAAAACTAAGTTTGGAAACTGCAGATCTAATACAAACCCTCCTCCCATATGTAATTGAATGCCTTCCAGCTGCATGAACTGGACTCACAGTTAGTGTCCTCTTTATAACTGGTCTCATAATTACTGACCTACCTAATAGCCTATTTCACCCACTTGTGAGTGCCTTTGCAAGGTCCCTCCAGGACGGGGAGGCCCCCCAAGGATATGTCACATGTGTTGAGGGCTCCTTCTTGCAGCTGTCCACACCATACTTACTGCTGTGCCTGGCCAGACCCGTCCTCCCCAGTGTTATGCCCAGAGCCAAGGGTATTTCCCTAGACCCACTGCTCTCTCCACGATGCCCCAAACTGCCATGCCTCGGGCTCTTACACTATCGGCTTTCGAACTTTGAACGGCAACCAACGTAAGGAAAACATTTTACATCATAATCCAGTGCGTAGGTACACCCCTGCACACGTTTCTCCAAACAATACTTCCGTTTATTACTTGTAATGAACTCTGGCATTTTCTATTCTTTTCTATTTCTTTTTGTCTTTGATGCTGGTCATGACCCATGAAAACTGTGTGACTCACTCTGAGTCATAAGCCTTGGGTTGCGACGCACTACTTTGGACCATGGCCCATGCACACTGTCCTCTGTCTGGATCTTTGAAAATCCCAGGTTCTTGCTCTCCCCACTCTGCACAGCCTCGCGGAGCACCAGACAGCAGGCCTGCTGCTCCAGGAAGCCAGTGCTCCCCTCTCATGTCCTTTTTATCCTCTGCCTTCCATCCTTTTGGAAGGTTTCACTGCTATTTTAGCAGCCAGGAGTCTACGCTGTTGAACAACTTGGCCCCTGGCTGTAGAAACAGCAGTGTTTACTACCTAGAGTGGGCTGAATGGTGGCCCTTACAAGAATATGTCCACATCCTAACCCCCCTCCTTTAAATGTGACCTTATTTGAAAAAAAATTTAAAAAGGATCTCTGCAGATGTAATTAAGTTAAGGATATCGATGGAAGACTGCCCCAGATTATCTGTCTGGCCCTAAATCCAAAGCAGGCGAGAGACAGAAGAGGAGACACAGAGAAGAAGGCCATGTGTAAGAGAGGCTGAGATTGGGGGGATGGGGCCACAAGGCCAGGAGCTGGAAGAGGCAAGAAAAAGCAGGACCTTCAGCCTTCTGGAGGAATCGTGGCCTGACCCTTTGCTTCCAGACCTCTGCCCTCCAGAACTGCATTTCTGTTGTTTGAAGCCACCAGCTTGTCATACGTAATTTGATTCAGTAGCTGTGGGAAAGTAAGAGACTAATCAAGCCTCTCCTTTCCCTCAACTCTGAGGGAACTAGACAGAACAGGATTCTACTCACAGTTACTCTCTGTACCTTGACTGTTCCCTCCCACCCCCACTGCCCTCAAACTGCAGTCTGCATCACAGGGTCAGGCTCATCCTTCCAGAGGTTTTCTTCCAAAGGGGGGAGTCTACCAAGGGGCTGTAGAATCCCCTCTTGCAATTTGGCTGCTATTGCAAGAGCCCTTCAGATGGACATATCTTGATCAACTAAATCCCACTCATGGGAACAGTGGAATGTTCTCCCTGGGAAGTTCCTCTATGCTCATACATACATCATTTGGAGAAACTGGAAACCCAGGCCTACCATGGCCGTGGGCATGGTGGGTGAGTGTGCTGATGAGAGCCCAGAGGAGAGCAACGATTTGGCCAAACCAACAGTGAGTTGGAGGCAGGTGGGTGTTTATCTGAATGCTAACATAACTGCAAAGAGTTTTAGGGTTTCCTCCTTCCAACAGCATTATGGGAAATCCACCCTGCTTTCAACCTGTTCATACCTCCATCTGTTTCATTTGCTGTCTCCCTCTGACCCTAGCTCTGCACTTCCTAGTCATAAAAGCTTTCTGGTTGGGCCTTCTGGGTAGCTCAGTTGGTTAAGCGTCCGGCTTCGGGTCATGGGTTTGAGCCCCGTATCAGGCTCTGTGCTGACAGCTCAGAGCCTGGAGCCTGCTTCGGATTCTGTGTCTCCCTCTCTCTCTCTCTGACCCTCCCCTGCTCATGATCTCTCTCCATCTCTCAAAAATAAATAAAAAACATTAAAAAAAAAAAAAAGCTTTCTGGTAAACTGATGAGCCAGTGCCATTCCTTGGGAAAAAATAAACCCTTTGGCTAAGCAACATGTGACAGTAGGGGACCCAGGGGAGCACAGCCAGCTTGGGGCTCCTAACAGAGGACTAGTGTAGCAGGAAGACTGTGTTCTTAGATCCAAGGAGAGATGAGATGAGTTCCAGTAAGACAGATTCCTGCAACCAGTGACGCATGCACATGATAACGTTCTTGCCCCCATTAGTCCTCAGGTCTCATGCCCATCTACAGTTGTGTCTTCCAGATCCTGCCAAAGTCCCGTTTTTCTTCTTTAAAAGAGGTTGGGCATTTCTGCACAGATTTACTCTTGGCAGTTCCAGAGGACTGATGCAAACCATGCATGCCCTTGTTCTTCTAGAACCCACAGCCCAAAAGGGCAGACCCATACATTTGAGTAGGTCTGAAACAAGACAACTACCTGTGTGTCCTTCTGTTTTGGTTTACTGTAGCAATTACCTTATTGTCTAGCAATAGTTGGTTTGCATGTCTGGCTCCTTGCAAACGGGTTTTCCCCAACAGCGGAGCCAAGGCCTGCCCATTTTGGTCCACCTACAAGATTTCCTGGAGCATACGAAATGCTCACAGAATGTTGGTCAAATATTGAATGAATGCTGACCCTGGGGTCAGTCAACGTCTTCAATAATCATATTTACACTAATGGCATCTAAATTTACCTCTTCTCTTACCATATTTCTCTCCTTTTCCATTATTTATTTATTTTGTTTTTGGGGAGCTTATTTATTTATTTGGAGAGAGAGAGAGAGAGAGAGAGAGAGAGAGAGTCAGTCACTGGGGAAGGGGCAGAGAAAGAAGGAGAGAGAATCCCAAGCAGGAACTACACTGTCATTGCAGAGCTGGTCACCGGGCTTGAAGACTGTGAGATCACAACATGAGCTTAAACAAAGAGCCAGACTCCTTTTATTTTATTTTTTTTAACATTTATTTATTTTTGAGAGACAGAGACAGAGAAGGAGCGGGGGGGGGGGTCAGAGAGAGAGGGAGACACAGAATCTCAAGCAGGCTCCAGGCTCTGAGCTGTCAGCACAGAGCCTAATGCAGGGATCAAACCCACGAACCATGAGATCACGACCTGAGCCAAAGCTGGATTCTTAACCATCTGAGCCACCCAGGAGCCCCACAAGAGCCAGACTCTTAACCAAATGAGCCATCCAGGGGCCCCATCTCCCTTTCTTTTCTGAAGGCATATTTAACTAATCATATCTTGTGAAATCTTTAGATATGTATTTCTTTTCTCTTTCTCTCCACTGTTGTCAAAATGGGCCACCACTCTAATTCGGGACCATATTATGTCTCTTGTGAACTATTTTAAAACCTTCCTAACTGGTCTTCCATTGTTGACTCTCTTCCCCAGACCCCAATCCCATTCCTCCAAATATATTCTACACACTTGGCCTGATTCAACTTCTAAATACACATCTGATGAAATAACTTTCTCCCTTCAAAACTCCAAATGCAAATCACTGTCTTCTGAAAAAAAGGCCACACTCCTTAGGCATGTTTCTGAGGCTCTCGGGAATGTGGTTTCAACTTCTTCAAGGTCGGTCCCATTGATGCTTCACCCTCCAGAAAACGCATGTGCTTATCAGTCCCAAAAGTGATCGCACTCTTTTGTCTCTCCCATACTGTTAATCCTCTTCCGTGTGTCTGCAGTACATGTGGGCACATCTCCTTCTATCAGTCTACTCCTCAAAGAACATCTCCAACTTCTTATTTTCCAGGCAGAAGTTAATCCAGAAGCAGAGGCCTCTTTAAATAAAAAATCATACAAAATTACAAATGCAAAATTTTTTCCTATCATCTTGCAGATAGTAAATAGGGATTCATAGAACAAAACTATTGAAATGTATTAAGACACTGAGGTAGGTGCACTGGAAAATGGCCAAGCAGGAGGACAGTAAAGATAAATGTAAAATGCTTCTCATGCTCAATAAATTCATAGTGCAGGAGGGGATTCAGAGATATGCTAATAGCTGACATCCAATATAGCATGGATTTGTTAAGTATAGGTTCAAGAAACAGGCTGTGGGGGGCACTGGGGTGGCTCAGTCAGTTCAGTATCCCAACCTTGATTTCGGCTCAGGTCGTGATCCCAGGGTTGTGGGATGGAGCCCTGCATTGCCAGACTCCAGGCTCAGCATGGAGCCTGCTTGGGATTCATTCTCTCTTTCCCTCTGCACCTCCTCCCACCCCATGTTTGTGCATGCGTGTGTGCACCCACATTCTCTCTCTCTCTCTCTCTCTCTCTCTCTCAAAGAAAAAAAAGAAACATGTGCAAATGCACTGGATGGTGTCTTTAATTCTGTCTCTAGACATCTGAGACAGTTTTTTAAAAGATGGCACTTGGAAAGGGGCAAAGAGAGTTGGGGAGAGAGGGACGCAAGTCATGAGAGACTATTGAATACTGAAAATGAACCGAGGGCTGAAGGTAGTGGGGGGTGATAATGGAGGAGGGCACTTGTGGGGAAGAGCACTGGGTGTTATATGGAAACCAATTTGACAATAAACTATTAATAAAAATAAAAATAAATAAATAAAAGATGGCACTTGTTGTGGAACTTGAAGGGAATGAGCCAGCCATTGGTGAAGATGAAGAGACAGGGAATTGCAGTCTTGGAGATCAGTGTGCTGGACACCAGGAACAGCAGAAACACTCGGTGTGTCTGGAGAACCGTGCCTGCTGCTACATGACTGAGGCTCCGATGTACAGACTGATGAGCCGGGAGGCAAGCTTGATGTGTTCATGGTGACCACGTTCAGCTCCAAGTGACCAAAAACTCAAAATAGCAGCAGGCGCTTTAAGGACTAAGACATTTATTTTTTCTGTCGCATCAAATTCCAGGGTGATGAGCCATGACTGATAAAGCACTTGGTGATACTCGCTACTGGGCAACTTCTATCTGCTCCTTTGCTGTGTGTGGGTTTGGCCTCATGAACAAAGATGGCAGCATCTGTGTTGAGGCCGCAGGATTGAAACCAGGATAAAGATGAGGAGAGCAAAGGACACAAGGTTGTTATCCGTGAGAGACTGCATTTCTCAAGGCAGCAATGACAAGCGCTCCCTCCCTGTATGTTCTTCAGATGTGCCTTTGACAAACTCCTGCTGAAAGGTGAGGTCTCTGCCCCGTCTCTTTGTAACTGGGCAGATTTTGTGAATACGGTACACTGACACTACGTGATTGCCAAGCTAAGTCATAAAAGAAATGTTAATGTTTGCTTTCTTCACTAGGATATCATTCTTTTTTTTCGAAGTTTATTTATTAATGTTGAGAGAGTGAGTGCAAGTAGGGGAAGGGGCAGAGAGAAAGAGAGAGAGAGACAGAGAGAAAACCAAGTAGGTTCTGAGCTAGAGGAGGGGCTCATTCTCACAAACTGGGAGACCATGACCTGAGCTGAGATCAAGAGTCATACGTTTAACAGACTTAGCGGCCCAGGCATCTCTGTGATACTCATTCTTGATGCCTTCAGCTACCAGGGCCGTCTGACTGTGCCCCTTTCTGAGATGACCCTGCTGTGAGGAAGCCCAATAGCCCACATGGAAGAGACCTAGGACCATAAAAAAAAAAAAAAAAAGTTACCCAGCCGGACCTACATGCTTACGCTCCAGCAATGGATTGCAACTGCATGAGACACAGGGAATCTGGAATCCGAAGCCCTCAGTCAAGTCCTTTCCCATCCTCAGCAGTCGTGAAAATAACAAAATGGTTACTGTTGCTTTATGCCACAAAGTTTCTGTTAAGTAGCCATAAGGAAACTAAACACTGTCTTTTAAGGAAGTTTCCACAAAGTTTTCACTTGTAACTTCTGTGTAACTTATATCCAATTAACCAGGACTTAGTCACATAGTCATATTTACCCGCAAAGAGGTCTGGGATAAGCAGCCTGTATTCTTAAAGGCGTGTGCCCAGCTAAGATCCTATTATTGCGGAAAAAGGACAAAGGAATTTAGGAGAGAACTCGTGGTCTGCCACAGCTAAGGAAGGAACTCTTTGAAGGACTAGAGACACATGAATAGAATGCACTAATTTCAAAAAACTACTTAAATAATGCCTAATATGTATCTAAATCTGTATAGGTTATTTATCTAGTACCATCTTGATCTAGTCAAGATTCCAGTTAGTTGACAGGAGTAGATTTTTAAAATAAAAGTTAGAGGTGGTACCTTCAGGGTCAAGGTGGTGCACTTTGGCTCACGCACCTATTCTCCAGACTTGTTGGCATGATCTAATGCAAAGGAGGGAGAGAGCTGTATTTATTGGGAACCACAAATGTTAGACTCCCAACATGCTGAGAGACATATGCATGATATGGTGGCCAGCCCAGTGAGACCAAATGAGGGCCAATCTGGACCTCCATATGCAAGAAAAAGTTCACCTGAGGAGTAAGAGGAGAAGACCACTTCTCCTAGCAGCAGAAGAGCATGCACTCATCCCATCAGGCTTGGAGACGCCAAGGCTAGAGATGAGAGCAAGTGATGACAGTCAGTGGGGGCGAATCTCCACCCTCCCTGCGGAACCACACCAGGTCCCTACACAGGGAACATCTAGCCACTGCACTAATTTTGCACTGAATTTGCAGACATGTAAAGCAAAGGGATGCCACTTCAAAAAGTCAATGGCTAATAAGGTATTCATGCCAGCCAGAGAGAGAACAATCCTGTGGCTTGATCTACAACAAAATGAAGAAAAGAACTGTTTTGCTATGCTCCTAAGGCCATGCAGGGAGGCTGCGTCTGAGGGAGCCTCCCTCCCACCACCCCACTGGCAACAAGACCTCTCTTCTAGTAAACCAAACTTCTGTGAAGTAAGACATTTTTTTTCCTTTTGTCTGAGACCAAATGATTCAAAGAGATGTGGCACAGTCTCTAACAGAGCACTCCCCGTCTCCCTGCTGTAAACATCAGCAGAGAAGTCACCAAGGGTATGAAAAATTGTAGTTCAAACGCATGAAGACAATCTAAAGAATTAGAACAAATGCCCCCCTCTCCTCTGTGGACGATGTTACTGCAAGAAATAGAACCAAAAAGGGGCACCTGGGTGGCTCAGTTGGTTAAGTGTCCGACTTCAGCTCAGGTCATGATCTCACAGTTTGTGGGTTCGAGCTCCATGTCGGGCTCTGTGCTGATAAGTCAGAGCCTGGAGCCTGCTTCAGATTCTGTGTCTCCCTCTCTCTCTGCCCCTCTCCTGCTTGTACTTTGTGTCTCTCAAAAATAAATAAACATTAAAAAAATTAAAAACAAAATAAGCAAAATCTTAGAAACTCTCTTGATTGTATTTTTATAAGATTTGTATTAGATTTTTATAAGAAACTATTACACATATATACACACATATATACTTTACATTATATCAGGCAATGTAAAAGAAAAGAAATATTAGGTTGATAACAAAATTTTTCTCTGTCTCAATAAATTCCAGAAGACATTGCAGTCCTACCTATCAAGTTTTTAGAGAGAAAAAAATAAAGGATTGTGATCATAGAATTTAATACTTAGTCAAGCTACTTGGGGAGAATAGGAACAACAGAAATATCAGACAGCCAAACCAAGCACAGGCCTTCTCTGAAAATATTACTCACAAAAGTACTTCAAATGAAAGGAAGAAAATAAATCAAAATAAAGACCTCTAAGGTGGAGTGATGGGCTGGTATAAAGATGGTGGGAGAAATAAAACTGCAAAATCTAAAAGTCAATTTGTAAATTAATATTATGAAACATAATGCACATGCTTAATATAATTCTCTAAAGCTGCAAAGCATTTTCTCAATTTAGTTATAACATACTAGATCCTTCAAGCAAAGCAGGAAATCCAGGTTGTCAGGGAAGAGGGCATGTCAAACTTCTTCCCATTCAACTGAAGGAATTAATGGTTTATGTAACTTTTCTGAAGTAGATGAAAGAATAAGGGTAAAAATACACTTTCTAAAACCACAGAGATAATGAGCACTAGAACAGACATTTGTTGTTTAACTTTGTATGGGAAAAGTGATTTTTAAAAGCCTAACAACACTATCAAATAAACTGTTAAAGGATTAAAAAGCATTAACACAGAAATACTTTTTATGTGGGGTTGCCTTTCTTAATTTCCAAATAAATGCAAATATATTTATTTCATTCTTAACCGAAGGTTTAGAAACACCCTTTTAAAATTTCTTAATTCTTGACTTTTATTTTACTTGGTTAACTATAAACACAGTTAACAGAGAAAATCTTTCTACGTATTTTTGTGTATTTACTTATTTATTTTTAGTTCACGGAGACATCTGAATGCCTCGTGAATGCTGAAAGAAGGGATATATAATCTCCTTGTCCATTTCCTTTGGCCAAAGACCCCCTGGAACATTTGTGTTACTGAACAAAGTTAGGTGTTTAGACTCATTGTAAAGAACAAGGATACACTTAGGAAACTTGAAGAATCTCAGTAAGAGGGTATTAGAAAAGACACACTGTAACATCAGGGACATGTGCCCAGTGGGGGGAAGACTCATGTAAATGGACTGTGCTCTGGAGTGGATATTATCAGAAAGTGGGCATAGTTCTATGATGGAGTATCTTTGGTCTTATCTGGAAGGACAGAAGGTATGGCCTGTAAAGAAAGAACAGCCAGTCATTTTGATCACAATAGGGGCTTGTTTGGTTATGCTTTGTGATTTGGACAACCATGCTTCCATTTGTAGTCAGACACAGTTACGGACTGGTCTTGTTCTTGCCTGATTCCAGCATCATCCCAGAGTGGCGTCCCAGAGTGAAGTTGGCGCTGTGTGAATTGTTCATGTTCAACGGGTGAGCACCACAACCTAACTCAGCTCTCAGATGTCCATGGCTGCTCCTGTCTTTCTCATCCTTTATATAAGCACTTGGATATATGAACACACGCGCATTATCAAAAGTGTTACATATTTTATTTTATTTGAAGCATTTGTTCTTATTTCATGCATCTACGATGTGTAAAGGATATGGACATGTGTGTATTTAAATCTTTAAGGAAGTGATTTGTTTTGATTGTAGAAATAAAAAGGACCAGAAAAGCAAAAAAAGAAAATCATTTGTACTGTAACTGTCCTAGTTGAATTCGACATATGTGAACAATTGGGACCAGAAACAAATTGCCTAGTTTCCGTGATTATTAAAATAGTTAACTGACCTTATTTCAGTGTTGGATAAACAAAGCTTTCTGTGTTACTTGACTGAAGTTAATAGTTTTGTGATTTGCAGCCCAGATTCTCATTGACCACAGAACACGTGAAGAGATCATTCATTCGGATCCCTGAAGTGAAAGCTGAGACTATTCTCAGCGGCTGAGGCAAGAGAGAAGCCTGGATGAAGACCGGGGTGGGTGAGGGGGGTGAAAAGTTGCCTCCCATCCACAGGTGGTGCCAGCTGCAACATCTGCAGGCATTCAGATGTTTCTAGAAGGCAGTTTCTAGTAGTAGGATTGCTGTTTGGCATTACCTTTTTCCTTTTTTCAAAGACAAGTTCTAAAACTGACAATAAAATGTTTACATAAACCAAAATGCTCCTGCTTCACTCCTTACCAGAGCCGAGAAAACCATCTTTGCCCAACTCCAGCCTACTTCGTTTTTCCACCTATTCCTGGCCAATGCTCCCAGAGTCCTCTCGTGTTCCATCCTCCTGACTTCTTCTGGTACTTGGTTGCTTCCTGCTTCCTGAACATTAAATGAGCTTTGTCTTTGGGGTCTTCCATTTTCATTCCAGCTAGGATGAACTTAGCTGCCTGCCAGCCCTATCCTTGACCTCCTAACCACTTCCATACATCCTTCAAGACATAATGGGTGAATGACTCTTCCAAGAAGCCATTCCTTACCCCTCACCCCTGAAGTATGATTAGGTTCCCCTCTTTCCTAGCACAGCATTGACTAGCACACAATACAAGCCCTCCAGGTCAGGCATTGCACCTGATTACCTTTGAGATACTGAAACTTAGGACAGGCCAGGGATCAAATGGACTAGAGTAAATGAGTGTTGACTTATGGATGAAAATGGAAAGAGTACAGTTTCTTAACCATAGAATTACTTCATGCCACTTTTTTTCCAGGTGTGGTAATGGGTTTTTAGATTCATTCCACTGTATCCTTGGACTGGTACCCAGATTCTGAGTCTTGGCATAGCATTTCCTGGCACATCTTACGTTATTCTTCGTCAGGGAGTCTGCAGACTGCCAACCAATAACAGGTGTGAGCTGTATGTGTTTACACAATGGTGTAAGATCAGCAAAAGATGACATGGGGCCGTAGAGTGCTGCTTTCTCACAACTCCTATAACATAGATGTAGTTGTAGGATATGCACAGAAACCAAAAAGTCATAATAATCAAAGGAATCTCTTGCCGCTTCACATAGGTCTCATGAGAGGCAGAGCACTAATACCCATTCCACATAACGGCAGCAAAGGTACCTGAGCATGGGGTAATCTTACCCTGAGTGTCTACAATAGTTCTCCAGAACTTCTTGTCATCTATTCTGGTAGACAAGTTTTGTACAGTTTTCAGACCAGGTTGCTAGAAATCCAACTTCCGTTGATGCCTTCAGGTATTGTACCAAAGTCCAGATATCCTCCAAATGTTAGTGGGTGGCTGTGCCTTCGGGGTGAGGTGCTAGGGTCTCATATTTGTCACGTACTATGCCATATGGGCTTATTTAATTCTTCATTTCTTGGCAGCCTGGGCTCCTATTCCAGATTTCCACTAACCAGCTCTCAAACCTTGTAAAACTAAGCAACTTACGATGATTCAGTTTCCCTTCTGTAAGTGTGGGTAATTACAGTGCCTATCTCCTGGGTCGTTTTTAAGAGGAAATCATACATACTAGCTGGCAAAAATCAGTATGTCTGGGGTGCCTGGGTGGCTCAGTCGGTTAAGCATCTGGCTTCGGCTCAGGTCATGATCTCACAGTTCATGGGTTCGAGCCCCGCGTCGGGCTCTGTGCTGACAGCTAGCTAAGAGCCTGGAGCCTGCTTCAGATTCTGTGTCTCCTCTCTCTCTGACCCTTTCCTGCTCACACTGTCCCTCTCTGTCTCTCAAAAATTAAATAAAAGACATTAAAAATTTAAAAAAAAAATCAGTATGTCCTTCCCTCCCAGTTGGGGGTATCAAGTATATGAAACATACATGACAGCAAAGGCATGGGAAAGAATATTGCATACACTAAAAGAATTTAGTCAACCAACCTTCTGTTTAAACAGTTACTTTGTGCCACTGAAAAACAAGTGACAGTGGTGAGCAGACACGTGCAAACAGCAATGACAGCACAATGTGACAGGTGCAGTAGCAGAAGCAGCCTCAAGGGGGGTAAGACGCTGCTTCCCCCAAGAGCTGGGGGTCAAGCTGACACTGAAGAAAAAGCTCCTGAAAACCAGATGGGGACAGGGTTCCTGGACAGTGAGGAACACTGACTTGATCAGAGTGGTGGAATAGCCCAATGATTAAGAACTTAAGTTCCAGAATCAGAGACACCTTGGAGTTCAACCTCGGCACTGTGACATACTAACTGGATTGACATAAACCAGTTTTGTAACCTCTCTGAGCCTCAGCCATAATGAAGATGATAATAGTACCTTCCTCAAAGGGTTGTTTTCAGAATTAACTGAGGCAATGCACACAAAGCACTTAGCAGAGCACCTCACACAAAGTGAATTATTATAATACCAATTGCTTACTGAGCTCTTTCTCAATAAATGTTCTGTATTATTATTACCTGGAAAAATGAGGTATGCCTTGCTAATGAGACTAAGTGCTGTCCATTAATAGGAAAGATCTCTGGAGGAGTTTAAGCTGGACAAGGAGCTGACCATATCTGATTATTACAAAATCATCCCTAGATAGTGGTAGAGTGCAGGGTGGGCTGTAAGAAGGGAGGCTACAAGAATGATGATTATTAAGGAGGCTACAGAGTCAAGGGACACCGCATGATGAGTTTGGGCAGGAGGAAATGGGAAAGAAAGAATGGAGACCAAGCCAGAGGTACTTGGGAACAAATGATGAGGGCAGCCTTGGTCATGCTCAGGGATCAGGTCAGTTGATCTGGAGTCTGGTGGAAGTCCTCAGAGAGCTGTGAAGACTGGAGTTCCCAGGCATGAGAACCTACCGTGTGAGTGGGGACCAGGGGGACATGTTACCCAGAGAGAGCAACAGAATGAGAGCCTCCAGGGGAACCCTGGTGTGTGAGGGATGGGCAAGAGAGGAACCCTTACAGCAGAGAGGAAACAGAAGAGGAGGATGAGGCACAAGTGCTGTCCTGGAATCTTCCAGGAGGGGATGCAAGGTGCAGCTTGAGAACAGGTGGGATGCAGGCAGAAAAGCGACCAATGGTTTGGGAATGGAGTGCGGGGTGACAGTTTTAGGGACTTGGAAATGAGACTGCCATCAATTAAGGAGTCAATAAGAGATAGGGGTAAATATAATCTACTATTTTGAGAAACTTGGCCTTGAAGGAATTTTCTTTAAAAACATGGTGGGGCACCTGGGTGGCTCAATCAGTTGAGCATCCGACTTCGGCTCAGGTCATGATCTCACAGTTCATGAGTTTGAGCCCCACATTGGGCTCTGTGCTGTGAGTGCAGAACCTGCTTAGTATCCTCTATCCCCCTCTCTCACAGACTCTCCCCAGAGCTTCCTCTCTCTCTCTCAGAAATAAATAAACATTTAAAAAAATACATGTGGCTCAGGCGGTTAAGCGTCCACGACCCTTGGATTCAGCTCAGGTCATGATCTTATGGTTCTGTGGGTTCAAGCCCTGCCTTAGGCTGTGTGCTGCTTGGGATTGTCTTTCCCTCCCTCTCTTTCTGCCCCTCCCCCACTCATGCTGTTTCTGTCTCAGAATAAATAAAAGTTTAAAAAAATAGTTTAAAAATAGATGGTAATAGAAAGGATGTGGAGTCAGAGATGGGTCATTTTAGTTAAATATAAAGAATACAGGTATATTTATACCCGGAGAAGAATGAACTGATAAGGAAGGAGAGTATGTTGATTGTCTGGATTTTTCCCAGATCTCATCTCATTTCACCTATTTTAGGCCTTGACCCTCACTTCCACTTTCAATGGCTCTTCATTCCTCAATGTCCAGCCCTCACCTCAGAGACTCCAGCTTCACTGGCCTGACCCTCCCCCCACACAATCTCAACAGTCTGCCCCTCACCCCACAATCCACAATTTTAGTAACAGATGTTGCTGGTCCCACTTCATCCCAATCTTGTCCCTTCGTGTGCTCTGCAGACTCCCAACGTAGACCAAGGCAGAGGGGACAGACAGTCCTCTGGAGACCATCTGAGTCACAGGCTACACGTGGTCAACTTCCCAGAAGCCACCATGTGTCTTCACTCTGCACAGGTCTGGTTGTGTGTTCTCTGCAGCAGACAGAGGTGAGCACAATTTCACAGGCCCCGTAGTTCACAAATGCTCCACTCCACTGCCTTTTCTGTAGCTCTAGTGAACTCAATCAAAGAAAGGTGGATGTTTCTAGATTGTCTGGCTCTCTGCTCCTACAAGTCCAGAGGCAGGGGCTGGGGGCAAGGATTCAGACAAGCCATCAGGACCCCCCTACCAAAGTTGGAGAAGAGTAAAGCCAGACTGCACATACAGAGAGCAGGTGGGACACAGTGTCCAAACCAGCCCACCTCTGGGAACATAGCTAGCCAGACTCACCAGCCTTGGACCTCATCTTCAGTTCTCAGGAGCCACTTGGGATCGATGGTGAAAAGGTGTGCAATAGAAAGTTATGAATGCCAGGGAACAATTAGGAGTAAGAATAGGAGAGCTTCTGTTTCCTCTTCCAGACAATCACAAACACACAGGGTCCTCTCACACCAAACCATGAGTCAAATTGCCCAAGCGACAGCTATGCCTAAGGGGATGAGCACAGCAAATGCATTCCTTCTAGGGGGGCAATCTCATGGACTGAAAAAAGGAGAAGGTGCTGGAAGACAGGTACCTCCACTTTTTTTTTACCTCCATTTCTCATGCTTCCCCTTGCTTCTCATCTCCCCTGAACGGAGACACACAACCCCACCAGCACCTGAAAGGTCTACATCCACAGATTTGCCGAATACATCCCATCTCTCCCCATCTGCAGTAATGGGAGAACCCCAGAATTGCCTACAAAGGTATTTTCATTCAGGATGACAGAGGAACATCTCCCTGCATCATATGTAATTACTGGTGCCACAGCTCATATGTTCCTTCAAACCACAGAAATGTATTCTCGAAGCCCCAACCTCCCCTACGGGCTCCCCCCCCCACCCACACTAAGAGCAAGAGAGATCGAGAGAGAGCCCCATCACCTTGCAGTGAATTTCAGTAGGTCCTCCTTCCCAGGAAATAAGTTTAGACAACTCTGGGACCCACAAATTCCAACTGACAGCCAGGAACACAGAGCTTACAGATTTATTTGTGTATCCCTAACACACCACACCCCTACCTGTCCCTGCCCCCAGAAAACTTCATGCAGCATCCTTAAGCCTGTGTATCTCTCTTATTTTTATGAGTCCACATACATTTAAGTAGTAACTTCAAGCTCTAGTCTAGAAATTTCTATGATGATGTTCTATATCTGCACGGCACAATATGGTAGCCATGAGCCGCATATGGTTGCTGAGCACTTGAAATGTGGCTGGTGCAACTGAAGAACTAAAGTTTGCATTTTATTTCATTTTAATTAATTGAAATTCAAATAGCCACATATGGCTAGTGATTGCCATACTGGACAGTGCAGCTCTAGATAATTCCGGCAAGGCAGACTCTAGCACCAAAGTAGCAATCTGGAAATTTCAGAATAGTGGGAGCAGACTCTCCAGGAGAGGGACTGAAGGAAGATGCACTGAATATTCATGCGTAGGATCACTGCCATCTCGAAGGAGAACCATGGCGGGATGGTCAGCGGCAGCTGAAGATGAACTTGAAATGAAGCCAGGGGCACGACAGGACCTAATGGGGTCCTAATGGGAAGCGGGATATGGAAATGAAGCAAAAGGAGAGGTAGAGATGGATGTGGAGGAAGTGGAGGGAGAAGATACCCCCTGTGGGTTTAGTACTACCACCAAGCCTAAATCCTCCCTAGACCCTCTCCCCTTGCCCCATCATTGTAAATTTTAATGGAAGGACCGTTAAGAATCTCCTAGAGCAAACCTCCCATTCTGTGGAGGAATAAACTGAGGCCCGGAGGGAGCTGTCCAGGGTCCTGTTGACTCTGCAGAAGAATTGCAGCCGGAACCTTCTCCCCGTTCCCTCCCCAGGCGCTCAGCTCCACTACAGGAAGGCAGAGCCGCGGAAGGAGAACTGCAGGTAGACAATGAGCAGGCAGAGGGAGGCCCCGAAGAGGCACCAGCGAAGGGAGAAGAAGTTGTAGCCGGAGCCCTCCTGGGCGCTTGGCTTGGAAGCCCCCGAGAAGGCGTAGGTGGTGGCCTCCTCCTCCAGCAGCTTCTCGCTGGGCTTCCAGTGCACGATGCCCTCCTGGCAGGCCTCACAGAACTCGCTGCGGTGCGGCCCCGTGTCCGGGCGGCTGGCCACGTGGATGCGGTACTGGCCGCCGTCTTCGTCGTAGCACTGCTCGCGGAGGCTGGTGATGAGGTTGTCCACCAGGCTCTCGATGTTCTCCTCCAGCATGCTCGACTCGTCCAGCCGCGCCGTGCCGCACTCGTGGCACAGCTGCTTGAAGACGCGCATGCGCACCGAGCCCGCTCGCTGCTCGCGGTCCAGGTACATGTGGAAGAGGATGACCACGTGCGCTGACTGCCAGGTGTGCCAGCACCAGGAGCAGTGGAACCTGCGGGGAGGGGAGGGAAGGGTGGAGACGGCGGGCCTCCCTCCCAGGGACAGCCTGCCCTGGAGGAGCCTGGAAAGGAAGGGCCCTCTGTGCCTGTGCCTAGAGATAGAGGATGCTTGTTCGCTGCTCCTTGGGTTCCTTAGAGCTCGCAGGCTCTGCCTCCACCCACCGAGCTCCCCTGGGCCTGGAGCAGTGTCTTTAGAAATCTGGCACTGGAGCTATCTGGCTTCATGCGGCCTCTCCAGCCTGCCTCCTGCACGCCCTCTTGTGGCCTCAGCTCCCCCTAAGCCTAACGCAGGCACTCTGGACAGAGACCTGGACATACACCTGCGTGCTGCACAGGGCTCACCGCGCCCTCCCCCCCCCACCCCTCTCCCCGCATCCCGTCCCCAACTGGGACTTATTTTTCATGTGTGCATTGCAGAGCGATGGTGTCCGATAAAGCTCTTTTCATTCAGACGTCCCCTGACTCAGACTCATGCATCCTGCCTGCTGTGGGGAGAAAAAGAGATGCCTTTAACTACCGACCGTAGACCACCAAGAATACTTTGGAGAAAACCCACCAAGAATCTACGAGATAGACTGGTGGATGGGTGATGGGTCAGCAGGGGAGGACTAGAGAGTTTCATCCCTGCACCTTCACAAAGAACATCTTCTTAACCCCTTGATGAGCCATCACTGGACCCTTCTCCAGCCCTGCAGTAGAGACTGGAAAAGTGGATCTCAGTTGGCACCTCCTCCACACACATGCACACTTACATACAGGGCACTCTGTCTACCTTGGACCCTCTAGAGTCCCTGCCTCAGAGATTGTGGAAGGAAGTGGTCTGGGGCCCACCTAGCCAAGCCTCACTCCCTCAGCCCCCACTCAGTGCTTGTACACCTTCAGTAATGTAACACTCTTTATCTCCAAGACAGTTTCTTTCATCCTTGAGATGAACCTCTTCCAGGACCCTGTTATAACAGCTTTACAGTCCCCTGGACTCCTGACTCTTCTTACTGCTGACCCTCTCTGTGTCCCCTGTACAATGGCCCTGAAGGACCTCTGATAAAGAACTCAAATTCAATCAAACAGACACCATGTAGCCCCTATTTTATGCCAAGCACCACATAGTCTAGGCTGTGGGGTAGAAATGAGGCCAAGCCAGTCCCCAAGGCTTGGGGCCCACAGACAGACAACACAAGCACAGAACAATACCCAGCATAGCTCAAGACAGGACTGGCCCACAGAGCTGTCTGATCCCCAGAAGGGGGTCCCCACCCAGGCTGGGCCAGGGTTGTAGGGCACCAGGATTAATGCATCTCAAGGTTTATGGGGAGAGTGAGCCTGTGCACAGAATAAGCATGAGTTACGGTTCCGAAGGCCAGCCCAAGGCCACCAGGGACCCGCAAGTCACCAGCCAGGATAGGACCAGCTGAGACCTGAGGCAAGGAGGAGCCACAGGCCTGTAGAGCTCAGCCCTTAATCCCCTGGGCCCTGGACCCAAGTTTCCAGCCCTTTACACTCCTCCCAACAGCAGGCTTGGGAGCTTCATGTTTTCTATATTCTCCTTCTATACCTTTTTGATCAAACCAATCCGGAGCTGTTTCCTCTTCCTCAAGCGACACCTCAGATCTTAAATTTCAAAATATCAGACCTAGTGCAAGGGGACCATAGGGATCATCTAGTCAACCTCTCATTTTATTGAGATGAAACAGAAGCAGAGAGCGAGCCATCCATGTGCACATAACTAGAGCCAGAGCCAGGAGCCAGCATGTAACAGGTGCACAATAATGTCTCTTGAACTGATCTGAATTGAAGTGAAGCAACCAACCTCTGCTTCTCTGTCTTTTCTCCCAAAGACCAGCTCAGTCACATATTTACAGGTCTAAGCTCCCCATATATAGCTCCCTACCCCCAGCTCCCCACCCACAGCCTGCCTCCTGATGCCACCTTCAGCCTTCAGTGCTGCACCTGAGGGTTTCACATCCAAACATGTATGAACAACCCAGTCTGTGTGTCCACATCCCCAAAAGACAGCCATTTGTTGGCCTCCCATGGGCTTAGGGGCATTATCTGTCCTTGAATCAGTGGACCCAGGAAGAGGCCTACATAGACCCTGAAGATAAGTTTGAGGCAGGTTGGGCAGGCAATTCTGTGCTCCTGTTCTCAAATCACACCCTAGAAGAAGAAGAGGCATATGGGTTTCAGACGGACATGTCCCCTTAGCCTGTGGAACTCCTTGTACTCTGGAAGCCATGAGGTACCTATAGAGTATAGGACACTGAGTTCTAAGGACTTAAGCGAAATCATGCCCAAAGCTAAGTCTTTTTGTCATTGGCCCATAGACAATAGAGCTGAAAGGGTCTTGATTGATCATCTAATGCCAGCTTCCTGTATTCAGATCAAATTGGACTGAGTTGACTAAATAGACCTAGGGCCAGAGCACAGGCCCCAACCCTAAGCTAAAGTTTTCTCAGTGGACCTCATGGCCTCCTCTCTCAGACCCCACCAGTCTTTAGGAGACTATGAAAATGTGAAAACACTTTAAATGTCAAAGATTGCAGGGAAATTGTAGCTCTTCATTTATTATAGAAAACCAAGACCCAAAGATAGAACCTCAACTTGTCAAGGTCACCCAGGGAGTTGATGCTATTGCTGGATCAGAACTCAGGCCTCTTTGACCCACTTGGAAGTTCTGTCTCTGCCCCCTAAGCAGAGCTGACCCCAGCACCAGGCTCCATTGATCTCTCTGTTTCCCCTTGGAAGGTGCCCCTGAGGCTGCCTATAGGCCCCTCCTCCCTGGGTGCTCACCTGCCTGAGGCATGCTGTTCCAGGTACTGCTTCCAGCCTGGGGCCAGCTCATTGGGCTTGAGGTTGGGATCCATGATGAGTTCCCAGCTGTCGGCGGGCTTAGCCACCTCCATCTTTTCATAGAAGACTTTCTTCCACTCACAAGTGGTTAGGCTGGTACTCATGGTGCTGGCAGAGATGGAAGTTTGAGGTCAGCCTGCGTGAGAACACAGAAGGGACCCAGGTAGGTGCAGAACAGTTCAGTTTCTGCAGTCTGAAAATCCTCATCAACAGGACCAGAGGA
Organism: Suricata suricatta; assembly: GCF_006229205.1. Classification (NCBI taxonomy): domain Eukaryota; kingdom Metazoa; phylum Chordata; class Mammalia; order Carnivora; family Herpestidae; genus Suricata; species Suricata suricatta. The sequence continues at coordinate 79,376,908 of NC_043704.1, read as the reverse complement.
AATAGGACCTGGCAGCCTCTTTTGTCACCTTGGAAGCTGTTACCATGGTAGCTGGGCAGGGAGGCAAGAGCCAGGGCTGGGGAGGAGCGAAGTCCCAAAAGAGAGTTCTAGGGCCCTGAGCTGGGCTTGGGAGGCAGGGCTGGTTAGTGACACCAAGTGGAAAGAGCAGACTGGGAGGCTCAGGTCCAGATAATACCAATCCAGATCTTTCCAGCATTCCCAGCCTCCTGCTTCACCTACTGCTTCATCTCCTGCTTCCTCCCACTTCTCTTTTAGGCAATCTGCTCATTGTGTACATTGTGCACATTGGCAACTCCAATGCCCTGGGGAGCCAAAGAGAAACAAAGGATGGGGAAATACAAAGCCTATGGGTCGTACACCCCTGATGTGTGGCCACCATCGTTCACCATGTGCCAAGCCCCAATTGCTTGACCTGTGTTCTGGCCAAGGTGGGAATTCATTCCCCCTTCAACCAGATCAGGAGACAGGCTTACACAGCTCTAAGTGCTTCATTCTACACTCAGATTCAGGCTTTCCAAAGCCAAGCTCATTTGCTCATTTATTGCAGTACTATTGAGCTCCTAACACGTAGGGCTTGAGACAGAAGTAAGATACCCTTTGCTCAGAAAGATCTCAAGCCAGCTGGGAGATAGAAAGAAGTTTAACACGTTGTAAACACACACACACACACACACACACACACACACACACACACACACAAGAAGAACAGTTCAGATTCATGGAGTCATAGCATTGTTGAAGCTCATCTTTGGTTCCTGGTTCCAAACTACACTAAGAAGTTGCTGGAGGAAATTTGTTCTGTGCTGCAAGCTTCTGATTCTTCTTCTGCTGCAGAAAGAGGCCAGGCAACAGGGTACCAACTCCCTAATGACTTCAGAGAGTAGGAGGGAACCTGACTCCAAATTTGCATAATCTTGAAGAGGATACAGACCCCTGGGAGCAGAAGGCCCTCAGGGAAAAGACCAGGTTGTAGGGAGAGGTTGTAGGGCAGCTTCTCCCGGCTCTGTAGCAAGTCTTCTTGGCCTCTGACTCCACAAATTTCCCTCAGTGCACTTCCGTCTTCCCACCTGGATGGGAGAGGCTGGCTAGATATTATCCAGGGCCACTTCCAGAAGTAGTCAGCTCATGATTCTTTTTATTTTGGGTTTTTTAAGTTTATTTATTTATTTGGAGGGGGGGGAGAGAGAGAGAGAGAGAGAGAGAGAGAGGGAGAGAGAGAGAATGTGTGTGTGTGTGTGTGTGTGTGTGTGTGTGTTTGTGTGTGTAAGCAGGGTAGAGGCAGAGAGAAAGGGAGACAGAGAATCCCAATCAGGTTCTGTGCCATTACTACAGACAGAGCCCAATGTAGGGCTCAAACTCACGAACTGTGAGATCATGACCTGAGCTGAAATCAAGGGTCAGATGCTCAACCAAACAGCCACACAGGCGCCCCAGCTCTTGATTCTTTAACCTGGAAATCCGATCCCTGGAAACGTGGTGATGAGAGAGCATAAAGCAGGCTGAGGACCAAGGGCAAACTAGCACACACCCTCCCCCCCAGGTGGGATGTGTGTGACAGTCCTCAGGAGCTCCCAGCTGCCCAAGAACAAAGGAAAGGAAAGAAAACAAATGGCTAACTGATAGAGATCACAGTCATGCAGGACAGGAGTCTCCATCAATTTACAAATGTTTTAGTAAATTATAAGAAAAAGACAAACTTATCAATGGCCTAACCTCCAGAAACCTACAGGCC
>NC_043704.1:79372426-79375055 GCF_006229205.1 Suricata suricatta | reverse complement strand
TGCAGGACAGGAGTCTCCATCAATTTACAAATGTTTTAGTAAATTATAAGAAAAAGACAAACTTATCAATGGCCTAACCTCCAGAAACCTACAGGCCCAGTTTCCTGGAGCCCCTAATATCACCCTTTCTCCATAGTGATGTGGGGAACAGAGGCAAGAAGAAAATGGCAAGGAAAATTAAATTTCCTTATAACCTGCAGCCCATTGGCAAATACTTGAGGCAAATACATTTTTCCAGGAACCCTCACAGTCCTAATGTTATTGCCTTACTAGAGGGAAAGCAATCTTAGCTTGACAATAGCAAGGCCTCAAGTATCTTAGGATATCTTAGCATATCAAAGTCCTTCTGGAGGCCTCCCTTTTGACTTCACCTCCCTCAACTCCAAAGTATATAATCAGTCACTCTTCAGAACTCCAGCGCAGCATTTTCTGCCCAAAGGTCCTGTTCCAGTGCTTTAACAAAATCACCTTTTTGCACCAAAGACATCTCAATAATTTTTTTTGGCTGTCACCTCCAGACCCTGCTGTCACCCCAAAACCTTATCAGAGGCACACAGAGGGAACACAATGCAGCATTGAAAACATTGTTGGGAACTGGAAGACACCTTTCAGAGATGAGTTCCAGTCTTGGCACTTGCCTCCAAGTGGTTTTTGCGTTGGGTGAGGTCTGGGACAACACCCCTGGGTCACCTGTTGGAATGGGAAAGTGTTTTCCACCCACTTTGTGCAAAAGACCTCAGAAAGGACTAGAGCTCTAGAAGAGGCTATTCTTCTTTTTAATGTTTATTTATTGAGAGAGAGAGAGAGAGGGCATGAGCGGGGGAGGAGCAGAAAGAGAGGGAGACACAGAATCTGAAGCAGGCTCCAGGCTCTGAGCTGTCAGCACAGAACCCGATGTGAGGCTCGAACCCATGAACTGGCAGATCATGACTCGAGCTGAAGTCAGACACTTAACTGACTGAGTCACCCAGGCGCCCCTAGAAGAGACTATTCTTAGAAATCTGATTTCTTCCTTGAACTCTTTATCTCTTGACATTGAAGTAAGACATCTGAAGCTCAGAATTGGGAAATTACTTGGCCAAAGCTTCAGTCTTGGACTGCGAACATCTCTTTGGGGCCAGCTGCCAGGGGAAGTGAGTTGGAGGGCCAGTGAGTTCCCAGGATTTGAAGGAATTGAGCTTACGGCCCATCCTGGAGCCACTTGCTAGGAATGAATCTGAGAAATATTGTGCCAGTGTTGCCAGAACAGATTACAAAGAAGGAAAACCGAAAAGATAGAGGGTGAGAACTGTCAGATGCATCTGTCTGTTTTTATCCAAATGATGCAATCCCCTTAGGCCTAGCATCAGGTGTAATTTAGAATGGGAGCCCTCTAGGCAGAGACCAATATAATTCTTCGTTCTATACAACAGCCCTGTTTTCTCTCAAGAAAAAAGCATGCTTGCGATACAACCAATGAACACAGTTATTACCTCAATTTTCTGCAAATGGCACTGGGGGGCCTCAGAAGCCACAAATTGAGGGCTCACTAATGTAGAACTGTGCACAGCTGTGGCTGCATCACGCACTGGCAGTTTCATCATATGTTACTGCTGTATTTTTCATCTAAATAATATTTTTTAAAAAGGAATTTTTATTCCTTTATAAAATAAATTACTATGCACCAGTATTCTGCAAACAAATTGACCAAGGGGAGAGGGATAAAAGAACCAATCTCCTCTCTGACTTGCAATATGAGTCAATACATACAAATAAATACTTTTTTGCGGGGCATCTGGGTGGCTCAGTTGGTTGAGCATCTGACTTCAGCTCAGGTTATGGTCTCTTGGCTTGTGGGTTTGGGCTCCATGTCAGGCTCTGTGCTGACAGCTCGGAGCCTGAAGCTTTTTCAGATCCTGTGTTTCCCTCTCTCTCTGCTCCTCCCCTACTTGCGCGCTCTCTCTATTTCTCTCTCTCATATTTAAAAAGTTCTTTAAAACATACTTTTTCCTCATTACTGAAATGTTACTTATTCAAATAATACAGGGGATGACAATGCAGAGTCTAAAGTATAAAAGTAACAAAGAGTTGGGGAGGTGAGTATGGTGGGGTTTGGGAGGGGTGGGGGTCCAGAGCCAGTGGCCAGGAAAGAATTCTTGAAGACGTCTTTGGTGCAAAGGTGATTTCATTAAGCACGGACACAGGATTCTTGGGCAGAATGAGCTGCGCTGGAGTTCTGAAGAGTGACTGGTTATATATACACTTAGGAGTTGAGGGAGGTGAAGTCAAAAGGGAGGCCTCCAGAAGGACTTTGATATGCTAAGATATCCTAAGATACTTGAGGCCTTGCTATTGTCAAGCTAAGATTGCTTTCCCTCTAGTAAGGCAATAACATTAGGACTGTGAGGGTTCCTGGAAAAATGTATTTGCCTCAAGTATTTGCCAATGGGCTGCAGGTTATAAGGAAATTTAATTTTCCTTGCCATTTTCTTCTTGCCTCTGTTCCCCACATCACTATGGAGAAAGGGTGATATTAGGGGCTCCAGGAAACTGGGCCTGTAGGTTTCTGGAGGTTAGGCCATTGATAAGTTTGTCTTTTTCTTATAATTTACTAAAACATTTGTAAATTGATGGAGACTCCTGTCCTGCA
>NC_043704.1:79272814-79372326 GCF_006229205.1 Suricata suricatta | reverse complement strand
GACTGTGATCTCTATCAGTTAGCCATTTGTTTTCTTTCCTTTCCTTTGTTCTTGGGCAGCTGGGAGCTCCTGAGGACTGTCACACACATCCCACCTGGGGGCAGGGGGCTGTGCTAGTTTGCCCTTTGTCCTCAGCTTGCTTTCAAGTAAACATCACTTGAGAGATTATGGAAACTAACTATAAGTAACCCTTGTCCCAGAGATTCCAATACACAGTCTTGGGGGGGGTAGATATACCCCCTCTACTCCCTCCAGGCCCAGGAAAAACCCCAGGCATTGTCAGCCATTGCTTCTGATGGGAAAGCGAGGCCTTTGAGGGCCAAAGGGAAAAAAAAAAATTAAAAAGGTGGTTTGTGGTTCAGGGTATTTCTTAATTAAGAAACAAATCCAGGGGAAATGTAAACTATGTCTTGTCTTTCCCTGTGTCTCCACAATTCATAGATCCACGGAAGGTGCTAGAGAAAAAATCCAAGGTTCCCAGGGAATCTTTCCCAAGAGCGGTTAGTTAGCAAGCCCTCTCGATTCCCAGGATGCAGTGCTTGGAGGCAGCGTGACCCAAACTCCACTGTCTGAGGTGGGGGGGAGGGGCGACTCTGAGTCTGGGGGCCTACCCATGGTCAGAAGGGTACACAGTTCTCAGGGGACACAGTGAAGCTACTTCCAGGGAATGTTTCATGCTGCTTTTTTTTTTTTTTAAATCAGTTGGCAGCAAGCAGAACAAGGGCAAGCAGTCCAGCTCCCTTTCCTGCTGGAATTCAAGGGTCCAGCTTCTAAGCTTCACCACCCCAAAGTCTATATTAAGGGTGGCCATATCTACGATCACTGTTTTCGGGGCCTTATTATCTGAGGCAAGAATTTCATGCCCAGTGTCACACTATGTATGGCAAGTACGTACAGAAAAAGAGTCAGGTGGGAGCAGGTAGTGCTCCCTGCTAGGAAACGAAAAGATGATAGGGGTTGATCAAATGAGTTAGTGGTTCAGAAAGGCTAAAGAATTCTCTGCCGAAAGGAGACAGTCAAACTCTGAGGGTCTAGAGAATCTGCAGCAGATGAAGTCTACACTGACTTCTGTCTAAGAAGATGACAGCCTCTGTCAAAGTTCCTTAACTCTACTCAGAGAACCTGCTGGTTTCTAATGAGATGAGGCTCAATACACACACACACACACACACACACACACACACACACACACACACACTAGCCATAGCTTCTCTCTGGGACAATGCCAGGCATCATGACAGAGTGATAAAAAAGCATGCAAAACTCATGCCAGCTCTTAAAGCTTCCATTCTAAAATGACACTCATTACTTTCCCTCATGGTCCATTGGCCAAAGCAAGTCATACAGCGAAATCTGCCCGGGCGCAGGGAACTATATCTAGGCAAAGGAGGGGCATGGAGGGTGCTTTAGGGAGTGGCACTGACTATTATAAACGACAATAAAATCCATCATGGCACCCCCCTGAAGAATGAATGGGCGCCTGCCTGGAACAGTGGAGCTGAACAAGCCCTATGGTACAGGGTAGTTATATATATGACATATGTTTTACTTATTGGTTTGTTTGTTTGTTTGTTTCTAGAGAGAAAGAGAAAGTGAATGGGAAAGGAGGAGAGGCAGAGAGAGAGGGAGAGAAAATCCCAAGCAGGCTCTATGCTGTCAGCGCAGAGTCCCACGTGGGGCTCGATCTCATGACCTTGAGATTGTGACTTGAGCCAAAATCAAGAGTCAGCTGCCCAACTGACTGAACGATCCAGGTACCCCAAGACATATTTTTTTTAAAAACCAAGAAAACGATTGTCCTAATGTCAAGATAGTAGTCATCTCTGTGGGGAGGAGGAGAGGTGATAGGAGATGATTACATATTATGGATAGGAGGGTTTCCAGGGGGTTGGCAAAGATTTTTCTGATTGGGTGTGTGTTACACAAATTTTCATTGCATTGCATAATTCTTTAAATTATATGTGTATGTTTTCTGTACTCTTCTGTATGCATGATCTATTTCACAATTTAAAACAAAATGGGTACAACCCTTGTCTTTCCCCATTCTTAGATTGTCCCAAAGTACCAAATCTAGCAATAGGCCTTCTCAATATTTCCGTGAAGATGGCCAGAGATCATAAAACTGAAAGAAACCTAGAGAAACCATCATGCCCCAACCCTGAGAAACTTACTAGGCAGATAAAGGAAGGTCAAAGAAGAAAAGTATGAGAGACTGACTGGCAATAGTCAGTTCTCGGTAAATGTTCTAGAACCTTGGACACACATCTTTTATAGCACCTGCCATGTTGTCATAACATTCCTTCCACAAGACTCTCTTCTTCATCGTTTACGTTTTCTTCAGTAAGTAACAAAACTTCAAACTCATAGTAGGTGCTGTGTATTATCTTGTTCAATGAATGAATAGAGGTGAGGCTTTACTGTGTGTATCCTTTACAATTTAGACTGACTGTGAATTCCAATAACACAAGCACCAAATAATAAGTCTCCACAGACCCCATCGCGTATAGATTTGCACCTTATAGAAGTACAATAGATGTGAGTTTCATTCAGTTCATAGCATCAAAGATTCATTCAATATCCATGACATGCTAGGATGATGAGGAAGTGCAGAGAGGGACACATAAATACATGATCTGCCTGTGAAGGTACTTCTCAAATGCTGGGCTTGGAGGGGAATTCTAACACTCCTGGCTTCTTGGAATTAGTTATATAGTCATAGGTCTAGAATATCATTTTCCTGGCACTATAATCTTAACATTATTTAATATGCCATTTATGAAAAAGAATTTAGGGGGACCCTACATCTCCCTACCCTCAAGGAGAATGCCTAACTTTTAAATAGACCTCTTATGGGGCGCCTGGGTGGCTCAGTCGGCTAAGCCTTCGACTTCCAGCTCAGGTCAGATCTCACGTTTGTGGGTTCGAGCCTTGCATCAGGCTCTGTGCTGACAGCTAGCTCAGAGCCTGGAGCCTGCTTCCGGTTCTGTGTTTCCTTCTCTCTCTGACCCTCCCCCTCTCATGCTCTGTCTCTCTCTGTATCAAAAATAAATAAAACATTAAAAAAAATTTTAAAAATAGACCTCTGACTTCACTCAGACATATCAGACACATTGGGTCACCATTTTAGGAACTATCAGAGACCATAATCTGTATGCAGGGCTGCTTACATAGATAAGCTTGAAGAGACATATTTTAATGCATAAGTTCATGCTGATATTTGCCAATGGAGTTTTAACATTATCCCAAAAGTATTTTGACTCCAATAATTTCAGCCTTTCTTCTTACAAAATGATGTTATAAATTAATTAAACTAATATAATTATTCTGTCCATCATTCAGAAGTTCAAAATGATAACCCTACTATCAACACTGGCTGTTAAAGCACTAGACAATTAATAATTAGATTAAATCATTAACTTTTGTATGTCCCACTGTGTACCCTCAAATCACTTTATTTCAAGTGAGGAGTAACAAATTACTGACGCCTTGATGACTTAATCACCTATATGACATATTATATGTTTTAGTCTTATTTATTCATTCAACACTCAATAAACATTTATTGAACACTTGTTATGTCTAGTTCTTTTCTAGGTACTTGGAATAACATAGTGCAAATAAGTTAAAAATCCCTTTTTTTTTTGGTGTTACATTCTACTGAGAGAGAATAAAATAATGCTATGGTAGATGCTAATAGGATGTAGGTTTTTATAAAAATTCAACAGGAGAGGGAGATAGAGAATGGATGGATGGAAAGGGTTAGGGAAGGTTAGAGTTTAGACAGTGTGGGCAGCAAAGTTCTCAAATAAAAGTTATATTTTAAGAAAAGCATGAAAGAGAAGAGGGGAGTCCTGCCAATCGGACCACCAGCATTACAGGTGGGGCGAACAGCAAGTGTAAAGACCCTGTGCTCACTTCCTGAGGCCACTGGAGCATATTAAAATAACAAATTTATTCTCACACAGTTCTGGAGGTCAAAAGTCTAAAATCAGTATCACTGGGCCAAAACCAAGGTGCAGGCCCACCCTCCCTCCGGAAGCCCTAGACAAGAATCAATCATTGACCTGTGACCTCATCACTTCAATCTTCAAGGCCAGCATCCTGGAGTCTCCCTCTAGTCTGTCTTCCCCTTGTCTTCTCTGTGTGTAGTAGAATTTCTTTTTCCTTCCTCTTATATATATGATTGTATTTAGGCCTTACCCAGATAATCCAGGAAAATCTCCCCATCTCAAGGCTTTTAACTTAATCACACCTGCAAAGCCCTTTTTGCTAGGTATGGTAACATTCCCAGGTTCCAGGGATAGGATGTGACTATCTTTGGGGGCCATGATTCAGCCCAGCGCAGCCCTTCAGTGGGAGGCCCCTGCGTGTCCAGGGAATAGTGAGCCAGCCAGGGTGGCAGAGTGGCTTCTCCCAAGCCAGAGAAGGCCTGAAGGAGACGGAACATCGCAGGCCAGGCGAGAGCCAGACTGCACATGGCCTGCTCGGCCATTCACATGAGTTGGTAAGAGGGCTTTGAGTAGCAGAGCATCATGCTGCAACTTAAATTCAAATAGGATCACCTGCATTTCAATTAGGAGTGCACAGTGGGAGACCAGTAAAGATGCAGTGGGAGAAATCAGGATGCTTTGCCTACAAGAGACGATTGTGTCACTGCAGGGTGACAGAGAAATGGGGTCAGACTCTGATGATATGGACAGATTCTATATATATATTTTTTTTTTTGAGGGAGAGAGAATTCCAGCAGGTTCCATGCTGTCAGTTCAGAGCCCAATGTGGGGTTCAAACCCACAAACCAAAAAATCATGTGCCGGAGTCCAGCTCCAGCTGGTCCAGGGTCCCCTGAAGGAGAGAGAGCATCAGCGAAAAAGGAGATGAGAGAGCCCTGTGTTTCTTTCTTTCTTGGTCACCTGTCTGGCATCTCTATCTTGCCAGGTTTTGTGCCTTTATTTATAGATTTAAGTGTCAACATGACATCAAAAAGTGGAGTTTTTACAAATAATTCTCAGTGATAAAGATGCTTTGAAAAGGGTGCAGAAACAGGTTTTACAGAGACATTTAAAAGAGGCTTCCAGAAGGGGTGATACATGAATAAACCCTTGATGAATCAGCAATTGACAGCTAAACAAATAAGAGGGATAAATACATTCTAAGCAGGGGGAATGATCAGCAAAGATTTCAAGGACAAAAGAATCTAGCAGCATTTTGGAAACTGTATCATTTAGTGTGTCTGCATCACAGAGAGGAGTGATAAAGGTTGAGGCCTCAGAGATACGTGGGACCCGGGTTATGAAGGATTTTTAGAAAAACTTTTTAAATTTTTATTTCTTTTTCCTCAGGTATATTTGATACACATCACTGTGTAGGTTCAGGTGTGGGTTATGACAGTGTGACTAACACACATCGTGGAATGATTACTGTTGTAATCATACTGAGCACCCATCATCTTATGTAGACACAATTAAAAAAAAAAGTGAAAAAAAAAAAAAAGAAAAATGTTTTCTGCTGGAGGCCTGCTCCGGCTGGTCCAGGGCTCCCTGAAGGGGGAGCGGCGGACGAGAGCTATGAAGAGACACTCCTGCAGCGCAGTTTCTTAATTGGTCCAGCCTGACATTCTTAGCCTCTCTATTTCTTCTTTCTATCTCCTGTGTCTCCTTATTATCTCCTGTATCTCCTGTCTCTCTAGGTCTTGGGCCTTTATTTATAGACTTATGACATCAAAAGGTGGAATTTTTACAAATAATTCTCAGTGATAAAGATGCTTTGAAAAGGGTGCAGAAACAGGTTTTACAGAGGCATTTCTTCAGAACTATTCTAATTACAATGAGGTAACTTACACATCATAGGATAACAGGATATTCACAGTGAAAAGCAGATAACATACACATTTGTTTGAACCAGTAGTAAATCTTACAACTAAGAAGATAGCAGGATGTTTTCAGTGAGAAGCAGATAGCAAACACGTTTTATAACAATGATGCTAAAATTCAGTCATAGGACTAGGAGGCATCTATTTGGCTCACAAGAGGAAGAATACATTCGTGATGGTTAGTAAGTAAACCTTTTGGCAACCTTGTTCTTTGACATTGAAGGTGTAAGCGCCATAGGCGCGCCTAGACTAGCAGGCTTTTGCATATGAGTTTAAGTTGTAACTACTCTTACCTATCCTCACAATGGGCACCAAATTAGCATATGTATGCGTAGTAGCTTATGCCTGGCTCTGGTTTGTTTCTATTTCCTAAATTAGGCTTTCTCTCCAGGCTAGGGTAAACATTATCTTTGTGTTCTCTAACCCTCTTTATTTCCATGTCTTAACTTTGTGAAGCTCAATAGAAGAGCCTTCCCGACAAACATCTGCAGTGCTTTGTTTAACTTCCTCTTCATAGAGGTGGGAATATGCTTCCTCCCATGAGGTTTCTGGGGAATATCGGTCTGATTTGGAACATTGTGGGGCCTAATCAATAGCAACAGGCTTAATTTTACATGAGCAATGAGTTAACAGAAGGAGATGCCAGCTTCCGCCCCTGTTGCAGGAGCCCTGCTACGTCTGCCATTTCCTTATTATGACCGTGTCATCCAGCAAGGCCGGCGCGGCTCCCAGCATTTTCCTTGTGATGAGAACTCTTAGGATTGACTCCTAAGAACTTTCTTACATGTCACTCAGGAGAAGTCATCATGTTCTACATTCCATCCCTAGCGGTTATTTATCTTCTCACTGTGAATTTGCACCTGTTGACCACTTTTCTCCTTGTTCCCCCTCCCCCAACCCCCTGCCTCTGGGAGCCACAAATCTGATCCCTTTTTATATGACTTTGTTTTTCTGTATTTGCTGTATTTGTTGGGGCATTTTTTATTTTATTTTTTTAGGATAAGTGAGATCATACTATATTTGTCTTTCTCTGTTGACTTACCTCACTAAGCATAATTCTCTCAAGGTCCATCCATGTTGTTGCAAATGGGACAATTTCTTCATATATACAGATATCACAACTTCTTTATCCATTCATCCATTGATAAACACGGTTTTTTCCGTGTCTTAGCTATTGTAAATAATGTTGCTATAAACACTGGGATGCAGGTATCCTTTCCAGTTAGCGTCTCTGAAAGATCCTTTTTTTTTTTTTATGTTTTTAATTTAATTTTGAGAGACAGAGAGAGAAGGCGTGAGCAGAGAGGGTCAGAGAGAGAGGGAGACACAGAATCGGAAGCAGGCTCCAGGCTCTGAGCTCTCCACTCAAACCTATGAACTGTGAGATCATGAACTGAGCTGAAGCTGGATGCTTAACCGACTGAGACACCCAGGCGCCCCCCCTGAAAGATCCTTAAACACCATTCAAGAGTTAAGATTTTGTCTTTGAGAGGGGTGGCTCAGTCGGTTAAGCGGTGGACTTCGGTTAAGCCTTGCATCGGGCTCTGTATTGACAGCTCAGAGCCTGGAGCCTGTTTTGGAATCAGTGTCCTCCTCTCTCTCTGCCCCTTCACAGTTTTCTCTCTCTCAAAAATAAATAAACATTTAAAAAGTTTAAAAAAAAAGATTTTGTCTTAGAGGAGACATGGAATCACTGAAATTGTTTTAAGACTGAGGTATGTGTTCAAATTTGCATATTGGTAATGGGCCATTTAAAGCCAATGCTCTCTCTACCTTTTTCTCATAAATTGGCTAGTGTTTCCAATGCTGTTCTCTTAACATTCTAGCTGTGGGTGGGTTCTGATCTACTTAGCTTCTTGCAAATCCAGACCCCTCTGCAGGAGGGTGGGAATAACCTTACTTCTATCACACAAAACAACTCCATAGAGAATTCTGTCGTGTACAACCAATTGAGACCTACGGGATTAAGTGTTAATCAAATGGAGAAATAATTAGTTTATAGTGCTTACATTAGAAAGTAAATAATACTCAGAATTTGAATATTAAACTGTTTTTTAAAAGATAAGTTATTTTTAAAAATTTTTAATGTTTATTTATTTTTGAGAGAGAGAGAGGGGCACAGAGTGTGAGCAGAGGAGGGTCAGAGAGAGAGGGAGACACAAAATTAGAAACAGGCTCCAGGCTCTGAGCTGTCAGCACAGAGCCCGACATGGGGCTTGAACCCATGAACCATGCGATCATGACCTGAGCTGAAGTCAGCCGCTTAACCAACTGAGCCACTCAGGTGCCCCAAGAATTTGAATATTAAATGATTTTAGTGAGTTTATATTATCATTAAAGCTTCTCTGGACCATTTTGCCCCAGTGAAGTTCATATGAACAAGTGACGAATACACAGATACTTTCAAGTCTGCATTTGTCAAATGGACACAGACACCCTCCGGCTATTACCATCCAGTTGTTTTAAATCTCCTACCTAGTTTTGAAAAGATGATACAGAGGGACAGGAAAATCTTCATGTGAATTGATGCCAGTAGATGAGAGAAAGAGGAAGTTTAAAAAGAACTTAGTAAATGATTTGCTAAAGAGTACATTCTATGAAAAAGTAAAAAATGCAGTTGCAAGAGACATAACAGTTACTTAATTGTGTCACTCTTTGCAAAGGCGATGAAGCAAAATCCAAGAGGGCAATGGAACTCTAAGATTCAGTCCAGAATGGTTCCAGCATCCAAGGAGACTGACTGATGGAAACTGCCAGGAGCCATTTCAGAAGTAAGGCAGATTTGCAAGGCCTCCCACCATCAGATGGCAACCAGGGTGTCTACACCCACTCAACCCCCACTCAATTTCTGCTTGAGCACTGACCCCCAAGGCGCCTGACTGACTGATATCAGGAGTGACTTGCCTTTTTATGTGAAAAATATGTGAATTGTACCTTGTGAAAAAACTTGTTATAGGAGTTTCTTCTTTTATGATTATAGGAGCAAATGTTACATTTCCTGAGAAAACCTATTTTCTTCCCCTCAGAAAACAGGCTATTGACTTAACTCTTGCCTTTGCTATGCTAAAAACTTTGCCTTGTATTTGAATGCTACAGATCCTTTCCTTCCCCATGTGATAAGCATCTAGTCACCTGCTTCAATCTCTATTGGTAAAGATTATGCATGAGTCTTCCATCAATCTATGTTCTGGGAAAGTTTTACATACCAAAGAATTTGTTATCAGAAATTATTGTCTAAGGCAATTGCCACTTCTGTTTTGTACCCCTTACATTTTTTCAATAAATAAAGCTGACTCTCCGGTTGGGGCAGAGATGCCTGTCTGATGAGCAGAAAGAAGCCGAGGCTCTCTCGCTCCCTTTCACCTACACCATCCATCCTTCAGGGACTCCTGGGCCTGCTGGAGCTGGATTCAGGCAGGAAACGGGTCAGAGTCCAACACCAAGCTCACCAGTAGCTACAGTTTCCACGTGAGAGTCCAGGTCATTCTTCCAAGAGGCAATATGATGCAAGAAATAGCAGAAGCTGCAACCCACTTCTTGGGGCCCCAGAGACTGGGCAAAGAAACAGCAGATTACTTCCTCATCTTAAAAATTAAGCCTGCTTGAGATTCTGTGTCTCCCTCTCTCTCTGCCCCTCCCCCACTCATTGTCTCTCTCTCTCTCTCTCTCTCTCTCTCTCTCTCTCTCTCTCTCTCTCTCTCTCAAAAATAAATAAACATAAAAAATTTTTTAAAAAGCACCCAAAAACTCTATGAGGTCGATACTGTAATTACTATCCCTACATAGGAAACTGAAACAGACCGAAAGACTAAGTATTTTACTGGTGGTCACATAGTTACTAAGTGACAGTTCCAGGATTTGGACCCAAGCAATGTGGCTCACTGACCACATGCATGTATCCATTAACCTTTCCCCTATATTCAGTTTTAAAAGTAATAAACTCAGGGGCACCTGGGTGGCTCAGTCTGTTTCAACTTCAGCTCAGGTCATGATCTCATGGTTTGTGGTTTCGAGCCCTGTGTCTGCTTGGTGCTGACAGCTCAGAGCCTAAAACCTGCTTCAGATTCTTTGTCTTCCTCTCTCTCTGACCCGCCCCCCACTCACACTCCGTCTCTTTCTCAAAAATAAATAAACATTACTAAACAGGGGTGCCTGGGTGGCACAGTCGGTTGAGCCTCCAACTTTGGCTCAGGTCATGATCTCACAGCTCGAGTTCAAGCCCTGCATTGGGCTCTATGCTGACAGCTCAGAACTTGCAGCCTGATTCAGAATATGTGTTTCCCTCTCTCTCTCTGCCCCTCCCCAGCTCATGCTCTGTCTCTCTGTCTCTCAACATTGAATAAACACTAAAAAAAATTAAAGAAATATATCAACAAACAAAAGTTCCACATTCTCTTTTCCCCACTTCCCCCTGCCTTTCATTTTTGTGTCAAGTTACTATGGATAAAAATTTAGAATTTATTTGATTACACAACCTATTTGATTAAGAATGGATCAGGGGCACCTGGGTGGCTCAGTCGGTTAAGCCTCCGGCTTCGGCTCAGGTCAGATCTCACGTTCGTGGGTTCGAGCCCCGCGTCAGGCTCTGTGCTGACAGTTAGCTCAGAGCCTGGAGCCTGCTTCCAGTTCTGTGTCTCCCTCTCTCTCTGACCCTCCCCCTCTCATACTCTGTCTCTCTCTGTATCAAAAATAAAATAAAACATTAAAAAAATTAAAAAAAAAAGAATGGATCATAACGTTTTGGTGTGTATAGTTTTAAATAATACATAAGCATTGATGTCTTCCCAGTTCAGCACGTGGCGACCCCCCCCCCCCCGCCCCCGGCCTTGCTGTGAGCCTGCGTGAGTGCCGGACACAGGGCTGAGGCCAGCGCCACACCAGGGCAGCCGCCTCCCATCGGGGCTCGCCTGCGCTCCCGCGAGACAGTGGCTGGTGATGCCACCACCAGACCGCCTCTGTGTGAAAGTGATCCTTCATCAAGAGAAGGAGGAAACTGTTAAAAATTGGAAAAACGGTTAATGTGTGACAGGAGGCCACAGCTTGGCAATTCATCATGATCCTCCACGTGACTCCAGTAAAAACCAGAAAGCCTTTGTAAATATTTCTGAGTTTTTGATGCGGATCCAGGAAAATGGTATCCACCTGAGTATCCACTAGAGGGTCTATCTTTTAGTCCATTAGTAAGCAGGTATTGGTCTGTTAGTGCAGAGTGTCTGATGAGGCTCTGAGGCTATTGGGATGACTGGAACCCGGTCCCTGCCCTTCTGGACTTAGTCCCGGGCAGCACAGTCTCCCCTTTGTTACATCCTTGACACAGCCGTCCCTGCGTCTCCTGACACCCTGAAGGTGAACCCTTGCTCCCTTGCTCGCATAAACTCCTGTCCTCTTCTCTGACCCACAAGCCTTCCAAAGTGAACTTGTTTTTTTTTAATTTACCGAAACATGAAATTTCCCAGCTCCTTTCTATTAATTTTTTCTTTAATTGCATTGTCTTGAGAGGATGTCGTGTATATGGTTGGACTCACTGGACATTTTCTAAAGCTACTGTTGAATGATGGTTTTGTCTTTGGTTTTGAAAAAATTATATTGAATATTTAGAAAAATAGCATAATATTATAAATAAAGGTTCAGACTCACGAGCATGATATGGATTTTAATCTCAGCTCTGCCACCTAATAAAATTAGGCAATTATTTCAGTCTCCACATCTGTGAAGCAGGGGTAATCATAGAGATCATTGCAATGGGTTTTTGAGGGGAATCAATAAGCCCCCAATTGTGCAGAACAAAAAACAATTCCCAGCACATACTGAATGCTCAATACATGTTGTTTTTATTGTGCCACTATATTATATTGCTATTAACTATATGACACGAATACAACTTTCTTTGTAAATTTTTTTCATCTTTATTTATTTTTGAGAAAGAGAGAGAGTGTGAGCAGAGGAGGAACAGAAAGAGAGGGAGACACAAAATGAAACAGGCTCCAGGCTCTGAGCTGTCAGCACAGAGCCTGACATGGGGCTCGAACTCACAAATTGCAAGATTATGACCTGAGCCGAAGTCCAATGCTTAACTGACTGAGCCACCCAGATGCCCCAGAACATTCTTAAATGACAAAATTATACAGATGAAGCACCTTCAATGCCAAGGGTTAGGGATGTAGGGAGGAGAATGGATGTGAAGGTGTAGCACAAATCCATGAATCTACACATGAGATAAAATCACATAGAACCACACATACACACACTCACATACGTGTGAATCCTTGTAAAACTGGTGAAATCTAAGATATGTAAATTGTAGCCACTGTGTCAGCTTCTTGGTTATGATACCGTGTTGTGGCTATGTAAGATGTTACACTGGAGGAAACTGGGAGAAGGGTCCACAGGACTCTGCTGTACTATTTTTGTAACTTCCTGTGAATTAATAATTATTTAAAAATAAAAATTTTGTTTTAAAAATATTCTGGAACATTGGTGATATTCACGAAATGCTATTTTGAGGCGCCTGGGTGGTTCAGTCAGTTGAGCGTCTGACTTCGGCTCAGGTCATGATCTCACAATCCTTGGGTTCGAGCCCCGCATTGGGTTCTGTGCTGACAGCTTGGAGCTTGGAGCCTGCTTCAGATTCTGTGTCTCCTTCTCTCTCTGCCCGTCCCCTGCTCACTCTCTGTCTCACTCTGACTCGCAAAAATAAATAAATGTAAAAAAATGTCAAAAAGAAAATAAATGTTATTTAGTGTTATTAATTTTTTCACAGCAGTTTTTCAAGTTTTTATGCATTTAACATACATTAATTTTGAAATTAAATAATGCTCTTTTTAAAAAGAAAAAAATGTTTGCCTCAGCCAAAGGATAAATTGCTAAACATATAGGAACTTTGAGCTGCTTGTGAACTGTTAAGTAGGTTGGAGTTTATCACAACTGTGTCCTTCAAAAGCCCCTTTCGAATTGTGAAAGTGTCAGGAGACACATATAAGGAAGCCCCAAATCCTGGGCCTGTGAATGTTGGTCTAGTCAATGCAGAAGCACTGGAAACTAGAGAGGAGAAAGGGCTGGCCCCCGGCAACTAGAACTCTGTGTTTCTAGAGTTCATGAGTGATTCTATTCCCAGGACACACCCACAAGAGCAATCTCCGTCTCCCAGGACCTTCGGCTGGAAAAGTCAGGGTCATGGTTTCCAGAAGGGGCCTTGGAGACTATCCCCAGCAGTGTTTTCATTTATCATCAGGAACCGAGGGCCAGGGAAAAAGAGCTGGCTGACTAAGCAAGTGATTGACTTGCTTTGGATCTCACTGCAGGGCGCCCACGCCAGGGGGGACTGGACCATGCCCCTCCCCTCTTATGTACAAAGGATCACGGAGTATCACGGGGAGAGGAAAGCTGAAGGGGCAACGTTCAGCCCTTGGCATTGAAGGGCAGTGGCAAGGTGCTCAGGGTACAGCCAATCTGCATCGGTACTAGGCATCCAGAGCTCAGAACAGGGACAACACTGTGACACAAATATTGAGTTGCATTACATACCCTGTGGCCTCCTCTGTAACATTCAGAAGTTGGGATTTCGACCCAAAGATATTCCAGTTCTGAGCATCTAAACTGTCTCTTTAGGCTATGTTGTGCAGTTGGAAAAGCCATGCACCAGAGTGCACGAAGAAAGCGGCACCTTTCTGTTAATTCGACAGCCGACACACAAAGGTCCCATCCGGGCTGGCTGAGGTCCTAACTGCAAGTCAGAAGGTACATGTTCCATCCCCAACCTTGCCCCTTGAGTGAGCGCTTGGGAATGAAAGCCCCTGGTGACCTGCAAATTCAGTTATATTTGTTGTCAGTGTCATCGCATGAGCCCCTGCCTCCCTCCAAGGTTCTGTTAAAGGTTGTCTGCTTTTGCCTGAGGACTGAGACATGACCTCTTTCTGTCCAAGGAGAGCTGCAAACCTGAGACAAAGGAATGGCTCTTCAAGTGGAAATTCACACACCCAAGTAGGTCTCTGAAAGAGAGATTTAGGGACCGGAGGACCTCCCAGTCACAGCCCATAGGCCACAAGCCAATTCCATTGGATGGTTTCGCAGAGGTGAAGAAGAGGCTTGTAGGAAGAGAGCAGGTTCCAAGGCACAGGAAGCCAACTAGAAAATACAGCACTAACACCATTTACACCTTCCCACGTCTCTAGAGCCAGAGAGGAGTGGCACTGCTTGATGTGCCCTGCCACCTGGTGGCCGTTTGCTAGACTGTCTCAAAAATGCAGGCCCCGGAAGAGCTCTAATGCCAGCCGGAACCCTTAATCATACATCACTCTCTCGTTCCATCACTCAACAAACCTGTGCATGTGCACATGACTTTTTTAGGCTGAGGGAGCTCATGGGCGACTGGTCCTAAAGGAGCTTCCTGGGTGGGGCGCGGGGGTGGGGAGAACAGACGTTAGAAAAACGACATGCTGAATCAAGGGCATGGCGTGTACAAAAACCGAAGCCTGCTATATCTGGGAAGTGGTACATTTCTCCATGTGACTGAAAGCGAGGGAGCACCAGGCAGAAATAGTGAGAGATGAGGCATAGTTCCACTTTCAGGAAATGATGTGTGTGCAGCCCCAAGCCGGAGTGTCCACAGGCCAGCGTGGAATGCAGCTCCGTTCTGGGGTACAAGGGCTGTCCCACCCTACACAAAGTGGCCCCAGACTTGTATGATCATGCCCTGCTTTCCTGAGACTCCTAGCAGACCTGGAGCCCTGATGTCTTCCCGTGATCAAAACCAGTTTCTTTTTTTAATTTAATTTAATTTAATTTAATATTTTTAAAGTTTTATTTATTTTTGAGAGAGAGAGTGCAGGTGGGGGAGGGACAGAGAGAGAGAAAGACAAGATCTGCAGCAGTCTAAACACTGAGAGCAGCAAGCCTGACGGGGGCCTCGAACCCACAAACTGCAAGAGCATGGCCTGAGCCAAAGTCTGATGTTCAACCTACTGAGCCACCCAGACACCCTCAAGCCAGTTTCTAAATGGGATAGGACCTGAGAGAATCTCAAGCTTGAAAGGGGACCTTAGGGAGTCATTTAGCCCAACCCTTTCCCACCTCGATGTCACCGTAAACTTGTCCTGCATTTTATGCTTAATCACTCAGCAATGACCTCAGAAGCCCACCCGGAGCCCATTCATCCTTAGACATCTGTTCAGAAATCTTTTATTTTGTCCAGTGGACTTCTGTCTTTTTATAATTTCTGCTCAGGGGTCCAATTTTTGCTCCCCTAGGGTCATACCAAGGAAGTGGTTAGCAATATGAAGATATTTGAAGAAGGCAGTCATTTAGGGACTGCACTAGGGTTTCTGGAAATAGAAAATCATGGCAACCTAAGGCAGTGATTTCAGCGGAAAGAACACCGGCTTAGGTGTTTGGGGAGCTGGATCCTACTATACATAGAATGTCTGCACTTAAGATCATGTGGCTTTCTTTTATGTGTGATGGAAGGATCCGATCGGATTTGGGATTCCCACCCCTGGCTGCATGCGAGTGTTACCTGAGGAGCAGTCAGTAGTACATCTGAATGTCCCGCATGGCAAGAGCTGTGGGATTAGAGTACCTCTGGGGCAGCTCCAAAACTCCATGACTCTTCAAAATACCACTCACTAGAGTCGTCTCAGCCTCTTGAGAAGAGGCTTCTATCAAACCTGTAATGGTCTGGTGGTCCCTATTCACAGGGACCTGGGTGGACCTAGATTCTTCTCCTTTCTGCTTCACTGAAATGTGTTTACTTTGTCCCCTAGTGCTCTCCTGAGGGGAGACCCACCAATGACATGAAGGACATGCTGGGTGGAGGAGAAAGAGGAGAAGCATGCTCTGAGCTCAGCCAAGTGACCTTGTCTCTCTGCAGCTCCGCGTCCTCTCTAATAAGAGGTCACTGGAGCCCTTTCAGGGGGCTGTGGTGAAGGTCACTGAGACCGTGAGCACAAAGCCCAGTGCCCAGCATGGAGAACCTCCTCCAACTCTCAGTTCTCTTTTCCTTTGGGCAGGGAGAAAGGGGCAAAGGGCAGGTGAGGATGGTGCCACTTCTGAGAGCAGCTGACCATCCCCTCTCCTACAAACAGTCCCTGCTGTGGGTTCAATTGTGTCCCCTCAAAATCCATATGTTGACATTCTAACCCCCGGAACCTCAGAATGTGGCCTGAGTTGGAAATAGGGCCATTGCACATATAATTAGTTAAGATGAGGTCATCTTACATTAGGGGGCATCTTACAGCAATTTGACTGATGTCCATACAAAAATGGGGAAGTGAGACACAGGGACATGCACGCAGGGAGAATGTCATGGGAAGGTGGTGTGTCCACCAGCAGAGGAGTGTCAAGGATTGTCAGCAAATGTCAGGACCTAGGACTGAACACTGGAGTAAGATCCCCCCACCCCAGCCCTCAGAAGACACCCACCCTAACCATCTTGATCTCAGACTTCCATCCTCCAGGTCTGTGAGACAACCCCCACCTGGTGTCTGGGCCATTCGGTTTGTGGTGCTTTGTCACAGCAGCTTTAAGAAACCAGGCCATCTCCAGAAAGGGCTCCTCTTGGTGGCATCAAGGAGGATAGCTCTTTCCAGACAGGAGGCACTGCAGTCCTACAGGAAGGAGGGAGGAAGCCCAGAGGAGTTTCCTCCTGCTTGGCCTCCTGCTCAGCAAGCTGTCTACCTCCGATTGCCCTGAAGGAGCAACTTGTATTCCGAACATAATCTGCTTAAGCCCGAGTGACAGGACTGTCACTCATTAGCCCTCATGTTCTATCTCTTTGCGTTTCTTTGTGATCTTACCTCCATATTTCTCCATGTTTTCTTTTCCCCGACTCCACCGCATGCTCCTTGAAGGCTAGCTGAGATTATAAACCCAAGTGGGAGTCAGGAGCCCTCTTTGATAACAATTCTTGGTGTGACCTTAGGGCTGTCCCTTTCCCATCTACACCTAGCCTCCTCACCTGTCGAATAGGAACACAATCTCTAAGGCTCCGTCTAGTCACAATATTCTGTGATTCTAACTCTAAGTAACCATCCTAGTTACTTAACCAACCTGCTTGGTTGGGATGCAGAAGTAAGGGAGGCTCAGCAAACTCTTCTTGAGATGTGCCGAGAAGCCCAGCATTTGGGGGTTAAATGCGTCAGACTTATTTAATAAGAAGGCCAGACCCCAAGGGCTTGGGGAGCCAATATTGCAGTGCAGGAGCTCCCAGCCTCACTGGGTCCCCTTCCTAGACCCCAGGGCCTCCTGCTTCGAAACCCATCTGTCTATAAGGCCTCTCTCTTAGTGATTGCTGATGCTTCCTCCTCTTTCAATGGTGCTATATTATATGTGCTGGACACCATGCCTACAGCGGGGCTGGGCTCCAAGGTGCCTAATAGAAGTCACCTGTAGCTGCTTTGGGGGCTTGGAGGAACGACACTGTCATTCCAAGTGGTTACAGTAATTTGACTTCTTTCTGAGAGGGATCACAGCCTGTCTCAGCCTCCACTTGTGAGAAGCCTGGACCCAATCTAAGAGTATTTAAGGATCTCCCCAATGGCGGATACCCCAGAGGCCTGGGAACCCGGGTAAATTGTGCTCTTTGGGTTCTGTGAAACAGGGGACTCACACAGACCAGGCCAAGGAATGGTGGGTGGTGTAGCAGTAGAGTCAGGGACCTTATTTAAAAATGGTTAGAAGAGGGATGGAATCTTTTAGAAATCTAAGACCAGAAACGTTTACTCAATGGCAAGCTTCACAGAACCAGCTACTACGTTATTTTGCTTCCAAGCTTCCTCTGGGGACCTCACTCCAGGGCTCTGCCATTAATACGACTCCATGACTCTCCCAGATCCACTTCTGACAGCGTCTCTCTGCTTCTCTTCCCTATTCCAACCCTCTTCGTGTTCTCTGAAGCATGCTTCTGCTAGAACTCAAGGCGATAGAAGTGAAGACTACATACACTACTTTGAATGCACTTAGTACTAATTTATTTTAATTTATACTTGGGGAAAATGCATATCGAAGAAGCATATTAATTTAAAGAAAAATAGTACAAGGGTATCTGTGTGGCTCAGTCAGTTAAGCGACCGACTTCGGTTCAAGTCATGATCTCACGGTTGGTGAGTTTGAGTCCCGCATTGGGCTCTGTGCTGACAGCTCGGAGCCTAGAGCCTGCTTCGGATTCTGTGTCTCCCTCTCTCTCTGCACTTCCTCCATTGCTCGTGCTGTCTTTCTTTCTCTGAAAAATAAATAAGCATTAAAGAAAAAGAGTACATAAATAATCAGGGCATGATGCTATAGCAAAATCATGGAGGTGGACCATAAACAACTGAACTGGACTGGCTGCCTGTCTCCACATTTCACTATAAATTCCCAGGATACAGCACTTGAGTGACTCAACTCATTAGCACCCCCTATTTACATAATACTTTGTAATAGGCCACAGGCCCTCCTGGGCTGGCTGCCCTTGGATCCAGTGCCCATCCTTGGACAAATCAGTGGTCAGGGAGGTAGGATTGCATGATGTGGGCTATGGCTGCCCAAGTTCTGGCTCTTCAGCAGGGGCTGAGGATAAATTGGGAAAATTCTGTGGGCAGGTGCAGCCTGATGTGTTACTGTGGACCTCTGATTCAGCTATAGCTCTGGGGGGACATGGTCACTGAGGGGGTTTCTGAGATGGGAAGTGTGGTTTCCATCTCCCTGTAAACTCAACTCTGAGGAAATGGTTGTGAGAACTGGATATGATCATTGATACAAAGGTGCTTTGAAAATCATTGTTGGCACAAAGAGAAGGGACAGGAGGCAACTTTGCACATCTCTCCTGCTTCAGTCCCTTCATGAGTCCGTGACAGACTTAAGCTGGGTGATCCTCGCCGTCTCATCCCTTCCAGTTCCTCAGTAGTTCCTGATTCTAAGTTCCCTGTCTATCCAGATTTACTGCCCCCAACCATGACCACCAACCTGGTCCCCAGAAACATTTCCTCTAAAGTTCCAACAATATAGAAAAGGACATCATGAGCCCCCCATTTTAGAAGTTATATGTTTATAAAAATTGGCATTCATGTCACACTTGTTTTTGTAATAAAAATTCTGTATTCCCTTTGCCCTGGCTTATCCGTTTAGAGATGTTTGCTTTTTACTCATTATTGATTGTCAATTGGCTCCAGTTACTCTTTGATCTTCCATTTTGTTTGAACTTGAACGCCACCCACACTGTCTGCCCTCAGCCCATAGTCTCTCTATTAAACAGTAATGACACATAAACAAACTCAGAGGCCCTCGGGGAGCAGAGGGGCCCTGGGCCAGCCTCCCTCAGGCCTGTGAATTCTCATTTCTGAAGCCGTCTGTTTTGTAAGTTCTTTTGCCAAGTTTCTATGGGAGCAGAGGGATCATTTTCTCCCTTTTCAAAGAGCCGGGTGAGCTGAGGCCTCGAGCTGGCAAGTCCTCTAAAGTCATTTTCAAAGGAAACCTGAACCAAAAGGCCATGTGGCTGGCAGAGGGTGGTGTGACTTTGTGAGGCTCTCTCTGGGGCTTTGGGTGGCCAGCCCCCACACGCCTCTCAGCACGTGCCCAGGGCCTGCTGTAAGGCCCTGCATGGGGCCACCTCTGTCCATCCTCTCGCCCGAGGGCCCAGGGAGGGGCCCCACGGGCCACCCAGGACCCGAAAGGGGGCAAGTGTGGACTTTCTCCTCTGGGCCAGGGGCCAGGCCCGCACTTGTCCTCACTGTTCTTAGACGTGACCCTTGGGGTTTTTTGAGGTGAAATAAAACTGGGTGCCAAAGCAAGCTAGAGTGAACTTATGTCTGAATCATGGAATCATAAACGATCTAGTTAACCTAATCCTCTCGTGGACAAGTTGGGAAAGGGAGCCAGAGGGGAAATGGTGGTCCCGGGTCACACAGGAGGAAATGGCGGCCTTCCACTGGAGTTCTCTGGAAAAAGAGCACTTCTCCAGGGTCGGAGGTTTGCTTGGCCGGCAGCCATTCATGAAGTTTTTGAGTTTGTAGATACCCATCAATCACCCAGCAGGTGTCAGAAAGGCTCTAAGGCACCAAGGCTGAGAGATTTATGACAGGGCCAGACCTGCCTTCATCCTGTCCCCTGGACCCCGGCAGAGAGAAATGCTTACAAAGCCAAGAGGCAAGATGAGGATGGGCATCACAGGATGGGCAAATTCTCCAAGACACAGAGGAGGATAGGACGCCCATGCCTTTGTGTCAGAAGGGCTAGAACTGGAGTCATTAAAGCTCAGCCTAGAGGGCTCAGTGAAAAAACAGACAGAAGAGAGAACCAACCAGAAAGAGAGGAGAGAGACCCATCTCACCTCCCCTTCCTGAGCTCCTCAATACCCAGGTCTGGAGCCTGCGGTCCTCAGTCCGTCCTGGTCTGGGGGCCAACAACGGCTCTGGCTCCGTGCCTGGCTTCCAGGCACCAGCCCCAGCCTCGGCCCATCGGGGCGGCCAGCAGTCACTCCTGTCCTTGAGCATCTCCCGCTAGGTTATAAGCTGAGGAAACCACACCGGTTCGAGTCCTGAGTCCTGATTCCAACACAAGGAAAGACCTCCGGGACGGAGCCCACTTGACTTTTCAACGTTTTATTCTCGTATTTGTACAGCTATATTTTACAACGCGGTAATGCAGTTTAGACACAGCCAAACCCTGTCTCTGGAGTAGTTCTAACATAAGCATGACGCAGAATGTGATGAGACAAACATTCCCAAAGAGAGCTTTAGTGAGCGGCAACTTCAAGTCCCTGTGTCTGCCTACACTTCAGAAGGGATGGCGCACTCGCCCGTCACTGAAAACTTCCATGAAAAAAGGCACCGTAGGACACGTTGTACGGGTATATACAAACTGAAAACTAGAACAAAACTACACATTTTTTTCCTTCGGTAGCTTTTTTTTTGTTCTTTTTGTTTTTTTTTTTAATACACACTTTGTAAATTGTAAACCTTCACTTGCAAAAAAATACAAATACACTGAGGCATTTTAGACAAAATATTTTCTTACTTATACAGATGCAATACTTAAAATATTCTCTTAAGTGCTCTTTCTCAATAAAGATTCTCAGATCCGTGTCTGCCTGCAGATACAAAATCGAGCCTTTAACACAGTTTTATATTTTTAATATATCTTTTTTAGGTTTATATATATTTATTTTATATATATATATATTTATATATTTACAACTCTGCCATAGATTCCTTCACCTTTGGTTAAAAAAATTAAAGCCCTCTCTTTGATAACATACCGAAGTCTCTTCTTTTAAAAGAATGCACATTTACATACAAAAGAAACATCTGTTCCCACAAAACATATACATTCCTCATTTTGCAGACCAAGTCAAGTCAGAACTTTTGCATACTCCCCCGCTTTGATATCTAAAGTGATTTTGCCTTTTGCTGACATGGTTCGCCTTACACATAGGAGAAGAAGCAATATTATTTTCTTAATGTTTTATGGCCTCAAGGGAAGGGGAGCTGCCTTGGCTCCCGGTCCCCCACGCCCCTCCCCCCACCCCAGCCCAGCTACGATTTGCACTAGTGGATGAAAGAGGCACTACATCATGGGATGAGCATTGTAAAGTGTTACAGTATCCTTTGGGTAGATTTCTGAGAAGGGACTCGAATGGAAAGCATCAACACTCCATGCTTCAGCAGGCTTTGGGGAGCTCGGGGGGCAGGTCAGTGGCGGACACACGGTATTGCACCTTGGTGTTGGTGATGGCCCCGTGCTTCTGACGCAAGTGAAGACGCAGCTGGCTTTTGTGACGAAAATGCAGGTTACACTTCTCGCACTGAGGGAAAACCAGAGGCAAAAGGTTAGCTGTCATCAGCCCAAGGAACATGCCATTGCTCAAAGATCCAGAGAAGGAGATTCTCCCCGTGAGGGATCTGGGCAGTTCTTCCCTCGCCAAGGCCAAGTTGAGAATGCTGGCTCCAGCTAAGGGACAAGTACACTTTGTGCAAACATTCCCTTCTGTCTCCTAATGTGTTCAAGTGCTCATGCTTTTCCCCACCCAAGCATGTCATTTCTTCCGTGTTCCTTGGTTTTCCTGTCTGTAAAGGACTGAGTCCGTACCCTCTGAAGGTCACTGTTACCTCGACATCTGTGCATCTCAACTTGAAGCACGTATTTATTGTGTTCTTCCCATGTGCCCAAAACGATTCGGATTCTCGAGCGAATTTGGCAACTGAACACAACCACCCCAGGAGGTAGGTACTATTATTGGGCTCATTCTACAGATGAGGAAATAGAGGTACCGAGAGGAGAACTAATTTACCCAAGAACACGAGGCAGGTAAGAAGATATTCCCTCAGGGACTGATAAACAGTGGGTAAAAAGAACTACATTTTGCTGGCTCACATTTGTGATCTGGGTTAAGCACTCATTGGCTTGTTCTTGTGCCCAGCACTCCCTACAGGGATGCCATCCATTCACCGAAGTCAGCACCACCTGTCAGGGTGGTTTCCACACTTGGAAGCCATGGGACTCTTTTTTCAAATTAAATAGAAACTTGAAGGGTAAAAGAGGCAGCAGGATTAAAGAACCTCAGTGATTATAAGAGCATGATTTGAAAACTGCTCATCTACGGTATCCTTCTCATTTTACAGAGAAAGAAAACTGTGGTCCACAGCGAGGGTCTGGATGTGCCTATTGCCATAAGAAGGTTGGTGTCAAAGTGAGAATAAGAACCAGATATCCGGCTGCCCGGCCAGTATCTTTCCCCTGGTTGGCAGAGGTTGGCAAATAATTTCTAACTGGTAAAGAGCCAGATAGTAAATATATCACCATGACAACTCTGCCCCTAGAAAAGGAAAGCACCCATGGACAGTATGTGAACAGAGGAGCATGGCTGCGTCCCCATAGAACTTTCTTTATGGACATTGAAAATTAAATTTTATATAATTCGCACAGGACACAACATACTATTTCTTAAAATTTTTTAGCCGTTTAACAATATTAAAAGCATTTTGAGCTCATGAATGTTCAGCGATTAGCCTGGCTAAAACTGTGTTCCAGAACACTACAATTCCAGGGGCCCATTCACGCCATCACATTGTATAGCTGGCCACCTGCTCTTTCTTAAAGTGGCCTTTCCTCTTTTTTTTTTCTTCTACCGCTAACATTTGTTTTAAGTCTATTTGTTTATTTTGAGAGAGACAGTGTAAATGGAGGAGGGGCAGAGAGAGAAGGAGAGAGAGAATCCTAAGCAGGCTCCGCACAGCACAGAGCCTGAAGCAGGGTTCGAGCCCACAAACGTCAGATCATGACTGGAGCAGAAATCAAGAGTCAGATTCTTAACTGACTGAGCCACCCAGGCGCCCCATCATCACTCCTAGCTGGCCCTCTTCCCAATCCCATGGCTTCTCTTTCTCAAACAACTTAGGTCCTCTTAGGCAGACCTGTAGCCCACCATAGAGGCAAACTGTAAGAAGCCACTTGGTGTGGAATGAATGAATGACTCCCAAATCGGTGACTCTATAGTCTGGACCTCTTTCCTAAGGGCCAGATCACCTAGCCCAATACCCTCACTTTAAAGATGAGCCAGCACACACGGCCATGTCAAGCAGGTGTTTTTGACAAGGAGGCCCAAACCAGGCCTTATGACCTCGAGTTTAGTGGTCATCCCACCATGTGCTTGAGACTGAAGCAAACAGGGGCGCTGGCTGCCCCTCCACCCCCAGCCCCTCCCAGGCCAGCCAGTGGTGACAAGAGGCTCACATACATGGTACGGTTTCTCTCCTGTGTGGATTCGCAAGTGGCTCTTCAGAGTCTGAAGGTGCCTGAAACGGGTGCCACAGATTTCACAGGGGTAGGGTTTCTCTCCAGTGTGGATGAGCACGTGGGCGCGGAGGTGGGCCACCTGAAGGGAAGAATGAAGCATAAGAGGCTCTGCACGGCGGCGGGGGGGGGCGGGGGGTGCTGCAGCCCCTGCCCCCAGGAGCCCCTCCTCATTGGGTCTCAGAGGGGTCCTTTCCCCACGGCCCTGCTCACTTGTACAAATCTGGCTCCACAGGTTTCGCATTTGTAGGGCTTCTCTCCAGAGTGAATCCGAGTGTGGGTTTTCAGGTTGGCTGGCCGGTTGAACTGGGCTCCACAGATGTTACAGCGATAGGGTTTCTCACCTATTACCAAAAGAAATAAGGAACGCCATGTTTGACAGAGGATTCCATGGTTCTGGGTCCCTGGATCTCAAAGCAAACTGCCCTTCCTGGGGCCACCTCGGGCTTTCTCTCGCTTGGAAAGATGTCTGAGAGAGGATCCAAGGGATTGCCTCCTGGCCTCCCCCCACAACCTCCAACACACACACACACACACACACACACACACCAGCACAGGCTGCAGGCTGGGCCAGAGCAGAAACAGTACTGGGGGGTGGGCCAGGGAGAGTCCTCCCAGGAGGCCTTGGAACCAGCTATGACATTAGGATTATCTGACTGCTGACTCAGACAAGTCACTCTCCTTCTCTCGACCTAAGTTTCCCTCTCTGGAACCTGAGGGGTGAATTTAGGCTCCTCTGGCTTTCCCCTTGGCTAAGGCTGATACAGGACTGACCCATTCACCAGGAAGATACCATCAGACTGCTCTAGTTTCTCTTTGAGAAAAAACATGCCTTCCCACGGACAGCAACTCCAGCTGGATTCTGTCTGCAAGAGGCCTGGGGCCTGAGTCAGAGTAGATGCTCAGGTGGAAGGAGCCAATAGAAGGGTGAGTCTCCCTTCATGGGAAGTTTCTGGGGTAATGGACACATTTAAAATCCTGAAGGGAGTCAACTTTGGATGACAATCAGGTTATTGGAAGCTACCTGGTAAAGGAATGTAAGTTGATCAGGAACAAGCCCTTAGGGGAAATCAAGAGGATCTTTTAAGTTTTTCCCTGGCTTTAGAAACCTCTCTCACCCTTAGTTTCTTTGCTTGTACACTGGGATTAACATTTCTGACGCCAGCAAAGGGAGAGACACAGGGCAGAGCATCTCAGAGAAAAGACAAAGGATACAGGGAGTGGAATGAGTCATTAGGTAAAGACAGGACAGGTCTAGGCCTACGTTCGGACCAGGATGGGGCCTGCTCCCTGCCTCAGCCCACCAGGGACCAGAGCCCCACTCTGCTTTCTCTGTGGTTCTCTCCCCATCCTGCCCCAATAACCCTGGCCAGTAGAGGTGTTGGGGCAGGGACCCTGGCCAGCTGAGGGGTGGGGAGGGGCAGGGACCCTGGCCAGCCGAGGTGTTGGGGAGGCAGGGACCCTGGCCAGTAGAGGTGTTGGGGCAGGGAACCTGGCCAGCTGAGGGGTGGGAAGGGGGCAGGGACCCTGGACAGCCAAAGTGTGAGGGGGCAGGGCCATACCCGTATGGACGGTCTTGTGGCTGGCGAGGTTGCCCTTGTAGCGGAAAGAGGCCTGGCAGCGGTCACACTTGTAGGGCTTGTCGCTGTGTGTCTGCAGCGTGTGTCTCTTGAGCGAGGCCTCCTCAGAGAAGCGGCAGTCACACTCGTTACAGAAGAAGGCCCCGTTCTCTGTCGGAGGTGGGGAGCGGGACACCAAAGTGAGAACGGGGAAGGAAGGCCGGGCTCCAAGGCCACATCTTTCCTCTGCAGCTGCACTCAGTACCACATTGACCGCGCCCCCCCCAACCTCTACCCATCCGACATTCCCAAGAGCCCAGAGCAAGGGGCCTGTGGCGTTTTCTTTTTCTTAGCATTTAGAGTCTCAGTTGTGGAAGAGAAAGGAGACAGATTTGAGTTTTAAGGTACAGGAGAAAAACAAACCAACATCTGTCCATAGGGCCTGAGCCAGCTCTGAGGACTGACATTCTTATCAGTTCATAGTCTTCTTTACATTCATACACAGGAGCCATCGAGCAAGACCCTTCCCCTCTCTGAGCCTGACTGTGTCTCTATCTCCAAAATCAGGATAGCGACACTCCTGGCCTAGCTCACAGGACACATGGTATCACACAAAGCATTCTCGGAATGTAGGATATAAAATTTCAATGATACTTGGAAGTCATTAAAGGAAGACGTAATGGTGAACAGGGTCGCCCTGTACCTCTCTGGATTTCATGTCCCCCAAACACTTCTGAGAGACTGGGAGGGCCATTGAGGAAAGGAAGTAGAAACAGTAGCCCAGAGAGAAGTGACTAGATACAGAGAAAAGGCAAGTGGCCAAGGGGACAGATGGGGACAGTCCCTGCTCTCCCAATGACATGTCGGTGATGCTGTGCCAAGTCTCTTAGTGTGAGTAACCGATTTTTCTTCCCTTTTGTTATAATACTTTGAAGAGCACAGGTCATGGTGGCTCAACCCCTGATTAGGTATTACTGAGCTATTTTCCTGCAGCCAGAGCTTAAGAGAAAAGATAAGACTTTTTTATCTGTTAAAAACTGAAGATGCTAATCCCGAGGTATCCAATACTTCAATGTAATCATTCGGCTCAACTTCTCAAATTCAGCTAACATTAGCCGAGTACCTACTCCATGCTAGACACCCGCCAGGTCCCATGGGAGCCGCAGGAATGGATAAGGTCAGCTGCTTATCCTTACAGAATGCATGGCTTAGCAGTGGGAACTTACACAGGTCGGTCAGGGCAACGGGGTCCCCAGGAGCCAGGAAAGCTCAGGAATTCTAGCCAGCCCACAGGCTACCTTTGCCAGGATGCAGCTGAAAAAAGCTGTTGGGTCATTCTCTTATAGGCCTAGATTAACTCCAGCCCCTCATCTGTTGCTCCTATCTGCCTGGTTCAAGAGGCCAAGAGCGGGGTGAAGGACTGGTGATGCTTAAGCACCAATGACCTTCCAGTCAGGGACTTCTTCCAATCAGTGCCAACAGCATCCATGAAATGGAAACGCGAACCCCACGGGGCAGAGGAGGGGGCCTTCCCTCTCCCCACAGGGCAACGGAAACAGGGAAAAGGACTCACCACAGCTGGAATCTGAGTACTCCGACTGCGTCTCGCCCATCTCCTCAGGGAACGTGGGGCCAGCGGTGTGGAGGCACATCTCTGCGTGCTGCGGGGACTGAGAGCCGCAGGACGTGCACTTGGGGGGGTGCAAGTAGAGAGGCGAGTGGCTCTCGCTGCTGCTGCGGGGGGAGTTTGTAAGAGACCTGTGGGCAGGAGGAAGGAGAGCCTCAGTGGCTGGGCAGCGTAAAGCACCCCACCTGGCCTGGATGGATGCTTCCCCCGCTTCTGATACTCAGGTGAGCTGGGCTGCCTCACTCTGGATGTGGGGTCACAGAGTTACCCTCACGCCTACCTCCAAACAACATCTGCCCTGAGATCATGAACAGGGTCAAACTGGACCAACATCCCCAACCCAGGCCAGTTCCAGCCCACAGGCTTGCTCAGTCCAAAGCGGGTATGGGAGCGCCCTGTCATGCCTAGACCATCGTAGCTGCCCTGGGGATTCGTGAGATGCTCGTCTACCACAGAGCGCATCTCCTTCTCATGCTATGACAAAATACATCGAAGCTGAATACAATACGCTTCCTTACTTAGGCGAATTCAATCAACAGGTGCTTGTTCCACACCTCTAACATCCTCAGTATTCAGGCAAGAAAAAGAACACAGCCCCCGCATGCATCAGAAGAAGTGACTGTGTGGGCAGCCCCGATCCCAGGCCCAGACCGTCCGTGACAGCACCTGTTGACGATGTTATTGAGCCGGCTGGCCTGTGGGATGTTGGAATCCTCCCCGCTGGTGCTAAGCTTGGTTGGGGACTGGAGGTCAAGGCTCTCAGGCTCCATTGGCGGCTGGCAGGCCGGTGGGGCTGTGTAGGCTCGAGGTGAAAGGCGGCCCAGCTCGGCCTGCTCGGGCCCCTCTGGTTTGGCATTCTGGTTGAGGCTGTTGAGCACGATGAACTTGTATTTCTTCCAGTTGCAGGCTTTGGGGTCGGTCGGGCTCTTGGCTGGAGGTGAGCCAGAGGTCTGGAGAATGCAGGCATTCTTGCTGCTGCAGGACTCCGTGGGTGAGTTGGGCTGGCAGTCAGACTTCTGCGGGCTCTGTGGACTCACCAGGCCCTTCCGGTTCAGGGGCGCACTGGGGGGCTCGAAATGCAGGGCAATCTCATCCTCTGAGGAGGGTCTCTCTTCCTCCTTGCCGGCCTTGTCACAGGGGAAGTACGGGGTGTTCCGGGCCGAGGGGGCGGCCGGCTTGGGGCCCTCGGCCACACCGTAGTGCATGTCACTGTGTGCCTCTTCCGGGGTGCCCTCCTTGGGTGAGTAGAGGCCACCGTGGCACACGCTGGGGGGCATTTCCATGGCCGGCCGGCTGTACTCGCCGGGCACTGGCCTGGTGCTATCGCAGGGCAGGGCCCGCTCCTTGGGGAAGGGGTTGGCCACAGGCATCCGGGCATCCCGCAGCTCCTCATCGGAGAAGAGGAAGCTGCTGACTGGGAGGTGGCTGTACACGGGGTACGAGGCGGGCGGTGTGGACAGGCCGCTGTACAGGCTGGGGGCGAAGGCTCTGCTCTCACACCCAGGTGCGCTCCTCAGCGGCAGGCTATTCTCCACCACCTCACGGCCCCGATAGGCCATGATGTCTTGGGGCATCAGCATCCGACTACTCAGAAACTCTTC
This sequence comes from Suricata suricatta, assembly GCF_006229205.1. Classification (NCBI taxonomy): domain Eukaryota; kingdom Metazoa; phylum Chordata; class Mammalia; order Carnivora; family Herpestidae; genus Suricata; species Suricata suricatta. The sequence goes on along the minus strand of NC_043704.1, from coordinate 79,343,910 downwards.
ACGGGGGGGCTTGATGGCTGGAACCATCTCAGCTTCACTGCAGGAGAAAACAGAGCGGAGACATGGGCCTCCAGATCAGAGCTGTCGGACAGAGGACTCTGCAAGAGACCCTGGCCTCTGTAACCACATCTGTGCTTGCTCAGCTAGACGTCAGGGATGTGGCTCAGGAGGAGAGAAATACTTGCAGTTACCAGGCTTTTTTTTTGTTTTTGCCAGGAACCTAGCAATCTAGCCCACAGTGGGGGAGACCAGACCCAGAGAAGGGCAGCGAGTTAGCCACCCTCTCTGTGCCTGCGCAGACAGGGTATCACGTGTCTAGTCACACAGGTGTACATGTGTGCGCACCCGGAATTCTTCAGATATCCTAGAACAGAAAGCTCTCTGAGCCCCCATCTCATTCCATCCATGCAAAATCCTGCAAAGGGAGAAGGGTAGTATTGTCTCCGTCTTACACACATGGAAATGAGGCTCGTATGATGCTGGCGCCACATGTTCCAAGGATCATGGACACGCGGGTGCCCTGCTGAACAAAGAACACAGCCTCCACGCTGGCTGGGGTCCTGGGCGAGTTTACTTTGGAGGACAGGCAGTGTATGCCAGTCCAGAAAGTCGTGGCTCTGAAGCAGCCAGACCTGCTTTCCAGTTGCGCTGCGCCACTCGGCAGGCTCTGCGACCCGGAGCAGGTTACTTAACCACTCGGAACGAAGGCCTGACCCAGAGAAAGTACTGGCAAATGACAGCAATGACGCTCTTGCCACCATGATTACCCACAGGAGACAATGAGTTCTGACTGCCCACACTTGAAGGGACATTATGTGGGCGAAAAATAGGCCAGCTCAATAGTTAACAGAGCTTGAACAGACGAGGGAAGGTTAAGGGAACCACGTTCTGGCTCACCATAAAGAGGAGCTTTCTAACCGGCCAAGGGAGACAGTGTGGCGCTGGGAACACTGGGTTCCCAGCTCCTGGAGGTGTTCAAACAGAGGCTAGAAACGCTTCTGTTTGATAAGAGGTGCAGTCACCCTCGAACAGCTGAATCAAATGGTTCTAAAACAGTCAAGCCCTGAGCCTCTGCTCCACTTAGCAAAGTGGTGCCTCACCTTTAAATGATCATCATGTCTGACCAACCCTCAGGCGGGGGACTAGACCTAGTGAACTCAACTGTGATTCAGTAAATGGTCTTCTCTAGTAGGAGCCCCAAAACATAAAAGATGAGTAAAGCCACCCCCAGTCTGCTAAGGGGAACTAAGGCACATATGTAAATCACCGTAATGGAAGTCTAAAGGAGAACTCGATATGCAAATAGTTAAAATGGAAGGAAGGTCTAAAGGACAGGCCAGGGACTCAGGAACACTGAGAAGAGCAGGGGGAGAAAGAGTGGCCATGGCAAAAACATCCATGGAGGGGCTGGCATCCAAGCCTGGCCTGACAGGAGAGGCAGCAGGAGAGGGCACATCATATGGATAGAAGTAAGCGAGAGGAAAAAGCACAAGGGAGATCTGGAGAGCACCGCCCACCCGGTGCCCAAGAATTAAGAGGGTGGAAGTGTGCAAAAAAATCGTGGATATGTAGGTGGTGGCCTGTCACAGAGGATCCTGTCTGCAAGTGCTAGCAAGGCTCTCTGACGGCCTCCCTCTCCATGGCAGCTCACCTGGCCTTGATAAACTTCCGGCAAGTGTCCACGACGTGCTCCATCTGTAGGTACATGGCTGTAGCCATCACGGCCATGATGTTGCCCTCCCGCAGATTGAGCCGAGAGGTGTACATGAAGTCCAGGAGGATGCAGAACCCCTCCGGGTTGATCTCGGGATCCAGGTTGATGACGCTAAGGTTACATTTCAGCTGGTCTGTGAAGATGCTGTAGAACAGGCCACTGCAAAACAAACAACAGGGGCCTCACTATCACAGACAGGAACCGCAATCTGTGACAGTGAGTGTCAGGGCTCGACTCAGCTCCCCCGGGCCATGCTCTAGAATTTCCGTGGCAATTAATGAGAACTGCCACTTACGGAGCACTTAATAAATGCCAGACACTCATTAAGCACTTTACATGCATTATCCGGTGTTCCTCACAACCTTGCAAGGTAGATATTATCATTTTCCCCTTTCCAAATGGGGGGACAGAGATCAGAAGTTAAACGGTTTTCTCGAAGTCACAGACGCCCTTTTCCTTATGGTCTTAAATGCACAGATCACCAGAGCGAAATGCAGCCCTGATTTGCAGTTACCATTTTTAGTCTAACTTTGAGATAAACATTCTCTTCCTATGATCCTTAGTTTTAAAAGGCCCTTGTAGGTTTTCATAGACAATTTGGGTGTTGATGATAAATCAATAAAATGATGCCTACAGGTACAGTCTACTGATTTGCTGAAAGTCCAGAGACTTGCATAATAAGGTCAGTATTCCTAGAAGATACAAATGGAACCTCAAGCCACGCCTCCAGATACCATGCTGTCTGACAGAGGAAAGAGTACAAGTCAGGATTCTGGGCTGTCATCTGGATTCTGCTCTTTCTTAATGGGTTGCTGGAAGTGAGCTGGACTTTTATGAGTAAGTTGGTGTGCAACCTTGGGTAAGATACTTAACTTCTCTGAACCCTGGTTTCCTTATCTGCAGAGCCGGAACCATAGCATCTACTTGACAGGGTTGTGGCAAGGATGAACATGTAAAGGGTATGGAAGGATGCCTGGCCCACAGTAAGCACTTGGTTGTATTTTCTATTACTTTTACTTCTCTAAAAACCTCTGTTTTTGCCACTATTAAAAAACAGGTGCTTGGGACCCCTGGGTGGCTCAGTTGGTTAAGTGTCTGCCTTTGGCTTGGGTCAGGATCTCATGGTTCGTGGGTTTGAGCCCTCCATCGGGCTCTCTGCACAGAGCCTGCTTCAGATCCTCTGTTTCCTTCTCTGTCTCTCTCTCTCTCAAAAAAAATAAACATTAAAAAAAACCCAGGTGTTTGTTGTAGATGTTGAGTGAGCTCTCTGCTAGCGATAGAGATCCCCCGACTTTACATCAATTCACCTGTGTCTTTGTTTTATTGTCTATAAAATGGAGACGATTATGCCTCCATACTACAGAGGCCACTGCAAAGATCCAGGGAGAAGGTGTAATATAAAATAGCTCAGAGGGGCGACTGGGGGACTCAGTCAGTTAAGCACCTGATTCTTGATTTCAGCTCAGGTCATGATCTCACGGTTTGTAAGTTCAAGCAGTGTGTCAAGCTCTGTGCTGACAGCGTAGGCGGAACCTGCTTGGGATTCTCTCTCCCCCTCTCTCTCTGGCCCTCCCCCACTCCCTCTTTCTCAAAATAAATAAGTTGAAAAAATAGCTCTGCATCCTTGAAATACCTGCCAAATATGAAGAATCAGCTGGCTCCCTCTCCCTAACATACACAGTTATGCCCTGAAACACTCATGGAAATACAACCACAGGATTAAATATACACAGTTACAGAAGAAAAGGGCAAAAGATTTCAAATTCACTTGCTTAAAATATTGTAAAACCTCCTTTGACTTCTCCTTTTTTCACTGGTTAACTGAAGTTATTCTCCACGTCATTCTCCAATCACACCCTTTCTTGGGACAGTATAAAATTTCTTCTTGCTCTATGCCCACAGAGCAGAAACTTTTTCTTCCCCAAAAGTGCGTTCATTCATTCGCTCTCTGGGAACTACCGGGCCGGGCCATGCACTGAGGTCTGGAGACAAATGCCATGCAATTCCGAACATAGCAACGGGCCTGCCTGTTCTGTCTTGCTGCCTGCCCACCCCATTGCTCCCCTTGACACATCCATCTCCCCACCCAGACCCCTCACCTGCAGGCCATCAGGACCGTCTTATGGGCTCTGAACTGCTCACGGCTCACCACGATGACAACATCAGTCAATATGTCACGGCTCCGCAGGCGATTAAGGTTGAGGAGAACGTCACTGGCATGGCGAGTGAACTGGATACAGCTGTCAGCCGGCGAGGCCATTTTGTCTTCACCTGCACAGCAAAGGGGCAAGAGCTTGTTAGTTCTCTAGAACCTGACTCCTGCTTGCCAGGAGTATGGGGAGAGGTGGCTCAGCCCACTAACATATGGAATGTAAACCGGGGTCCCGCGGGTTTGGTCTTTGGCCTAATTGTGGCCCATCTCCGGGTATCTGCAAGATGGGAAAAATCATGTTTATCTAACAAAAGCCTTTCAGGGAAAGCAGAGGTGGATGAATATCCATATAGCACTTTTCCCACATACCAAATACTCTGCCAGGCACTGAAAGGCAGTAAGTGTGTTACACGGGAGAGAAGTCACACTTGGAAGGTTAGATGCCAGCTTTACCTCTGGCTAGCTGTCTGACTTGGGGCAGACTGTTGACTGTTTCTGGGCTTTGGTTTCCCCAAAATGGGGGGAGTAAGACCTATGTGTTTGTAAAATTTAGAGATATGTGCCTGGTCTATAGTAGGTTCTCAAAAATCACAGTTATTCTGGTCCAGATCTCATTTCCTTATCCCAGCCGCCATCTGTTCTCTCCTCTTTTAGGCTTCAGAATTGTCTGAAGGTACTTTAAGCATCCAGCACCCGGCTGGCGCATAGTAGGTGGCTGCATTGAAGCCAAACCAAGAAATGAGTGAGGGGATGAATGACCATACCACAGTGTAGACGGTCTAACGCAGGGGTGAGTGGGTGAGGGCTGGGAATGCTGGAGAAGGGGAACTGGCTACGCTTTAGCTCCCCTAATGAAAAGTGGCCAAGTTCACAGCAACACATGCGTTGGCAAATTCAGAAGAAACATTTTGTCCACAAAGTTTTGAAGCATATAATTAGATTTACTTACCCGATGCCTTGATTCACAGTCCAAAACGTTGCTTAAAATCTGCAGGGAAGAGAAAAAAAAGCAAAGAGAAAGTGATTTCATGAATGTTAGATTGTCCACTATAGTCTTATTTTAGGATACACGTATTTGGTTGTACTTTGATAGCTGTGGCCTGCCAGGGAGTGGTTGTGCCACAAGCCAGCAAACATTTTTCCAGGTCTGCTCAGGTCTGCTCTTATGAAAACAACAGGCACCCAAAGCTAGGCAAGAATAACCTTTTTACCCTGAGTACTGGGAAGGCAACTGCACACATTAATCACATGTACATATACACATGCAGTTCCTGCCTCAAAGTAACAAATGTATACCAACCAAAGCCCCCTCTCCCCCCAGTTTGCAGAAAGAAATATACAGGAAAAGTGGTTCTTTCAATATCAATGAGAATGACCCATCAGGGGCCTAAAAACTCTGGATAAGTTTCAAAACCTGCTAAAATATTATCTTTCAAGTCTTAAAATGATTTCTCAGCCTCTACTGGGTCAATACCGTTCTCTCTATTTCACTGGTGACAAATCGGAGACCCAGGTGTTCAAGTGGCCTGCTTAGGAAAAAAAGCCCAGCAGCAGCTCCTGACTGCCCTAAACACTTAGGACTAACTATAGGATCTGCAGAATACACCCTGTGATGGCTTAGCTATGCTTTCCTTCAGAATCTTTGTCTTTCTCAAAGTTTCCTCTTCTTTGCCTCCGGGTCTAAGACCAGACATAGTACTACAAACTTCCAAGCTTGTGCTCCCTCTGCTGGTGAAAGATTTAATTGTGTGCTTTAGTTGAGAACTGGTCAGGGGAGGGCCTGGGCAATAAGTACCTGCTCCAAATTAGTTTCTCTAAAACAAAGTAATTTTAAAGCACAGGTGTAGGGCTCCCATTTAGGATCACATGTGGGCTGCACGATAAAACAGTATCTGAATCCTCTTCAGCTTCTCTCCCCACCCCTTTTAAATCATAGCCCTTTAGAGCTATTTTCCGGGTAAAGGGGCCCGAGGCCAGGGAGGTCATGTTGGGCCACGTAGATGGTTAGTGGCCCGGCCCTAGGTCTTCTGGCTCAAGTTCCTGTCCCTTTTCCAGATCAGCCTACGTGCTGTAGAACATGCAATACAGCACCCTAATGTGGGTGAATCTCATTCTTAAGTTCCTTCCCCCACACAAACACTTTGCCCCCATTCCAGGCTGCTGAATCTTACCAAATGAGCACTCTAAAATGAGAGGTTTCCTTGAGTCTGTAACCAAACACTCTGACATTTCTCTGTGGTCCCAAGTGCCAGTCACTCAATCCCATCGGCTTCAAGGTTACTGTGTGCATGTGAGTGAGGATGAGGGAAGGGAATGGGGGAAGGGAGAGGAACAGAGAGAGACAAAAGGACCAATTTCCTCCTCTCCCCATCCTAACTCAAGATGGGCAAAGAGCAAAACACTACACTGTCCTAACCAAAGTTCAGTGACTGTCTCCATTGAGAAAGAACACTGAAGACACACATGAGAGGTTCATTTACAAACCATCTTCTCCTCCCCCCATGAAAAACATCCCTGAACGCTTCTGGAATCCCTAAGGCTCTCCTTTAATCAGCTTCAGCCACCAGGCTGCTTGTGGATTTCCAGTCACAGATTTTTGGAACCACAGGAAGCCCAGATTTGCCATTTCACCTTGACAAGTGGCAGTGACTCACTCCATATGCAGATCGAGAAACAAACAAACAAAATATTCCCATCTCCTGCCCCCTGGGGTGTGGGGGGGGGATGGGGGGAGTCTACAGTCAGCCAGGCCCTGAGGCTGGACACTTCTCATCCTAAACTTCTGCCCAGCTTGGTCAAAAACAAATGCACATACAACTGAGGCCCACAGCCCTATTAAGCCCACCTCTTCTCCTGCTAGCTCTATCTTAGGGTACCCCAGGGCTAGGGAGTGCACGTTATGGTGGATGTGGGGAGCCATGCCTCCCTCTATTTGCTGCAAGTGTGGAAGGACCCCTGGCAGCTGCTCTGTTTCTCACAGACCACTCAGGTCTTTCCCATCCATTATCCTATGTGATCCTTGTAACAGCCCTGATTTACTGGGGAGGTCACTGAGGCTCCACAGGATAAGCCTTGCCCAAGACCGAAAGCTCATCTCCAGCAAAGTCCTGGACAAATTCTGTCTTACTAGCTTCGGCTGGAATCCCATCGACGCCACACACAATGCTCATTACACAGACACACTCTGCCAAAAGAACAGGGCTGTCAAGGAGAAACTGACAACTGCAAGGGTTCAGACGTGGGCTCCCCCCATCCAAACCCCGCCCCAGCCGCAGTAACCACGAAGTGAGACCTAAATATTGTCTTTCCACCCACACACTTTCTCTCCTCTGCCTTTTCCCTCTGGATTTTCAGTTTGGCACCTTGAGGAGAAGGCAGGTCTTTTTAAAGGTGCTGGAGAAGAAAAAATAGGGACCCTCCCCCCTCCTCTAAAAAAGGCAGAGAGGGAAGAGAAGGCAGGAAGACAGCAGAAGGGGAAGGCGAGAGAAAAGAGGGGAGCAAAGAGCGAGAGCCAGGTTAAGAGAGAGAGTGACCCACCACGAAAGCCCCTGTCCACCCCTTCCCTGTCTCCTCTGCTCCTCGGGCACTGCGCTTCCTCTCGCGCGCTCACACGGGCACAAACTGGAGCCCTGCGCGCCTCAGCAAGCCCGGGCAGAGTCGCCCACCCCGACCTTACCGTACCTGCCCGCCAGGGACCGCCCACCCCCGGGCGTTCCGTGGGCACCGCGGCCCATCTGCCTGGAAGCCCCCACAGGCGCGTCGGAGGCCCCGTGGTGAGATCGTGGCAACCTTTAATTTGGTTACATTCAAATAAAACGTTTCGTGCACGTCGGTAGCTAACATTGTGTGTGCCTTTTTTTTTTTTTTTTTTTTTTTTTTCCTGTTACGCCGTCAAGACAGTGGGCAGTGAGGGGAATGGCACAGCCCTCTCATTCCCGGAACGTAGTCGATCTCAGCTCAGCGGATTTCACAGAACACTTTCTGCCTATCGCCGGCTCCAACGAGAAGTAACTTTCCAGGAAGCTGCCTGTCCCCGACGGCCGCCAGGATCGCTGCCTGCGGCGCGAGGGCCGCCGGGGATTCACCCGGGGAGGGAGGGGGGCGCCCAGGGAGGCTCGCGGGGAATAGGCACACTTTCCCCTAAATCCCTTGCCGGCGCCCGATCCAGGATTCTGAGTTCACCCGCTCCAACCCTTCCCCCACAATAATTTTATAAATGGGGAAAGTCGCGCAAGTTAGTGGCAGAGCCGGTCTAGAACCCAGCAATTCGGGTCCAATCTGAGGCTCATTTCACGACTTCAAATTGCCTAATTCTGGCGTTTGTTTGCCTGGTGCGTCATTTATGTATTTTTCTCTCTCTTTTCTTTTCTTCCCCTCTTTTTGCTTACTCCACCGCTCCCCCCCCCTCCCCTTAAAGCGTTGGTTAGGCCAGGTGTCAGGGTAGAAAGATAGGAGTCTCTAGGGCTGAGGGTCTCCAGCCAGTGTGCACGAGCCGACCTGGAGGAAAACCAAACCGAAAGCCCCTTCCGCCTACGTTGGCAAGTAGGGGAACCCTGCTTAGCTCGGTTTCCGCCCAAAGTCTTTAGAATAGGAGCTGCCAGGCCAAAACTGGCCAGGTTTCGGGATTTCGGAATCCGATTTCTCCGAAACTGTAGACACACGGTTAGGATTGCGCAGGTACCGGGGCGCCCACCTCAGCGCGCGCATTGGCGCGCACCAGGGTTGCCTCGCTTTCTCTTGGCCTTCCTTGGAATTATAAACCCTGGGCGCCCTCTCCTAACTGGTCCTAGTGGTGGGCTCCGAGAGGAATTTTCCGGCGCGGGGGGGTGGGGGCGCAAAAAACGTAGCCCCTGAGGCCACAGTCCGGTCCCAAAACCAGCGGGTGGCCTCTCACTGAGCAGCCCATCCCATCAGCGGCGGAGGCGGGGTCTGGGCGGTTGGTAAAGACTGGGCCTCGTCGGCCTCATAAAGTCCTACTTTGTGGCTTTCTCATTCCTTCGCCCAGTGGAATAAAGGTGAAAGCGAAGGTTGAAATTTAATATGGAATGGGGTGAGTATCTAGGAAGGGAAGTTAAAATTACGTACTTGCGCTTATTGGAAATTAGGAGTCCCGTGGTTCCGGGAGCTCAAACCTAATCATGTTTTACCGCTGCCTAACACTAGAGAGAGCCCTCCATCAAGGCTAGAAACCGACAATACTCATGTAGCCCCGCCTCTCCTTCCCATTGACCTACTTTGGACACAGGCTCCAGATTTGGAGAATGCCTTTCGCATCCCCACCCTCACCCCCACCTTTCTCTATCCCGGCTGGCTGTTGGATTATTGGTAATCTAATAACACCAATAACTCGCTGAGAAATCCCAAGGAGAATCTGGAAGTGCAAAGCACTGCTTAGGAGTAGGAACGAGGAATTTTAATTAAAGTTGGAGCTGCAGTAGTGAAACCAGAATCAGGGCTCTTGCCCAAGCGCTCCCTTTCTGCGCAGCGTCTCAGTTAACTGGCTGCTCTAGTTTAGCCACAGTGGTCCAGCTGTAGGGGGTGGGGTTAAGCCGCGCGGTTGTTTTTGTTTTAAGGGAGAAACACTGTTCGCTCTCTTGACGGGAGGGTGGAGTAGGCAATAAATGAAAGCGAATTTGATAACGCGGTAGCCTCGGCAGGCGCTTTGGGTGACCAAGGTGTTCGGGGACATTATGTCCTGACTTTATTTCTATCACGTTTCCTGCCAGCAGCGCTCTTTGAAGCCTGCAAGCTTCTAGGAAATGCAATAAAATAGAGGGATGTGTTTTATCATCAAGATCTGAAGAGGAGCTGCAGAAGGGACGCTCCCCATGCGCCCTGCCCGCGACAGCCTTCCAGAAAGAGCCGGCAGACAATGCCAGCAAACTACGTCCCTAAGAAAAGATCTCGGCCATCCAGGCTGGACTGGACTCTGCCTTTGCAAAAAGGCTGCCGGGGGAGGGGAGCGGCATGATGTCCCCAAGCAAACAATGCCTTTAAAAATCCGATCTGGACAGAAGTCAGCCAAGGTCTTTATTCACGTTAATGAAGATGGAAGGCACTAACTGTCCTTGGAAAGCGATGAGTCAAACTTGACCGCTCTTCAAACACATCCCCAGATTCGTTTCCAACCCGAACAGAGGCGCGTTTCTCCGACGCGGCCTCCGACAGTTCCCGCAGTGGGAGAGGCTGAACTCGATTCCCTAGGACCAGGGAGGCGGAGACGGCTGCATCTTCCGCGGGTGCACGGGCCGGCGGCCGTCGCTAGGGGTCGCCGTCACCCGTGTGCGCGTTTTGCCATCTTAAGTTTTCAGCTCCAAGAAAATAAAATTTTGCTTAATAAGAAGCTATTGTGGCCCAAATTCTACAGAGATCACACGCTGCTTGTCCAAAGGACACCCTTCTCATCTTCCTTACTCCCTTCCATAACTGGTGTCTCGTGAAGTCACTAAGCAGTGTGGAAGGAAGGGGAAGAGTATTGTTTCAGTATCCAAATGTAAGCCTTGCGGGGAGATAGGTGCATCTCTGCAAGTCTAGGGACTGGACTTAATCACCCACCAACACAGGCACTCCTCAAGATCTGAGACCTTCACCCTCATTACTACATTAGGTTGTCCACATCTGTAACTGAAAATCTTATGCTATACTTTCTAAAATTCCTCCAAGACACTGGGGGAAACTGTTTTCAGCTATGCTGACCTGAGTTATTAAAACAATGGGTCTCTCTTACTGATGCTCCTTTCTCTTAGACACTTCAAAGAAGTGGCGATAAACTCGCCATTGACTTTCTTTAAGTCACTGACCTGCAATTCAGAAGGTAAAAATCTGTCCCAGTTAGGGTATGAAGTCAACAGTAACAGACCCTCCTCATGAGACTCGTCTCCTCAACTGTAAGGAGTTTTATGTCCTAGAGACCCCATGGCATCCTGCCACCACCCACTTCACCCAGGGAGAGGCCACAGAGACAGAGAGATAGTGTGTTCAAAGCGGGTTACCTTGTCAAGGTTCTTTTAGTGGAGAGAGGCTGATGCCCCTCGCTGGGGGACCATGGACAGAACAAGCATCTGAAGGCTCCCTAATTTTCATCCATCTTACCCGAACTTTGGAGGTCGGAAGTTATCCTCATTGGATGGTTCCCTCCTCTTTGTCAGTCTTAGCACCTGATTGGGATACTTGGGAGACCCGAAAGTGACAGGGTCGGCCCACCGTCCCAGGCGGGGAAGTCGGCTACGATCTACCACTAGGTGGCAGACTCAGTCCGTTCGAAAATTACCACGCCGCCACAGCCTTCCACTACCGACTGCCCCCGGCACCCCCCCCCCCGCCTCCTTTTTTTTCTCTCTTTTGGGTCTGTTAGGGAGAGGAGGTTGCCTCTATAAGCAACTCTGCAAAACATTTAATTTACTGGATGTAATTCCGTTCTTCCTGATGCTCACTCCTCTAGCAACCACAACGCGGTATCTGGAGCTGCGTTCACAAATTATACGGTGATTTTTCCAGCCGGAAGGGCTGAACGTATTAGAAAGGAGGAAAGGGAGCGCTTGTCTTCAAAAAGCAGAATGGAACTCGACGGGATTAGCAAAGCTTCTTGCCAAATACTGGTCGACCCGCAAAGAAAATCGGGAATAAATCCCCGATCCCCATGGAGCAAAGGGGGCCCTGGAGGCCAAGGACCGGGTTCCACCCAGGCTTACAGCGCTCGGCAAAAGACCCGGCCGAATGATGGTCTTTTGGTGGGGCTGCTGGTCATAGGCTGGGAGGCAGGCTGGAATGGGAAGATCCATTCCTGGCTTCTAGTGGGAAGAAAGGGGCCAGCTTCACCACAACACAGCACCCTCGCCCGGATCACCGCGGCGGCATTCCCACTTGTTGCGCAGTGCAGGAAACCGGCACGCGCCACACTGCTTCAACGCCCAGAGAGCTCCAAACCCAGCTAGACCGGCCTACCATTGCCCCACGCCATCCACAAACCTCCGTCCCCACCCCGGCCCCCACGGACACCATCATCACCACCAGCAAAACTACAGGACTTCCAATCACCGGTTTGTTTTTACACGGAGACATTCCTCCTTATCTCAATGTCAGGCTGACAACAGAATTCAGGTGCTCTGAGAAATCAAGTTCAAGGGGGAAGGAGGCTACCTCTGTCTGGAGAACTCAAAACCAACTAGACAGCCTTCCGTGCGCGCGCGCGCGTATACACACACACACACACACACACACACACACACACTCGGAACTTTTTTGCCTATTATGACACTATCCTAGCTGGAAAGCAACTCTTTTCCTCCTCATTTGAGAAATCAACTACAAAGTCCTTTTTTTTTAAGTTAGTTTTATCTCCTCTTTCTAAAGAAAAGAAATCCCTCATAAGGTCATTTCACAATGTTTTTCAAATATTTGACTTTTGCAAATAGAGAGTTTCACTCACCAAGGGGTGGCGCTGCCGCACCACCACCTCGGAATCTCAAGTTTTTCACAATAAAGTGGGTTGTGAGTGTGGCTACCAGGCAGGGGAGAGAGGGAAGGAAGGATTTTGACATCTAGTCCTGGCTTACACATTTACTCAACCAATAACTGGAACTCTTCAGGGCTCAGCAAACGAGAGCTTAAGAGTTTAGAGTCCCATCCCTGTCCACCAAACCCAGAATAAACCGGAGAGTCTTTTCAAGAAAGCATGGGGTAAAACCCTTCGAAACAGCATAGACGAAAAGGCCAATTGGAGAATTCCCTCTTCTGGCTCCCTTCTCCTTCAAGCTACTCCGTTTACCAACAGCTTTTGGCCTTACTGTCACTATCAACAGACCCTCAAAACAAGCCAATGCTTGGGCCTGCAGTATTGGAAAGTCTTCCAAATAGGATATTGGAAACTTCTATTTATAAGTGGGGGGAGGGGGAAATATTTCCCATATACAGGTTTCTATTTCAGACTGAGGACTCAACTGCAGTCATTTTAGCAAAGGAATGCCCATCTTCTGTCACTCTCTTTCCTTTTCCTCCTCCCCCAGAGACAATATCCTTTCTCAAAAAAAAAAAAGTATATATTTTAAAGCAAGAATGTGATTTCACCTCATTCCTTTGAGCTCATGTTTGCTACCTCCAGGAATAGCGTGTGGACTAGGGCCAGATGAACTTCAACTTGGGCTGCAGATTTATGAGGTTCTGTTCCAGTGCCAAAGGCTCTTGGTAGTAAATAGTGAGCAAAATAGATACCTGTCTCCTGACAGATCTTGCCGCCCCCCTCTATTTTTTTAAGTTATTTATTAAAACCACACACACCTTGCAAAGAAAAAGGGAAACTGACAGTCTCTGTAGAGGAAGCCAGTGGCATCGCTCAGAGCCACAAACTGTATTTCTAAACAGCCCTTTCCCTGGTTCCCTCTGTCCTGCCCCACTTTTTTTTTTTTGACAGAAAAAAAAATGCATGTATTGACACTTAAAAAAAAAAGTAAAGAGTGACAAGATTTCCCTCCTGGAAACTATAAACTGAATGGAAACAAAATCCATAAAAAAATTAAATTAGTTTCCTGTAGCTGGTGGTGGTGGTAATGGGGATGACCAGCTTTCTGTTGCGTCAGGGACCCAGTAACAGTTCTGGACTTTCGGTATCCTGTTTGGGGGTCTTTCTCCCAGTTCAGCGGTCTGGACCCCCACCGCCAAGTCCTAACCATTGCAAAAAGAGGCGCCCCATAACAGGACCTTTACAGGTCTTAAAAGATCTATTGGGTTGTGTTTTGTTTTTCATGGGGAGCTTTAAAACTCATTATTGTAACACTAGTTCCATTTTTCGCCAGAGTTCCAATAACACTGCATCATAAAGGCAACGCAATCCACAGTTCTCTAGACCTAGACCGCGGTCACTACATCCCGCGGCGGGGTGGCCCCTAGCTCCCGCGGCCCAAGAGTGCAGCCAATTTCCAACTCCCCACTCGCTCCCGCCCCGGGCCGCCGCCGCCGCCGCCGCCGTCCCCCATTCCTGCTCCCTCGAGGAGAGCCACAGGTTGCAAATCCAACCAACCTCGCAATCCGTTTTTGCAAAATCACTCACAAAGATCTCCCTTTCGCGCCCGCGCCCCCTTTTCCCGCGCCAGGTCCCCCGCCCAGGGCCACAGTGTGCCCTTCTCTCCTCCCGGGTCTCTGCACGTAGGAACGCGGGCTGAGGCGGTTTGTTTCTCCCGTCGCCCAGTGCAAGGACCTCGGGAATCTAAAGCCCGCTGTCGGCTACTCTCCGGCTGGCAGTTGTCTTTTTTTTTTTTTTTTTTTTTTACAAAGCTCGCACGATGGGAGAAAATAAAACAAAATTTAGGAGAGGCGGGGAACAGCCATTGGGAGCTAACACCGAGTCACGCAGCGCCCAAAACACAAACACCACGACCGCCAGAAATCCCGCCACCTTCCCGCTCGTCTGGGCCGTCCTGTGAAGGTTCCCGGAGTCCCCGCACGCTAAACGGCACCGCAGGTGCAAACGCTCACCCCCTTTGCCATCCACCCCTCAAATCCCTGTCCCGCCACCAGCCTCTCTCCTTAGGATGGGGAGAGGGAGTGCGCGGGGGTTCCTGACTCCCTCGACTGCAACATGAAAGAATAATTTTCAAAGTATTCAACACCCCCGCCCCCAGGCAAGCTAAACCTCCCCCAAAACACAGGGTAAGGGGACACCAAAACACTCGGATCTCGTTAGGAAGATCGCAGCTCTAAAAGGAAATAGTAGAAACGATACTTCAACTGGGTTTATGGGGGGGGGGGGATGAGAAAAACAAAACCCGAGGAGTTCGCTTGCATTTTTCCTCCCAAATCTCGGCTCGGAGGCAGGGAATCTAAAGGAGCGAGGCCGATGGAAGGGAGCCAGCGGGGCGAGCGAGCGGGCAGCCTCCCTCCTCGTCTCCCGGAGTCACCCAGAAGGACGGGAGCAGAGAAGGAAGGAGAGGCGAGGGAGAGGAGGAGGGAGGGAGGGAGGGAAGGGGAGGCAGGAGCGAGGGAGCGAGGAAAGCAGTTTGCAAGCGAGAAAAGAGGGAAAAAACAGAGCCGCCCGAATCCAGCGAGATCACAAGCCGTACGCAAGCAGCAGAAGAAAGAGCGAGAGCGCGAGCGCGCGTCCTCTCCGTCGTCTGGGGCCAGACAGCCCCCAGACTTGCCCCGAGCACCCCCCAAAACACTGTCTCGTCCTCTCGGCTCCGGCCGCCCCCTAATTCCCTCCTTCCTCTCCTCCACCTCTTTTTCCAAAACCAAAACAACACCAGGGAGGGTGGCAAAAGCCTCCCCAAACCGGCCAATTCACTCAAAGACAACAAGAATAAAATAATAAATATATAAAAATCTATATCCTAGAGTGGGAGAGACGTGGGACTAATCTTCGGCATTTATTTTAACACCTGACAGCTAGAATAAATAAATATATACATTTATATCAATAGATACACATAGGAAACTTGGAGCCAAAGCATTTGGCAAGAGCGGAAAAAAAAAGAATTAAAAGGTAAAATAATGATCATGAGCAGCGGCGGCGGCAGCGGCACCAGCGGCACCAGCGGCGGCGGCGGCAGCAGCGGCAGCGGCAGCAGCAACAGCAATAATCACCTGGTGTCCGGCCTTTCCTAGAAACTTCTTGCATCACCACTTCTAAGAACCCCAGTTCTAAGAATCAACAGAGCTCAATTCTCGGAATTTGAGCTGCGGACTTTACCACTGCTACGTGGCAGGGGAGGACTCGGTGTCAGCTCTCCGGGACTTTTGCCTCTCCTGGCCCATAGAAAGCCCTCAAAGCCACAGTATTTTTCCAGTTCCAGGAAGATTTCGAAGTCTTCAGCGGCTGGACGGCCCGGGTTTGGAGGTTCCGGTTGGAGACTGGAGGGGCCAGACGGCGTCCCTCCCTCCCCGGGCCCGGCGCGATGGTACAGCCTGCTCCGCCAGCATCACGTGGGCGCCCCCTCTGTGACGTCGGCGTCTTCGCTGTAGCAAAGCTCGGCCTCTGGAATTCTGAGAACTAATTTGCTATTCGGTGACATAAGAGGGGGAGTGCGCTTTGCTTTCCCGGGGTCTAGGGCTAATTCCTCGTCTCTTACCGTTAAACTCGGCTCCTCGAGCTAAATAACACAAAAGGGAGCGAGAGGTTCGACCCGTTGGAAAAAGTCTGTTCTGTATAGTAGCTTTAGAGGCGAGTAAGAGAAAAAAAAAAAAAAAACAATAAACACCACAGCTCTTTCCAGCTAGAATATTAGGCACCACGAGAAAAATATTTGCCAAGCAATTTTCGGTGGGTTCATTTGCTTTCTTTTATTTGGGTCGGATTTTTTGGTTTGATTTTGGTTTTATTCCTTGGGGGTGTGGTGGCTTGGGAATTTTTGGTGGTTGTATTTTAATGATTTTCGGATTTTTTTTTTTGCTTCTGATTTTTGCCTTTTGCAAGTTTGTGGTGTTACGTAAATAGTAGGATCCCGCATCGGTTGGATTTTGGTGTGTGTGCGTGTGTGTATTTGAGCGTGTGTGTGGTTTTTTCTCCCCATCTAATCTGTCAAGCGTTTTAAAGAAGATGTGTTATTTTATATTGATACTATTGAAAGCAGCTTAAATGTTTGATCGCCTGTAACAGACCCAACCCCCATTTTGGGGGGGTCGGGGGGTGTAGGCTGCAATTTTCTTCTTTCCCTTGGACTTCTACTGTGAGGAGGCTCTCCTGCGCTTAAGGGACATGTTTAGAGGATTTGTTTTGGTTTGGTTTGTTTCTTTCCAGGACAGCAAGTGGTGGGGTTTACTCTTTCTGTTATTGTTGACTGTTAGGAAATTTCTTGTTGGAAGAAACGTGTGTGTATTTGGGTATGTGTATGCATGTGTTCTACAAAATTATGTGAACCAAATACAGGTTTGTGTTTTCCTTTTACTTAAGGTCTTGAGCCTCCTGCACTACCCCCCCCCCTTCAAGGTCGTTGTAAAAAATCTCTTCTGTCGGTGTTTAAGAGATCAGCCTGAGGGAATTCTAAAGGCCTGCCGCGCCAGTATCACAGATACTGCGTGTATTTAGAACAGACTGTGCTACAACTACAGCGCTCTGCACGCAGCACAGTCTTAGCTTTCGAGCCTAGTTGGGAGGAGGAGGAGAAGGGGGAAATCTTTCTTTCTTTCTTTCTTTTTTCCTTTCTTTTTAAAGGCAAATGCAGTGCAGAATCATTTCACTGTGGGCCTTGGTTTGTTTATTCAGAACTGCCTGTTTCCCTATTTAAATGTTGGTTGGGGTTTTTTCCCCTCCTACTCATCCCCCGAATGAGGGAGACTCTTGTTTCTTTTATGTCTCTCTTAAAAGAAGGGTGTGAGGGGAAAATAATATTTCAGATTCCTCAAGAATTAACCCAAAATGTTTGGACCAGAAGCAGCTTTCAAAGGTCAGGCTGTTCTGAGCCTTGGCTAGGAGAGTCCTTCAGGCGACTCATTAAATTACAGATGAGTTCTTAAAGGTGCCACAAAATTTCTGCACATTTTAATTTCCAAAAAATATATGTCCCAAAATAATCTACCTCTCCCAACCTCAAATTTGAGTTTATAATGCAGGCTACAAAAGATGGCGGGCTGTTTCCTGGGATATTTGGGCTCCTGTTCCCAGAAAAAGTCCACAAGAAGTTCAGATCTGTTGCTGAAAATTCTGTTGTCAATGCACACCCCCGCCCCACCACCTTTAAAAGGCTCTGTTGGGAATTTTAGAACCAGGAGAGGTCCAAAGGGGTTGATTATTTTCCACAAGGTCTGGAGCTTAGGAAATATGCATAACTGTCTGTTTCTATGAAATCTGAATATTTTAATATTATTGACAGATGGATTACTGCAGCCTCTGCAGAAAAGCCTGTCTTGTAGAGGATTTTTGAAAAAATATACATAGGCCTAATCCTGTCACTGTTGTTGAAATGAACATTTTACCCCCAAAGACACATGATCCTGTCAAGTGCAGATTCATTCTGCCAGAAGGCGGACTATCTGCTTTTTTATTGTCTCCTTTCCCTTCCTTTTCAGTTTTAAATGAATTCCTCTGGATTCAAAATAATACCCCAATTTTGCTGAAGTATTTTCTCTGTGCTTTTATACATGTTATTTTTTTTTCTATCCTTCTGAGCATCAAGAGCCTCGAGATTTCTCGGGTGTATCTGTATGGTTTGGAATATGAAATGTATGGCTCTGCCCTATTATTGATCCTATGATGGACATTACTTGTATGTTTTTTGGTTGCTTTTCTGATCAAAGTTGCCATCCTGCCTCACTGATCCGGTGCCACTGCCCCTGCCCAACTCGAACCTTAAACACAGTTTGTTCCTCCTGCGTTCTCTTTGCCACTCCAATCTTAGCCCCATGGGGGCGCTGCAGAGCAGAGGGAAATCTGCTCCCACTGGCGGTAGAACCAGCCAGAATGGGGGCTGGGAAGGAATTCACCCTTCTTGTACCTTAGCCCTTTTTAATTCTTTGCAGGGAGCTCTTAGAGGGAAAACTCGCCAGGCCTGGTTTATAGATGGTTAACCCCACCCCAAGAGACCTCAAATCTTTTCAGCACATTATTTCTGGGACCAAGTGCCAGAATCCCACATTTCTACGACTGTTTTTGTGTTGTTTTGTTTTGTTTTTGCCATATCAATGTTTACACTGAAAGAAATTGATCAGAAGGATACCGTTAAAAGAAACAATTATATTGAAAATATTCTAAAAATAGAGACCACTTTAAGTAGATCCCTTTCTCTCTACGAAGTGAACAACGAAGAAAATTGTGTACCCACCTCTCAGTCTGTTTTCAGTTCCTAGGAGCGTACTTGTCAAATTTTATACAGTTGAATTTCTTCTAGAATGTCCTTCTTTCCCTCATTCTTGATCTCTCCCCATCAGTAGCCACTTGGCATCACTGTGTGGGCTCCCTCACGCCAGCAGTGCTATGATATACGATTAAAAAAGGATTGTCTTGAATGTATTCAGATTCTTTTAAGTCACCCTTAAGAAGCTCTAAGGAGAGATCCATGTCTGGGGCTCCTCAGTGATTCCTGTAGAGCTGGAGGGAATATGTGTCACCCAGTGCTATCATTTAATGTTCACTGGCTATTAATACTCAGGAGACCTGGCCAGCCCCTTTGTCCAGTGGATGGGCATAGTAATAGGTTCCTAAACTCAGCTGCTTGGTAAATATAAGCTTTGTTACAAATAAAATAGCCTGGTCCTAATATTACATTTATTTAAGGAAAGGAACCGATTTTGCAGCTAGTTCCCCACAATCCAGTCATAGCCGAAAAGGAAGCTATCCTTGGAATAAACACCTTCTTGTCCTCTTTTTAAGGAGGCTCCAAACAGGAAGTTGGTTTCACCTGTCAGGAACTTCTGATCCCGTGGTAGATCTTTAAGGTTTCATATCTCAGAGTTACAGACTTTAGAACTGGAAGGAACCTTGCGGATCACTCACCCAACTCCCCCCAGGCTTCCCTCTTTCAGGAGCACAGGCTGGCCCTCACCAGAGGCATGCGTGACACCAGGACAGAACTAAAAATGGGTTTTCCTTCGATGGTCCTGCGTCATTTCAGGAGAATGAGGGTGATCTGACTACCTGGCTTTGGAAGAGAGTATCCTGTTTTCCGGCAGAACTGAGGAAAGCAAGACAGCTTTGGGCTCCTTGTGAACTGTAAATTGTTTCTTGGAACGAACTCCAAGTCCCAACGATACTGCGTTTGGATGGACATTTGGGTTCAGTTTTGTGTATCACGGGCGCTGTGCTATTCTGCGTGACTTCTGGAGGGTTTGGAAGATACTGTCCGCCCGACGTATAAAATTTTACCTATTCCATTTCTTTCAAACTCTTCATTTTGACCTATTGTAAATGAGCTCCCTAGATTATCCTTGGAGAAAGAAAGGAGTTTTCTTGGTACATTTTAGAGAAATTGAACAGAAAGTTTTGAGACATAAAGAAAAAAAAAGGAAGATGATTTCCAGCTACTACCTTCTGAAAAAGAAGTGTCAACGTTTAATTTTGATCCATATGCTGCCTGCTTTCAGCCTGTTTTATTCTGAGACTTTTTTTTTTACTTTAGAAACCTTTTCAGCCTAGCTCAGAGTTTTCCCCCCAAACACTGATTTTCCACACTTTTCTCACTTATTTAAAATGGAAATAAATATCGGGAGCTTAAAACAGAGAAGTGACGGGTGGGGGGGGGCGCTAATCATTTGTTTATTGCACTGGATCACTGTTTTGAATAGCAAGGTTTTCACTTCCTATGAAACTTTAGCATGAAGGAAAGCCGCAGCTGGACCAGGAAGGGATAAAGAGAGGAAAGCACTTGAGTGTTTGTAAACTCTGGGTAGCTGGCCCACCCTGCCTGTGGCTGAGCTGTCTTTACTACCTAAGGCTAGAAGTGGAAAAACTTGATTTGCGTGTTGTGTGCCTGGATTTTTTTTTTTTCCTTCTTGTCCACACTGCCCTCTGTACACCTGGCCTGCAGAAGCCTATCTGAAGCCTGGCTTGATGGCAGGGAGAGCTGGAGAGCGGAAGAATGTGCAGAGGGAGGGAGTGCTTCGGTACTTTTCCATTCACATCTCCACAGTGGCTTTTCTTGTTTATTTCAACCTCCACCCGCAGAAACCTTTCAGCTGCCTGAAATTCGAGTCATTAAACTGTTCCCTGAGGTCAGACTACAGATGCTCCGTGCATGTTTCCTACATGTCTGTGACTGTGTAACATATGTACATACAGACACACACACACAAACACATACCTCCTCAGGGGCACGGTGTGAGGCAGGAAGACAAAAAGACAACAACCTGGATTTGTTGCCAAAAGAACCTTGGTTTCTAATTACAGTTCTGCCCGGAACTCCCTTCTAGAACCTGGAAAAAAACACTTGTCAGGACTCAGTTTCCTCAGCCGCATGAAGAAATTACCTGGATGATTTGCATGATCTTGATCTGTTCTAAATTCTATACCTTTATATCCAGACACATATTTACATGACTTTAATATGGGGGTACAGAAAAGGAGCTGTATCCATATGTGTACCTGGCATGGGGGAAGGGGTTAAAATTTAAACTTCTAAGTAAAGAAGGCAGTCCTAGAATCCTCACCTCTATCAATTTTTAACCAATTATAGACCAAAGTCTGGGGTTATGCTGAGTGGGTCCAAAAACCAATTGAAGATTTTTAAATCTTGAGTTGGAGGAGACAGGTTCCAAGACCTTGTACCTTTGATCTCCAGCATTCATAATCAGCTGTGACAGTTCTCAAGTGTATTTTCAGTACCGGAGTTCTATTTTTTTTCCCCTCTGTTTGTTTTTGGAAACAGTCCCAGTCAATGATAGGAAGGAGATGACACTTGTAAACTGGGCAGTCTTTATACCACTGGGCTCCATGTGGATGTGAAAAATATGTCATAGCATTCACACACACACACACACACACACACACACACACACACCCCACAAGAAGAAAGGGGGGAAAAAACCTAGAGAGAGATTCCTGGTAAACAGAGGTAGCTCAGCCATCATTGCCTTACAGGTAATTATTTGAAGTTAGAGGAAATAACAGATGAGGAGTTTGCCCTAAAAAAAAAAAAAAGCCTTGATCTTCCAGAACAAACTTGAAGGCAATAAAAGAGATGCTTTCAATCAGTATTTCCTATACTTTTTTGATCTCCATTCTTTAAAAAGAAAGGTCTAAGGTTAGGCCAGATTGTCTAGACGAAATAGGGTCTTTAACAGACTTCAGCGTCCTCAGGAAGTGAAAAAGGAGCTCCTATTTATTAGCAGTGACCTCCCTGTTACCCCCATTTCTCCTCTGGCTTAGACTTTCTGCAGTGTCGCTGCCCATGGACAAGCAGACACAGAGCCCGTTACATTGCCTCAGTGTAAAGCTCCTGGGTTCCAATATGCCAGAATTGGAAGAGCCCTTCACAACAAATTTATCCCGTGCCACCCATGTTACAGGATTGGAAGCTGAGGCCCAGGCAGAAGGCTTTTTCCATATATACTGAATTGCTAACTGAGCCAGATCTTGAACCTTGATGGCCTGGTTCTGAATCCCCTGTTTTTTTCCCATAGCTTCTCCTGGAAGGAGAACATAGAGTGGGCAGCCCTGCAAAACAGCCGTTTGCTGTGGCCTTACATTCAGAGAAGACCGAGGATTTGGACCGGTGACGTGCTCTCCACCAGCGTTCTGTTCAGTCCCAGGGGCACACTGGCAGGATGGAGAGAAGACGGTCCTGCACAAGTTTTGGGTGCGGGTCGCACTGCAGGACGCCAGATAGGAGCCCTAACAGTCTCCCACAGTGCTGTGATTTCGTGTCATTACTAAATCTCGGATTGTCTTACGGATAGCGCAGTTGTGTTGTGATTGGGTGCGTGCAGGTATTTAAAACTATAAAATGTTAAATATATTTGGCCTAGAATCAATAATGCCACAGTAGCAATAATCAAACCTAGTGTTCAGATTGTACCATAAAATAAGGGTGTGCAAAAAGGAGAAGAGGAAGGGGAAGAGCAAGGGCAAGAGGAAGGAGAAGGAGGGAAATCAAAGTTAACAAAAAGTCCCTACATCGATGGGGGATATTTCCGAGACACTGGAGCCTCTGAAGAGCCCCCCGTGGCCAGAGCTGGAAAATTTGAGCAACAGGCTAGAGTAATATTAGATTATAACCCAAACCATACTATAAATGTACAGAGTTCACACAGATATACATAGATTAAGGGGAAAGTTAATAAAGGAAAAAGAGGAGACAAATTTCCCTGGCAGAAGAATTCCAAATAATTTATGTAGATACTCTACCCTCAAGGAGGCAGAGTAGAATTCCCCTCTCCTTAAGTGTGAGCTGAGCATTGTGACTTCCTTCCAAAGAATGTGTGGGAAGGGGGTGGGGGAGGTACACTTACATGGAGAAAGCGGACAAACACTATATCAGCCAGGACATCAAGGTCAGCATCAGCAATGATAAACTGTGTTGATTGTATGTATTGTGATATAAGGGGGGAAAATGGTTCTTTACCTCTGTGGTCTTCCTCCCACGCCCCAGTCTATTTATGAGGAAAACATCACACACATTCAAGTAGAAGGGCATCCTACCAAATGCTTGACCAGCACTCCTTGAAACTGTCAAGGTCATAAAAAACAAAGTCTGACAAGTTGCCACAACCAGGAGAAGCCTAAGGAGATGTGATAACTTCATGTCAATAAGTATCTAACAGAATAAAAGAGAAGGTAAATCTAAACAAATCTGAATACATGATGGACTTTAGTTAATGCTATTGTGTGAATATTGTTTCATCAATTGTTATGAATGTACCATGCTAAGATGAAATGTTAATAATGGGTATAATTGGATACAGGGTTGCTCTCCATATTATATTTTCAATTTTTCTATTAAAAAAACCACAACCATATATATATATACACATGTATGTATATATCCATATATATACATACATGTGTATATATATATATATGTGTATATATATATGTATATGGATATATATATTGGGATTCTCCAAAAAGTGACCCAGGCTTCTCTTGAAATCTGAGCGGTCCTGCCTTTCACTCAACAATGCCCCCAAATAGAGTCCAGAAAATGAGAGAATCTGCATTTATTCTTTGAGTGTACTACATTGAAAGCAATTTAGCTAATTTCTGTATGTCATCATTTGGGTAGAGAATGGTCAGGAGAACACTCGGGAGTCACTGAAGGCCAAATGTCATTCTAGCGGGAGATGATTCAAGCCACCTCATCAATCCACTTATTCAACATTTCTCTTAGGAGATTCCCTCTGGAAGCAAGGCCCTGAAAAATCTTTGCCATCAGTCCATATGGGACATACACAACTTGAAGACTCATAATTGAGGTTGGGGGAGTCCGAAGAGCTTTTTAGAATGTCTGCTATTTCATTGTACAACTCTGATAGAACTGTGGATCTCATCAGAGTTGTAACTCTGGGTGTCTAGAGACAAATAGCTGACTGGACCCCATGATTCTGTGAAGTTGTCTTCATTTTCTCTATTTGACACCATCATCTAAACTCTCCTCGGCTTTCAACCTATTAGTTCTACAGTTGAGAAAGTCCAGAGAGGGAAATGGTTTGCAAAGACCACCCCGAAAATTAGTCATAGAGTTCCTTCCCATCAACCCTTCCATCCTGAATCACTTACTTTGCTACAGTATTCACTTTGGTGGACTAAAGGCTGCTATTACTTTGATGTGTATTACTTCAGGCATGAATCGTTAATTTCTAACCAACTGTCAGTTACCAACGGTGTCTAGTTCCCATGCTGTACTTGAATCTTAAGTGTCTCCTCCTTTTTTCTATTTTTTCCCACATCTATCAACCTCTCTGCCAAGTGGCTGTAAAATCTTTGAACCAATAAGTATGTTCACTATGGAGGCTGACATTTAAATAATTGAATCCTGTCATACTACACTTTGGTTAGCATGACTCTCAGTGATCTATTTAGTCACATATCTCAAGAATCACAAACACAGTCATGCCCTTTGAGTCAGTCACTTCTACTTTTAGGAACCTATCCTTGAGGCGCATACAACATACAGGGAAAAAATTCAAACATATAGGGCAAAAGAATCTTTGAATGAATATATGTGTCTACGTGTTACATCTAACAACAAAAATTTTGATGTCCCATCATGACTGGGTTGAGGGAGGAGGTGTTGGATGGAGAATGGCTAAGTATAATACGACTAATTTTTAAAAAGGAGAATTGAAAAACACCTATGGTAAAGGTAAAGTAAAAAGAAGTAATATACATATATATATATATGTATATATATATGCAAGGTATATTAATGACTATGTTTAAAAATACTCTTTCTGGAAATAGACTAGATATAAACAAGAGTATATAATAAACAAAAAACATTTTGGCTGTCTTAGTAGGATTACAGATTTTTTTTCTTTCCTTGATTTTTTTCCTTATCTTCCAAATTATATAATGTTTATATATTCATTTGATATCTGTTTATATCTATCTATCTATCTATCTCACCAGCACACACTGAAGATACTGAAAAGCCGTAGGTGAAATCTTTTCAATGTAATCAGTCCCCTCATTCACAATTCTGAATGTTTGGCTAAAAATTAATGCTGCCCTTATCTTTAGGATTTTATAGCAAAAGTGACCGCAGCCCACTCGCTCTTAGAGAAGACTTTTCATCCAGGAGACTCTTGTCTTCACAACAACAGAACATCACCCTTTCTGAGCACATTGACCCAAATTTGGTAGATCTGTAAATCTTTAATCTATCTCTGCCCCCCTTGGGCCTAGTGTGTTTATCTTGTTTGCTGGCATTTTACGGCATTTCCAAATGTCAAAGGGTTTCCTTGTTACTTTGCTGTCTCTGCAGTGCCATCCAGGAGCTTTCCTGGTAGATTGCCTTTGGGATTCCTCTGAGACTATAGGACATTAATTTTTGATTCTTATAACATGTTTGGCTAGTGAATGTTTGGCTAAGGAAAAAAATTAAACTTCAATTTTTTTACTTCTTCTGAGAATCATGGGCCATTAGGAACTTTGGGAGTATACTATTACTTGAATCACTCACTTTTGAAAAACTGCATGAGGGTAGACATCAGAATCTAGGTGGTGAGGCTGAGAACCATGGTTCTGATAGGCCCCTCTTCCCTGAAACCACTAATGTAATTTCTCACACTCAGCTCACTCTACTCACTCATTCCCACATCACACAGTTCAATGACAGTCTTTTGTGAAGGAGACTCGGTGCTAGATGATGGGGAAACAAATATGAATACAATATGGGACCCTGATCCCAGGGAGCACACAGTCAACTGAGGAAACAAAGGCCTAGGAAGGTGCTAAGACTTGCTTTAGGTCATGCAGAAGATGGTCCCCGAGTCAGGACTAGACCCCAAATGTCCTGATTCTGAGCCAAACAAAACTCTGTGGCTTCTTCTCAAATGCTGTGTCCTGCCTCCCACTCTGACATCCATGTGAGGCATTGACACTCTCCTTGGGCAGGTTCAGTCTCTGGATTTTTCATCAAGTATTGATTCAAACAAGATATAACCGAGCCGTCTCAATGTACCATCCACTAATGCCCAACACCCAATGCAGGAAGGTCCCCATGAGCCTGGGCACATGTAGAGCCTTGGCTATTTTCACAACCACAGTCACCAGGTGAGCTCAGTCTGCAGGCTGGGGCCTCGCTTGGACCTGATTTTTGTATCTTCTTGTACCTGACAGGTTCTACTGTGAACAGTCAGATCACCCAGCCTCATGCTCTTCCAGAGCACACAGCTTCCAGTAGCATCCGCAGTCTGGATGTCCAAACCCAACACCATCCCTAGCAGGAACTGCACACCTGATAGAGCGTGATGCCTACTTAACTAAGCCCCAGTTCACCTCAACCCTCTGGGCATCCCAGACCTTTGGGTAATAAACTGGTGGATGTTATCTCCAGGTGCCAGTCCTATATCCAGACCAATTTCCATAGCATGGCAGTCAGCAAGGCCAGCCCACCTTGCCTTGGGCCTGTCTGCCAGCAGTTGTCACCATTTCCTCTCTCTGGCCAAGCAAGAATGGACAGGATATAACGATACACGGTTGGTACCACCAGATGAGATTTCAGCAATCTTAACAATTATTGAGTCCAGCAGCTTTCAATATGTAAACATTAGGTCTCCAAGAACAACCTTATTCTTCAGAGGCACTGGCACTAAAATGCCAGCAACATGCTCAGAAGAAAATGGGACAGAAAAAGAGTAAGTCTGACATTAATCCAAGCCACACTTTGGGAAGGTGTAGTAAGAAGGCATGGTGGCAGTGATGGTGAATGGAGAAAGAAGGAAGGCCCTCCAACAGTTTTCAGTCTTGACTTCCTTACAACAGTTTTCTACACCAGACTCCAAGGACCCATGCCCTTATCTCCACCCCACACCCCTGCCTCAATTTCTGCCTGCCTTCCGAAGACCAGGTGCTTCTCAAGGACAGAGTACTGCATTTTTGTTTTCTTAGACTTGTGTCCGACATGTTGCTCATGTAGGAAATGTTGGTTAAATTAAAGTTAGGTAGAACTGAAAGGAAGTTTGATATGCAATCTGATGATCTGGGTTCCAGTTAAAGTTCCATAACTGACTAACTTCTGTGGGTCTCAGTTTCTTGTTCTCTAAAATGGTAATTTCTGTTAAAAGACTAGCTCTCAGTGTTCTCATGAGAATCAAGGACAACACAGGGGAGAGTACTTTGGATATTATAATACGCAGTTCAAAGTAGTTGTCAAATGCTGAAGGAACAGACAAACTAATGGGTGAACTATCATCTTAAGTAAAGCCTTCAGGTTATTCCCTAACAGATTCTGTGACTCAGGTTCTATCTGGGGAGCAGTGATTTAAAGTGCCCTGTCTTGACTTTGTAACCATCCTTAAATATATTAATTTCACTTCCCAAAATATTTTAACCTTTTAAATACAGGAAGACAAATTCACTGCTAAGGATTCATACTGATCCAAAGAGAATAAAAAAGATCATCAGAAAGTCTTTTTGTTCTTGAAATGCAGAATTGGAAATGAACCTTTTCCCAGTAGTGGGAACTGAAATCCAGTATTAGATCCTCCTTTTTGGTACCTTCTTCCTCTTTCCACCTCAGCCCCTCCCTACCCCTCCCTTATACCCAAGTGGGAAAAAAAAAATCATTTGTTTTGAGTTAACTTCAGTCTTTAGCAAACGGTATAAACGAAGTCCAAATTTATCAGGGCTGTTTTCTAGGATCAGTAGGGTGGATTTCTACATTTTTTTCCAGGAACTAAGTTGCTGGGTGAGTTACTAAAACAAGGAGGTTGGATAACTTTCTACCAAAGGCCTAACCTGAGTGACAGGAAGAGCCATGGGCCAATGCTGTCCTCTTAAGAGAATTCCTGCATCTATCTCCCGTGTCTCTGCAACAAAATCAGAGTGGACCCCATGAATATTGAGGTAAAGATAAGAGGGATTGAGAGCAAGTTGTTCTCGATAGGAGGAAGAGAGAAAATAGGAGCATGGGTGCTAGAGAGAAGACCTTCACTCTAGTAACACGACAAAGCAGTAATTCAGCAGATGAAGCAACAACCTTTGTTAGAGTTAAAAGCAACTCAAGAGTCCATATCCTCCTTTCTGCAGTCTATAACAGTAGGGACCTAAATGGAACAAAATACTCAGTAGACTTAGTACATGGGGGTACAACACTCTTAACAGGGGCCAGGGACAGCAGGTGGTAGTGGCAAGAGAAAACTTCTAGAATTGGAAGGATGTCTGCCCATACTTGCCAGGTTTGCCAGCACCAGGCCCTTGATCAACAGCTCATTTATTTTTAGATTCCTAGAGGTGGGAAGGAGAGAATACTGGATGTATACGGCATTAAAAAAAAACTCCAACGTGGGTGAGCTGGGACGATGTCCAAGCTGTGTAAGGGCAGCCACCTCCCCCATATGGTTCCTTTTTCCCCCCCTTTCCACCCCTCCTGTTCCCAACACCTCTCACCCAACCATACCTGTGGAAGGCACATTCCTGCACAAAGCTAAATGTGTCTAGGGGGAGCAAAGCAAAGGAACATAACACCAAGATACATCCCTTCCCCATTCTGAAAACTGGGAAGTTTCAGTAAGAAAGTGGAGGAGTTCTGGAAGATTCTAGAGGTTAGGAACTAAAAAGTTTGGAGAAACAGGGCATAGTCGACTGTCTTTCATTATTTTATCACTCATTTGGTTGGACTTTTTTGGTATGGGGTAAACCTATGTTGATATCTTCAGGTCTGATCATGATGCAGCCACAAAAGTTATATAGTAAGCACCTACTATATGCTAAGCCCTGGGCTAGACTTTACATATACAGAGAACAATTCCAGACTTGTCCCTGGAGGATCCCATTGTCTGGTTGAGGAGACAAACATTACACAAGTATATCAACAGAGTAGTATTTATTATAAATTATGATAACTGAGATGCAGAAAATAAGTAGAGTTGTGAAGTAGGGGAAAGACATAATTTATTAAGACCCAGCCCTCTCCATGCAAGTAGGCTTTAAGCTAAGCTGTGAAGAAGGATGGGTTAGGCAGGCCAAGAGTGAGGGGTAAAGTGTACGGGGCAGAGGGACTAGAGACCAGACAACCCTGTAAACCCATGGTGTGGTCAGAGACCTGAAAGAGGTCAGCATGGCACAAGTAGAGACTGGTGGAAGATGAATTTGGAGGGAGAATCGGGGGCTAGATGATGGGAGCCTTTGTAGATTATGGACAAGAATTTAGAGTTTTGTTCTAAGTATATTGAGAAATCATTTAGGATATTTTAGGCTGGGTGATGACATGACCTGATTTTTACCCCAGCTATCATGAGGAAGATGACTTAGAAATGGGCAAGAGTAGATTCTTTAAGAGGCTATAGCAGGAGTCCTGGTGAGAGAAAAGGGGAGATAAGCGTGTAGGTGGGGAGGCGTGCTTTGATGGTAGAATTGACAAGATTGAAAGCAAGATTGGATTGAGCATGAGTGGGTGGTGAAGGAAAGAAAGGTATTAAGAATGAATCCCAAGTTTCTGATTTGGGCAATTGGGTAGATATGTTTTCACTTGTTGAGTTAGAAACACTGCAAAGTAGAAGTTTGTAAGGGGAGAGGGCGACAGATGCTGGCAGTCAAGAACTTGGCTTTGCACATGGTGTGTTTGAGATGTCTCTGATGTCAAAGTAGAGAGTTAACTATGGAAGACCTGAACCCAAAAGATGTGTCTGTTTTGGAGATATAAACTGGGATCCATCAAAATAGACATAGTATTTGAAGCTAGGAGAAAGGATTGGTTTTCCTATCAGGCGAGGCATTAAAAAAATAGAATTAAAAAAACCCAGAAAAGGCAGAATGATCCTTGGAAATAATCCAGTCCAAACTCATTTCTCAACTGATAGCAAAACTGGGAGCTCATGAAATGAGGCTGTTGGTGGAAGGAGAGTTGGTGAGAGATCAGGTCTTCAGGTTGGTTGTTTTTTTCTTAATGTTTTGTCAACATTTGACATAAAAATGGTTAAGACTAGGAAATCTGTTTCACTGTACAGACCTGGCTCATGGCGCATCTGCCCTAGCTTAGGGTCTCACCAGCTCTGCATGTAATCTGCCACACCCCCATTAGTAGTTTGCTCCCCTCTTCCTTTATTCGAGGTACGACCTTCTCTCCTCATTCTCTACTTATTGAAATGAGGCATAGTCATCCCAAATGAACATATCTGTTCAATTTAGTATCGAGGGAGTCCAAGCCTCAGAGCAGTGGCTGAGGCGCTGAAGGCACATTCCTATAAAGTTCCATCCTATTCAGCTTAGCACCTATGTCCCCTGTAATTATTTAGCAACTGGACTGACTGTCTCTCCTCTTGAATATGAGTACCTGAAGGTCATGAGCTACTTTTCTTCTCCTTGGTATCTTGAGTCAGCCCTGGCACCTAGGATAAGTGGCTTACCCATTTGATACATGTTTTCAAGAAGAGGGACTCAATAAACCGAAGGCTTTCATTGCACTCAACATACATTTAATTACCTTTCTATCCTTCTAAGTAAATATATTTACTGAGCACATACTCTGTGTCAGGTATGGTGCTAAAGGTTGCAGTTATGTTCGGTCTTTAAAATACAGTTATGCAGGGGCACCTGGGTGGCTCAGTTGGTTAAGTGACCAGCTTCGGCTCATGCCATGATCTCATGGTTCGTGGCTTCGAGCCCTGCATTGGGCTCTGTGCTGACAGCTAGCTCAGAGCCTGGAGCCTCCTTTAGATTCTGTGTCTCCCTCTCTCTCTGACCCTCCCCTGCTCGTGCTGTCTCTCTCTCTCTCTCACTCAAAAATAAATTTAAAAAAAATTTAAAAATACAGTTATGCAGAGGTTGATATTAGCTATTGTCCAGTATATTTAGGTTCATTTATGTGTATGTATTTGCATTCCTTCCATCCCATTCAGTAAATATTTAATGTGCACTGACCATACATACAGAGGTACAAGAGCAAGCCTCTTGTCACTCAGGGCTCTGAGGCCAGTGCAGGAGAGAGATATCAACAAACCTATATGCAAAGACAAAGGCTATCACCGAGCTACAACTGATATATTTTGGGTGAATATGGGAACCTAATTGCTTCAAACCAAGAGATCTAGGAACATTTCTTGGGGGGGTAGAATTTGAACATAATAATAAAAGAATGTAAATGAATGAACATATTCTTGAGATAAACATCACAATAATAAGCATAGCTTTGAAATACTAACAACTAACATATATATGATACTTAGTATGTACTATTTAAAGTACTTTACTCTTGTGACCATATTTAATCCTTACCACAACCATATAAAATGAGTGGTATTTTCATCTCACTTTATGGACGGGACGCTGCAGCAGGTAAGTTAAGTAACTTACCTCAGATCAAACAGCTTACACACAACAGAGTTGAGATTCTAGAAAGCTGTCTAGTTTGCAAAGAACTTTTTCAGCCATTCCTTAATGTGCTTTTCCTCACGCCCCTGTGAAGCCATGATTATTATTCCAATTAGCGAGATGAGTGAATTGGAACCCAGAATGGGAAGCCACCAGCTGGGCTAGTTAGCTGTAGCTTGAGGTTCAAAACCTGGTCATTTCACCTCAGAGAAGTGCCTTTTCTGGGGATGAAGTATTAGCTAGTAAATACGTTCATTGCTCCCACTCTGAGCAAGGCCCTGTGCTAGCCTGTTCATATATGTTCTAATTTCATTACCACAACAGCCCTGAGACGTATATTTGTTACATTTCAAAAGAGGAAACAGTTCAATGCTGCCTCTACTTGACTTTTTTTTCTTTTTTTTTTTTTTTGAGAAACTAGTGATTCCCTGTGAGGCATGCTAGTTTTCAGTTTCATGCTTTGCCTACTCTTTGGTTCCTGGGAACCCCTTAGGATAGAGCATTACCTGTGCCTTAACACATGCAGCTTTGCTGAGAATGGAAAATCCCAATTAATCTCTTTGCCAAAATCTTCCAGTCACTCCTGCATTTGGCCAACCTTTCCTGTGTGCTGAAAGTCAACATTTGAATATGAAACTCAGCTTCGGTTTCCAAAACTTTAATTGCATTATTAAGAATCAGTTGAAACTGGGCTTTGTGCGTCTAGGAGGGGAAAGGCTGGGAACAAGGCTGACCGGACACCTCAGGCTGGCCGGCGTTCCAGTGCAGTTACTGAAAGGCTCCACATAATCTGGGACTGGCCTGGCCGTCTCCAGCTCAGTGTGTGCCCACCATAGAGGGCATAATCTAGCCCCTCTGGGGGGAATATGAATCAGTGGCTAGAGAAAGAGGCCGGCTTTACCAGGCATCCATTGACAAGTATGTCAAATGCCAAGGAAAGACAATTAGGTGAGAACCAGTAAGAATTCGCAGCCAGCGCCACAGCCTCGGGCAGCAAAGGCTGGATTCCCAGGCATCAGCTTTGTTTGTGCATGTGCAGTTCCAGAGCCAGATATGGAAGACTCTGTGTGCAGCCCCGCTGCCTTCTGGGATTTTTTTTTTTTTTAAGAGACAGAGAGCGACAGTGCGAGCAGGAGAGGGTCAGAGAGAGAGGGGGATACAGAATCCGAAGCAGGCTCCAGGCTGTGAGCTAGCTGTTAGCACAGAGTCGATGTGGGGCTCGAACCCACGAACCGTGAGATCATGACCTGAGCCAAAGCCACATGCTCAACCCACTGAGCCACCCAGGTGCCCCGGCCTTCCCAGATTTGATTACGGCTTTTAGGAGGGCCTAGAATAGCAACATTTAAGAGCGACAGCAAAGAGAGAGAAGATGACTAAAGCTTTCAGTATGAGAAGGAGGAGAATGGATGAAGTGAAAATTGGGAAGTTTTCATTTTCAAGGCCGGGGTTATGATAAAGGGCTTTGTTTTTTAAATGCTTTTGTCAAGCCTTTCAAAAGAGTCTTCTCTGCAAGCTGCTACCAGAGTCTTAGTAGGATTTCTCTCTCTGCCTCTTGCCTTGGTTTGCTTATTTTAAAAAGGTAGGGGAAACGCTCCCTCCAGGTTGTTTTGGCATTAAATGCAATAAAGCTCAGTGAGTGGCTCATTAATATAAAATGGGTAGAAAGTAGGCTGTATGATGCACTGTCCCGCTATCCCAGCTGTGCGGTAAAAAATAGAACTAGACAGTTACTATTCTTTAACAGAACCTTAGAGATTATCTGGCCCAACAACTGAATGGTAGAGGACAGGAAGGGAGAAGGCAGTAAGTGCCTTTGCCCAAGGGTGTCCAAGTTCGAGGGAGATTCTGACAACCGCTCTGAGCCAGCTACTCCCCTGGGACCCCAACAACGTACTTTTGTTTCCTACTGACAGGAGACATGGTCAGATGACTTCATCTCCTCAGTCAAGAGCCAAAGGTTCAAATGGAAATAGTCTCCCTTAGATGGTAGAGCTAATAAGTAGATGAAGGGGATGCAAGTCCTGGTTGAGTTAAATCCAAAGCCCATGCTCTTGACCTTACACCATCCCACCGAGTTTTCTGCTTCCTTGCAAAGACTCCTTTTCAGGGTTTCCATAGCACCTACAGAGAACAGTGGTGGCTAGGGAAAGGGATGCTTTTATTATTATTATTTTTAAAGTAGGTCTGTGAAGCACTGTGGAAGCCTCCTTTGTACAGCTCCATCTTGCAGGCTAAAACAGCTAAGCGCACTGGATGACCTAGGCCCCTTTCGGCCCTAACCGAAATTGGTGTTCTTATCCAAGGTGAAATGGCTCTTCTTTGCCTCCAAATCCAAGTAGTTCTTGCCCACAAAAATCACTGATTTAAAATAGTCTGTATATTTTTCTTTTTTTTTTTTCTTTTTCTAATGGCTGTCTGAGGCCAATACAGAGAGGTATGCCTCCCATTTCCTTCCACCAATACCCAGTAGGTGCTCAATAAACTTTCTGGTACATAAGGTTTTTTTTTAATGTTTATTTATTTATTTTTGAGAGAGAGAGAGAGACAGACAGAGGGGGAGGGGAAGAGAGAGAAGGAGACAAAGAATCTCAAGCAGGCTCCACGGCTGTCGGTACAGAATCTGACATGGGGCTGGAACTCAAGAACTGTGAGGCTATGATCTGGGTCAAAACCAAGAATGGATGCTTAACCGACTGAGCCACACAGGCGCCCTTCTGGTACATAAATTTTTAAACCTAGTATTCTGTCAGCATCCTACACACTGTTACAGGCTGCTTTGTTTTCTTTTGCATTACTCCAACCTATTGGCCCAGAATCCATCCGTTTATATATCAGCATTGATCCAAATAAATTTACATACATAATTACCAAAAACATACCTGTTACCATACATGTTATACATATATAGAGAGAGAAAGACCTGCATATCTTCAGGGAACATTGATTAAACCCCATTATGTGGCAGACAACAGGTGAGTTGCTGCAAAATTGTCATCAGTTAGAATCTAGCCTGGGAGAAGTCAATCTGTGCTTATCTGATCAATTAATCTACAACAAAGGAGGCAGGAATACACAATGGAGAAGAGTCTCTTCAATAAATGGTGTTGGGAAAACTGAACAGCTACATGGCAAAAAACTGAAGATAGACCACTTTCTTACACCATAACCAAAATAAACTCAAAAGGGATTAGAGATCTATGTGAGAAGGAACCTGCAAAACTCCTAGAAAATAAAAAGGTAGTAATCACTTTGGCATCTGTTTTTAACAATATTTTTCTAGATGTTTTCTAGATGTTTCTCCTCCTCAGGCAGGAGGAACAAAAGCAAAAATAAACTATTGGGATTACAGTAAAATAAAAAGCTTTTGAACAGCAAAGGAAACCATCAACAAAATAGAAATACAAACTCCTGAATGAGAGAAGATATTTGCAAACTGTATACCTAATATGGGATCAATATCCCAAATATGTGAAGAACCTATGCAATTCAACAATCCCAAACCTAAACAATCCAATTGAAAAGTGGGCAGAGGATTTGAATAGACAACTTTCCAAAGAAGACATACAGGTGGCCACAGATGCATGAAAAGATGCTCAACATCATTCATAATCAGGGAAATGTATATCAAAACTATAATAAAATTGCATCTGTCAGAATGGCTAGAGTCAAAAAGACAAAAAATAATAGGTGTTGGCGAGGATGTGGAAAAAAAGGAACACTCATGCACCATTGGTGAGAACACAGTGGTGCAGCCACTATGGAAAACAGTATGGACATTCCTCAAACACTTAATTATAAAGATACATATATATATAATATATATATACACACATAGATAATGGGATATTATTCAGTCATAAAAATAATGACATCTTGCCATTTGCAACAACATGGGTGGATCTAGAGGATATAATGCTAAGTGAAATAGGTCAGTGAGAGAAAGACAAATACCATATGATTTCACTCACATGTGGAATTTAAGAAACAAAACAAATAAACAAAGAAAAAAAGAGGGGTGCCTGCGTGGCTCAGTCAGTTGAGTGTCTGGCTTTGGCCCAGGTCATGATCTCATGGTTTGTGGGTTTGAGCCCAGCATCGGACTCTGTGCTGACAGCTCAGAGCCTGGAGCCTGTTTCTGATTCTGTGTGTCCCCCTCTCTCTGCCCCTCCCCTGCTCATGATCTGTCTCTCTCTGTCTCTCATAAATAAATAAACATTAAAGTAATTTAAAAAAATAAATAAAGAAAAAAAAGACAAAGAAAAAAACAGACTTTCACCTCTAGGGAACAAACTGATGGTTACCAGAGGGTAGGTGGGTGGGGGGTGGGTAAAACAGGAGAAGGGGATTAACAAGACACTTACCATGTTGAGCACTGGGTAATGTACAGAATTGTTGAATCATTCTTTTATACACCTGAAGCTAATATATAACACTGTATGTTAATTATGTTGAATGTTTAAAAATGAAAAAATAATGTGCTACAGTAATTCCACCACTGGGTATTTACCCAAAGAAAATGAAAATACTAATTTGAAAAGATATGAGCACCCCCAAGTTTATTGCAGCATTATTTACAATAATCAAGATACAGAAGCAGCCCAAGTATCCACTGAATGGTAAAGAAGATGTCGCATATACATATGTATGTATATATATATATATACACACACACACATACACACACACACAATGGAATAACACTCAGCCATAAAAGTGTGAGATCTTGCTATTTGCAAAAAAACATGGATATAGATCCAGAGGGTATTAATGCTAAGTCAGAAAGAAAAATCAAGTACCATATGATTTCACTTATATGTGAAATCTAAATCCAAAGCAAATGAATAAGCAAACAAAAAGCAGAAACAGACCCATAAATACAGAAAAGAAACTGATGGTTGCCGGATGGGAGGGCGTAGGGGGATGGGCAAGGTGGGTGAAGGGGAGTGGAGATACAGCCTTCCAGTTATGAAGGAAGTCATGGGGACGAAAAGTGCAGCGTAGGGAATATAGACAGGGGTACTATAAGAACATTGTCTGGTGAGAGATGACAGCTACACGTGTCATGAGCAAAGCATAACATGTAGACCAGTCCAATCACTCTGTCCTACACCTGAAACTAACATAACCTTGTGTGTCGGCTCTACTCTAACAAACAAATAAGCCAACACATGAATAAAACCTAGACTGGAATGCTAATCATCCGAAAAGTCGTGTCATTTCTTATGCTGCTGTGGTTGTGTGTGTGTGTGTGTGTGTGTTTAATTTATTTTTATTTTTTTAATGTAACTTTTTTTGAGAGAGAGAGAGAGTCAGACAGACAGACAGGGCATAAGTGGGTGAGGGACCAAGGGAGATGGAGACAGAATCAGAATCAGGCTCAAGGCTTTGAGCTGTCAGCACAGAACCCGATGTGGGGGGCTTGAACTCATGAGCTGAGAGCTCACGACCCAAGCAGAAATTGGATGCCTAAGGGGCTGGGCCACCGAGACACCCACCACCGCTTAAAAAAATAAATTCCGATGCTTAGGAAGACCCGTAGGCTTTGTTCCCAGCTATATTATTCTTATGCTCCTACTGGAAGTTTAGCTCAAAATCCTGGTTTCTTCCAAATTGTTTCTGTGCACTGCCATGAGAAACAACTCACAGCACAGGGCAGTGGCCTAGAAAAGGGTTTGAATTCACACTTGCTTGGCACATGGACCCTCCTTTTCACCTTTTGAATTATGTTTAGTAGCTTCGAGCCTGTTAATCTGTGTGGGCCCCCGAATCTTTTAGACTCGTTTATTATTTACCTGCCCCAATTCAGGCCACTCAGGCAGCACTGCCAGTGGCTTAAGTCATTGCATCAAGGTCTCTGAAAAGGCAGTTTATGGACAGAAAGGCTCTTAAAACAAAGGCAGTTTATGGACAAAGACTCCTACAACAAAGCTGGTTTCTTTGGACCCTAACACAAATACCTGGGTGACCCTGGGCAAGTCACTTAACCTCTCTGAGCCTCGGCTTTCTTATGTCTAAAGAGGGCGGTGATAATACCCAACTCACAAATGTATGTAAGGATGAAAGGAGAAGTACTCTTCAGAACTTGATGCACGGGGAACAAGTAACACCTCATTTGGATACTAGCCATGTCCTCAGGAAGGCACATCTTCCAACCCTGCCTCCCATGCCCCTCCTATATTCAAAAGCCCAGATGAACTGTATCTTGAATTAGTCACCAGTTTGGAACTCCCTCCCCTCCTTTCCTTGCCACTGAGGTAGATAATCTATATCAGAGTCTGAGTGACTATTTCTGTGACACACTCATGCATTTCACTAATCCCCACTACATGGTCCAGCTTTCAAAGTGCAAAGCACTTTCTCATCCGTTACCTCATTTGATCTTTACAACAGCCCCATGAGAACACAAGTCCATGTTGTTTTCTTTCTTTGACAGATGAACAAGCAGAGGGGTAGAGAGGTCAAGCACCTAGTCCAAGGTCACACTTTGAGATTTAGGTCTGTGACTCTGAATTCCATCTATGAGCTTTCTATTATACCAAGCAGCCATGGGATTTTTGCTACATACTTAAAGAGAGACACTCGGTACTCTGGAAGAAACAGAACCAGGTAGGTAAGGCTGATGAAGAGTAAGTCAGTCTGACCCTAGCCACCCCAGGGGGCCCCACTTGGCCTCTTCCCAGTGTCCTTCTACCCTGAGCATTCCTTTCTCAGTCTCTGGTCACTCAGATCCTCCTGTGATTCAGAGGATCACTCGACCTCGGGCTTCTCCATAAAGCCTTTGGCCAACCACCCCATCTGCTTCTGCAACTAATATTTACTGAACGCCAGGCACTGTGTTCCACTGTCCTTTGGAGTTTCCTTCTAGCAGGGAGAAACAGACAATATACTTGATAGTAAATAAGCAATGGTTGTGATGATAATAAATGCTACAAAGTGGAAAAAAGGGGAGAGAGGCAGGTTATTGTTGTGGCAGGTGCAGTGTGAAATGGGGTGTTGGGGAAGGTGCAACGAGACAGCTTGCATGGAAGACTGACAAGAGGTTAAAGAGAGACACCTATTTGGATACCTGGGCTAAGAGGTACCATCCAGATGGAACTGTAGGCACCAAGGCCACAAGCCAGTGCACACACGCGTGTGAGGAGCAGCAAGGCGTCCGTACACCTGGAGGCAAGCAGTCCTGCAGGTGCCACTAGAGCAGAGTGAAGGAGGGCAGAGAACCGACAGAGGACAGAGAGGAAAGGGGAGTATGTTATATATGCCCCATTGGACATTGGAAGTACTTTGTATTCCTCCAGATGAGAAGGAAAACCATTGATGGCTTGGGCAGGGTCCCAAGTTTATCATCCCAGAATCCTTGTAGCCTCTCTCTTCAGGTGGGCGAGGTAGGAGCGCAGAGACCATTTAGGGAGCTATTATAATAATCTTGGAGGGAGGTGATGGTGGCTTGGACTAGGGAATGGTGAGGAGTATTCTGTATATAACATTCCCTATATAATTTTCTGGTAGTTTGTTTGTGGGTTGTGGAGACACAGGAATCAAGCCGGCTTCATTTTCTTTGCTCTGAACAACTATAACAGATGGAATTGTTATTTACCAAAAAGGGAAAGACCGCAGGTGGAGCAGAATTGAAGGGGTTCAGGGCACATCAGGAACTCTAATTTGGATGGTTCAGTTAGAGCAGCCAAATAGACAGTCGTAAGAGAGTGCCTGAGCAGGAGGTGGCTTTCTGAGTCTGACGTCCCAGAGAGAAATCTAAGCTAGAGGTAGTAATCCAGGAGTTGTCAGTGGTAAGATTTTATTAAAACTGTGGAACTGAATAAGATCCCCAGGAAGTGAGCGCAGAGCAAGAAGAAGTCCAATAGCTGAGCTTTGGGAGCCTCCTCAATTAGAGGTTTGGGAGAGCGGGAGGCACCTGCCAAGGTAAATGAGGCATGGTCAGGGAAACAGGGAAAAAACCTTCATTATCCTTTCTGTGGGATCCTAACAAGACTTGTCTATGCTCTTCAGCTCTTGATTTCTGTTTCCTTGATGGAGGCAGGACGAGAAGCATCTTTAGAGTGAGACTCTCTGTCAGTTCTCCACTGCTCACAGGCTTAGCTCCAAGGAGCCCATCAGTGAAAACTCAAGTGGTTGTCTTACAGCTGAATCATAAAATGATTCAGTGTAAGAGACCCAAGGCATCATCTGGCTTTGTGATTTCCCAACTGTATTCTTTGGAGCAAGTTAAGGAGCTATTTTTTTCTCATCATTGAGAAAATTGTAAAGCTGTGACCCTCCTTCCCTAGAAGGGCTAATAAAAGCAACATCACCCAGAAGTCACAACCTCACCCCTTCTTCCTAAGAAATATTTGTGATTTTCATCAGGTCCTAGACATTTCAGAAAGCTCCAAGTGCCTGGCTCTGGTCATGAACATCCACAGGGCAGAGGGACCAGGGAGAAACACATTGTACTCAGAGAACCTTGGCCTCACTTCCGACTGATAATGAGCAGGGAAGACACCATAGGCCACATTCCTTCTTCTAAACACCAACCAAAGGCCCAGCTCCCAGACAGAGTCATAGAAATCATCTAGTCCAGTCATCTCTTAGATGAGGAACTTGGGCCTAGAAAGGCCCCAGGATCTTTGCTCAAAATCACACAGCAAGTGTGTTTGCTCTGAGACTGTCAGGTCTCAACTTGAAACTCTCCATTCAGATTCAGATTCTACCAAATTCTATTAGCATTTTCTGTATGCCTGGAAACCTGCCAGGTGCTTTTACATGTCATTCATTTTTTTTAAATTAAAAAAAAGTTTTTTTAATTGAGATAGAGAGAAACAGAGCATGAGTAGGGGAGGGGCAGAGAGAGAGGGAAACACAGAATCTGAAGCAGGCTCGAGGCTCTGAGCTTTCAGCACAGAGCCCGATGTGGGGCTCGAACCCACCAACTGTGAGATCCTGACCTGAGCCGAAGTCGGCCGTCCAGCCAACTGAGCCACCCAGGCACCCCGATGTTGTCATTCTTAATCCTCACCCCGACCTTTAAGACTGATTCTACGATCTCCCTTTTATAGAGGAGAACACTGAGACTCAGACAGGACAGTGACATGCGCAGGGTCACATAGCTGGCATGCTGGAAGAGTAGGATTGGAGCCTGTGTCTGTTTGACTCTGAGTCCAGTGCTCACTCCAGCACATCTGCGGCCTTCCTCAGCAGAGCTCATCTCACAAGGTTATGTTTACGTACAATACAAGTGGCTGCCTCAAGATCCTGACCCCCTGCCAACAGGTGAGGTCTTCCAGCTTGGTGTGTCAGTGAGTAATTTAACTTTGAGCCCACAGTGTGGACTCTGGGACCAGGTGCCTGGATTTGAAGCATGACTTACCACTTATTAGCTCTGCAACTCTGAGCGACGTGTCTTCCCTAAGCCCCAGTTTCCTCATCTATAAAATGGAAACAATGGTATACTTATCACCAGGGAGTTAGGATTAAGTGATGTAATGTGTGTACACGTATACATGACATGCATAGCAGATGTTCAATAAATGTTAAATGTAATAGTCAATGGATGACTTTTAAAAAACTCTGGAGCTGTTTTGGAACATACTGTCAAATGCTTCAAAATTCTTTTTTGGAGTATGTCCAGATGGGGAAGCCCATTCCGGAATTCGGACCTGATATGACTTAAGATTTTCAGGAACATACTCTGTATCAATCAGGGTTCAACTCGGAAGGAGAAACACCACAGTGATATGGAATTATAGGAATGAGATCTTATACAACTGATAAAAGACCAAAGGTGTCAAGTAGTAAGTCCTAAAACAAGTTTGAAATACCAATGAAAAAATATTGAGAGTGAATATGCATGTGTGTGTTTACAAAAAAGGGCTGGAAGGAAACTCTCTAAAATGTTCACTGTGGATATTGCTGAATGATGGGATCATGAGAGGTTTTATTTTCACTTTCATTTATTCTCTTTCTGATTTTATACACTACCCTGATATTCAAATCAGAAATTATTTGTTAATGTCTATTGCTCATTACTTTCTTAGTTTCTTACTTAACCTAATAGCTTACTCTCCCCCCCCCCCAAAAAAAACAAGATGGATGGAGTTAGGATGGATATAGAATAAGAACACAGTGTAGATAATCACTGGATATAAGTTAGTAAACTCAATCTTCTGGACTCTGGACTCTGAGAGTCATGAACAAAAGTTGTTATTCAAGTGAGAGTTTATATATATTATATTATCCCATAGCACAACCATATAATGTTATATATTATAATATATACATCTCCAGCACGGCAGTGCTATGGGACAGGCACTCAGCTGGGGTACTGGGGCATCTGGGCTAGAGTCTAGGCCCATCTCAGGGACTGACTGGGTCTTATACTCCTCGTCTCTCTTTTCTCCTTTCTAAAATATGTCTGTGTATTTCATTTGCCATTGCTTAAGGCCATTGGCAGAGAGAAGGACTGGGTTGGGGTTGGGGGATGTTAGGTGTCACAGTGAGACCTCTAAATACCATGGGGAGGCTCCCCTGCCCACATCATTCTGGCAAGAGAGAGGCAAATCAAAGACGAGAAGCTTGGGCGGCCTTCGGCTTTCTTGGTTATGAAGGTTTGGACCAGAATCTGATATTCTAGAGAGAATCATAGACTATTAGGCTTGGAAATGGAGATGCCGACATCCACAAGGTCAAATCGCTTTTCTGAGACCACACAGAGCCTGGAGAGAAGCAGGGACTTCAGAATCCCAGCCAAGTGTGTCTTCTGCCATACCTTGACCTTGCTAAGATCTCACCCATATTTGATTTTATGATGCTAATAATGAGTGAGAGAGGAGGACACAGGGGAGGAGCGGGTCCTTAAATCTCAATCTTTTGGTAGGAACTAGAAAACAATAAATTGGTTAGTTTTCTTTAAGTTCCTGGACTTCCCTCAGCAGTAGACCCAGCTTCTCTGATCAGTAGTCACTATTTCTTCTCCCAGGATTCCAAAGGAGACCCAGGCGGTGATGAGTCTAGACTCTGCTGGACAAAGCTTATGGGCAGAACCAATAGGCTTAATGTGTGCTCTATATCTCACCTTCTCACTAATAACAGATAGGTACTTGCCTAAAGTTGCTACCTGGATCCCAACAGCAACCTCCTAGCCCGTCACTGCTCCCAGAAAACCTTCCTACCAGTCAACTCATACATAGCTGGTAATTTAGCTAAGACAAGTATTGAGCCAAGAAACACCAAAAAGAGAGTGTGATTTTGATAGACAGGATTTTACTACTGGAATTAGTCAAATAATCGCAGGCCAGCAAATTTTCAAAACAGCCTTAACAAATAATCCTTTTCCTTGATATTCAGACACGGTGCAGAGAAAGAAAGATGAGACTATAATCTTCTCAAAATTTATTTTCAAAGTCCTTTGAGTAACTCCATAAACCCAGCTCTTGAGTCTAAGGACTTAATCTGAAAAGATTCTTGTGTGGGAAGAGGCAGCAAGGTATAGGGAAAAGAATGATGAGCCTAAAGTCAGAAAAATGATTCTGTTTGAATGCTTCTATCTATCAGGTGTATGACCCGGGGCAAGGAAGGCATTTCCCTTTCTGGCCCTGATTTTCTCCATGAAAAACTGGGATATTGTCCATACTTGTCCTCTTGAGCCCTACTGTGTTGTTAATAAGATCAATATAATAGGTATAAAAATGTTTGGATTTGGGGGCTCCTGGGGGCTGTCAGTTAAGCATCTGACTCTTGATTTCAGCTCAGGCCATGATCTCATGGTTTCATGGGATTGAGCTCCAAGTTGGGCTCTGTGCTGACACCAAGGAGCCTGCTTGAGACTCTTTCTTTCTCTCTCAGCCTGTCCCCACCTTGTGTACATGCATGCTCTGAACAAATAAAAATACACACATTAAAACCTGTTTGGATATCACTATTTTCATTAACTGTAGTTTTAGTGTTAGCTGTCAATGGCATTAGGCCTCTCTATAAAATGATATATGTTTCTGGATATCAAACGCTTATATTTCTGAATGGATTTGGAAAAGAAGGTAGAAGAAGCAAAAATAGAAGCGTCACTCTTTTCCTGGAAAGCTCTATTGTTTAATCCTCTTCTTGGAGTGAAAATCCCAGCCCCACTGTAGGGACCAGCACAGACTTCTCTTTGATGTCACCACTCACCCAATGGCCAGTATCACTTCCCTTTTTTCACTAACAGATTCAAAACCCTTATGTGTGGGCCTCTCTGGTGACCACTGAATTCCCTGCTTAAACATGTACCATGTACCTGAACAACCAAAAGGAAGACAGAGGCAAAGGAAGAGGAGAGAGGGCAGAAAGAGAAGGCTAGGACTGTAGTCTTTGGAAGGAGCATGGTTAATGAGACTTATGTTTTAGTGTAGAGCCAATAGTTTTCTTCAGAAATGAAGGTCACAACAGTCTCAGACAGGAGAAGAAACATGAGCCCTGCTTTCCAATGAATGGTGTTACCACCCATTTGTGGTTCTTTAGAGAGAATGCTGGAATGAGTCAGGCCTTAACATCCTGACCTGCAATAACAAAAGCATGGACCAGGCATTCAGGTACAATCCTTCTAGGGATGGGTCTATCTCTCTGGCCTTGGGTTCTACTCCTTGAAGCCAGGACAAGTCCTGAAAACATTCTGAACCCTTCGGATCCACACAGACCAAGCTGCTAGCCTACCAGTGTTGGACAGCACTACTCACTAACCCAGCCAGCAAATCAACACAGACCTCCGGTGAGTTGTGGGAATCAGAGAAGTGAGAGGGCAGGGGACCTAGAGCCTTCTAAAAAGCCCAACAAGAAAGGAAA
The DNA here is from genome assembly GCF_006229205.1 of Suricata suricatta. Classification (NCBI taxonomy): domain Eukaryota; kingdom Metazoa; phylum Chordata; class Mammalia; order Carnivora; family Herpestidae; genus Suricata; species Suricata suricatta. The sequence continues at coordinate 79,299,840 of NC_043704.1, read as the reverse complement.
GGTAGGAAATCTCTTCAGTAGCTCCTTTACTATGTCGTTCTTTAAATCCTGAGTCACTGTGCACGCCCCGCAGTTCAAATCGAAATCTCTTCAACTTACCAGATCTGTCCAGATACTGCTAGGGCTGCCCCTCGAACAACTATGACAGCTTGACACCGTGTTCTGCCAGTTGCATTTCAGATCTTCCCATGTACCACCTTTCAAGTGGTCAGTTGTCAGCTGGATCAAGAAAGACCAGCCTGGTGTAAGACAAAGCCAGCGATCATTACCTGGTGTTTAGCCTTGAGCAGTGCATGTGTAATTATACTAACCGGTTGATTGATGCAGGTTCAGTTGGGAAATACTACATTTTAAGGAAGTGCAACCTTTTAACTTCTGAGTTGGAGCAGGCAGTATGCCAAAAATGAGAAAGACCAAATTAAGTGATAGAACAATCCTTTGAGTCATGGGCACTGAGGTAGGTACAAATTGGGTCTCTGAATTCTCAGAGGATCCAGTGAGAAGTAAGCAGGCAGGTAATTGTCAGGTACCATAACAAATACAGGCAAGGTGATCTTGCCCCCTCCTGTTTGCCAGGTCCAGGTTTGGGCATGTCGGTCACCTCAGCTGAACTTTGTTTTCCACAATACTGCCATCCATATGTGGTTGAACTTTATTACCCAGAACCCTGTCGCTCAGAATCTTGGAACACTGGTGTCTTTACCGTTAAAAGGCTCAGCTAGCCCATGTGCAGAGTTGGCTTTCTGCTCTTCCTCAACAGGGTTGAACAACTCACTTCTCTCTCTTTTTTGATATAAAGGGAAAGCCAAGAAGCAGCTCAGAATCAGCCTGATAAGAGTGAATAGAACTGGAAGAATCATAAAAGTTTGGGGCTCATGTCTTTAGAGATCACTCCATTCCTGAGTCTAACATAACACACCTAACAAAGTGTCCATTGAACTCCTTATTCAATAGCTCCAGGCTGCAAGCTCTCTGACTCCTAAGGTGATCAATTCCATGGTTGGTTAACTTGAAAAGTAGGATGGTATAAACTTGGATTTATTTACTTGTTCAGTTATAGGAAGGGATTCACCATGGCAAGAATGCACTTACCAAAGATATTTGGGGCCATATGTGATTGGTGACCTTCCTGGATCCATGAGGACAGACTATATCCCAAACCCCAACCCATATGTAAGGCCTCGGTTAGGACTGAACAGACAAAATTGTACACTGCATATAGGATACATCTATTGCTAAGACTAGAGAAACATTTTCGACATTTCCCTGTCATCCTTCATCACAGGGAGAGGAACTTGATCTGACCTACTTTAATTTTAGCTTTTAAGAGAACATGTAAAAATCAAGTTACAATCATACTTTTTCAGACATAGCTGAATGGTCAATCTCTCTCCCAGCATCTTAGTCATTTCTACAGGTTTTCTTCCCTTTGAACCTCTGCCTAAGTCAGAAAATCAGAGATCTGAGTGCCTAATATAGTTTTAGGGCCAGAAGATTTCCAGATAACTTCCTCATCTTAAAACTAGGAAACTGAGGCCTAGAGAGAGGAGGCAACTGGCCTAAGGGCTTCTTCCAAGATGGAGTCGGGACTAAATCACAGGTCTCCCTACGTCTAGTTGAGTGCTCTACTCTTCATTATCCATGATAATCTGTTGCATATGCACAGCGAGTGGTCTCTCCAGTGTGCTTTGGAATAGGTACCACAGAAAGTTTTATGGCACAGGAGAATGTGCCAACCTTCCCTCAACCTTGCGGAGTAAGGATTGTTAACATGCCTCTTAAATATCCACACACTACAAGCACTATCTAATTATATCCATATGCAAATATACCAAAATTATCCCCGTCATAAGAACTGCTAGTTATGGAGCCTCTACTATATTCGAATGCTCCTCGTGACTCTGTGACGTTGGTGTTCATATGATGGTTTTTCAGGTGAATAAACTGAGGCTCAGAAGGCAGATGGCCAGGGCAGCAGAGTCAAGATTTGGAGTCCAGTCTTCCTGATTCCATAGCCTGTGCTATTTTCACCACAGCCACCGCCTTCTATAGTGTATCTCAAACCCACTCCTGGGACCCACGCAAACATTTTATGTGGCTGCCACTGCCACTGGTGTGGAACAAACTTGAGATTTTATTTTTATTTTTATTTTTTGTAATTCCTTGATTATTCAATGTAGTTTTTTCATCAGTCAATTTGGGAAGCATTTACTCCATTTACTGGTGTGTTCTTCCTGTCTAAGGCGTCTTGCAGAAAACATGGCAAGTGAAGATGCTAGCATTTGGCAGTAAGTGGTCATGTTTGATATGTACACATAAATAAATAAAGAGAAACAATAACATTCTGAACATATTTATTCATTAGTCATAATTTTTAAAACTGTTGTACTAAAACATGTGTATATTAAGAGAAAGTCTGAAAATCTTTCAGTGATAACCTCTGTGTGGTCTAGTGTGGGATTCTTCTTATTTACAACAGAAGTATTGAATTAACAAAAAATGGAAACATTTTATTATCAATGAAGGAAAAAATGTAGAGGAGGAATCTTGTATTTTCTTTGACAGGACTTCAAAGAAATCAAAAGAGTTGTCTTGCCACTTTCAAATTTATGTCTTTATAATTAATTTTGGTTATTTAAGATTTTTCAGTGGAAAAACCATTGCTTCTCTGATCAGAGCCCATGTAAAAAAATTCATTTTGGGGGTATGATAGAACCAATCATTGGGAAAAGAAAAAGGACTAGCTGCAAAATTTAAAATCAGAACTTTTTTTGCAGTTATGCTAGATCCAGCATCTGTTTATAAATTCTTTGCATAAATAAACAATTTTTAATGCATATATTTTAATGTGTATTTTTGGATTTTTTTAATAGGAAAGAAATACCTGGGTTAAGCCAACATTTGTCTTAATAAAGAAATACCTACTTTCTAGGTTAGAGTAACATTTATTATATACCAAAAATAAAACATGAATTCTGATAGGAGCAATGGTCTAGTAAAGTAAAAGAAAACGTAACTGTGGCTTTTGCAAAATCATTCTATGCTCCTCTTAAAGTCTTGTGTTAAAGTAAGTACACAAAGCTGAAAAATCATGATCAATTTGGACTTCTGTTGCCTGAGACGATGATATGGCAGTTTAAAGAAGCCAGGCCCTGGGCTGATGAAAGAACTACCATCTTATGAACAAAGTTTGCATGAGATGCAAGATGTATGGTTTATACTCTTATTTCAAAGCCAAATAAAATATAAGGATCTTCTCTTCCTTCTAAAATTCACTGGGTATTTTCCCCTTCACATATACCAACAATTAGGGCCAATGATGGAAGCACAGTAAAAGTAGCTAAACTTTTGTGAGTGCTTCCTATAAGCCAGCCAGGCATTGTTCTATACATTTTACAACTCGGTGAAGTGGGAATTGTCAGTATCTCCACTGTTCCCTATGCCCAAGCTTGCAGAGTTTCTTTTTACACGAGGAGTGTTTGCTCTGAGTGAGCCCGTGACTCCGGAGCCTGGGATCTCCCACCACAATGCTGCACTGCCTCCGTCCAGCCCTGGCCAGTGAACAAGTCTTCCACGCCACACACAGTAGCCCAAGCAGTGAGGGCGATGTCTACTGTGGTTAAGTCTTTGAGCAGGATCTTCGTGGTTTTTGCCACCTCGGTGCCACCATCTTCCTTACCCGACAGACAGAGCTTCCTATTTTGATGGGTGAGTCATTCGGTTATTCTTCATGATCTTCAGCTGAATTTCCTCTTTAAGAGAGGCTTCTTCATATTCAGCATCAAACTTACCCTTACCAGTCACCTCTGAATGTTATTCAGAGTCAGTCGTTCCTGAAGCCGGTCATTCCCTTCAGCCATCTTTACTCTGTAAAGTCTCTGTAAATGTCTGTTCTTCGACTTGGAAAGCACCAGTCGATTCTCATCTTATCAAGATGTGATCACCCAAAGACCAGGTCTCATGGCTGATTTATTCTTTATTCCAATACCATCTCCTTGGGACATAGCAGCCTTTTAATGAATGTTGAAAGAATGAATGAATGATGAGTAAGTGCTGAAAGAATGGGTGAATGACTCCCTTTTGAGATCTTTCTGGTCTCAGCAGTCCCCCAGACATCTGTTCTGGAGCTGCTCCTCCAGTTATTAATTCAACAAATGTTCACTGAGTGGTCACTACCTGAAAGAGAAGTTGAAGTTCTGTGCATGGAATGGGAATGTTCATGCTTGAAGATCCATGCTTTCTTTGTTCATTTACTTCATGAATAAGCATCTATTGAGTACTTCCTATGCCAGGAGCATGCAGTAATTGAAGGCATGGATATGAAAAATAGATTTAGACTGGAAATTCCCATTTTCCAACTTACTTTACCACTTCATGCCGTGTGCCTGGGCAGTTTTCTTAACCTCTCTGATCCCCCATTTTCTCATTTGCAGACTGAGGGAGAAGCAAGTATCAACATTCTCAGCCATGAGGATTAAGGGAGGTCATACATGTTAAGTCCTCCATAAATCTCAGCCACTAGCTAGTATTATTTTCTCGGTAAAGAAACAAAGAAGAATTAGACATAATCCTTCTCAAGGAAGCTGACAAATCACAAGCATATAAATTATTAGGATATGAGGTACAGATTGAAATGCTGGGGTGTTTGGGTTAAGTAGACATGACTTATAACAGAGAAAATCAGAGATAACTTTTTCATTGGAAGAGGCTGCATTCAAGCAAGTTTGGATGTATAGCTATGTAGGAGAAAGGCACTCCAGGAGGTTGAAATAACACAGCAAATAAATGACCGTATTAAAGAACACTGGGCTCTTGAGTCACTGGGTGATTAATATGACAGAACTGTGAGAGACATAAAGGGTCCATAGAGAGACAATTCTAGAGAAAACGGTTGGGGGTCTTTTGGGGAGGACTTTGAACACGAGTCAAGGAGTTTGGATTCCATTCTATGTAGACCAGGTGTGTATCTGAGTTCATAGGCATTATTCACTAGTTTCATATTTTGTTCCCAACTGTGAATGGGTACGGACATCTGTATTCAAATCCTTTACATTTTAAGTTATTATTCCTCAATGTTTGGACACTTGATCACTTCCCAATGTGTTTGGCATTTGTCGTGTCGCCTGAGTGACTAAGTAGCCCTGGGAAGCTGGCCATACGGGGAGATGAGGAAACTCACAGGTGAGTTAACCTGCTTGTGGCAAGAGCTGCTAGCTGGATCAATATGGATGTGAATGTCAAGGCTTCTAACTCCAAGACTTTCTGTTTCCTGAGGAGGGGGAGTACAAAGATACTACAGGAGGGAAGCCAACGCCATGTTGCCCGAGTGGTGGAGAAGAGAAATTTTGATGACAGGGCCCTCCAGCCCAGGGCCACGCCTGCTACCGTTGGCTGCTTTGTCTTGCTGTGATCTGCAGCAGTAAATGCTATACAAAGTGAAACCAGCTCTAGATAGTTCCCTGCTCTCCTGGATTGGCCTAGTGGGTACCTCTCTGCTGGCGTCATCCCAGGTTTCTTAAAAGGCTTCAAAAGAAATTGCTATTGACTGAACTCTAGGGTTATTTATAATGGAAACCCAGTCTCTCATTCCTCCCGTCCTCCACGGAAGAGTTGGGCTCTTAATCTGAACCTTGGGGAATCAGAGGCCCAGTTTGCTTTATTTAGCTTTCAGGACATTGGATTTTTTTTTCAAAGAGCTCCAACTTCTACTGAAAATAAAAGTATCTATGTCCCAATGTCTTGACCAGTTTAAGTAACTCACCTTCTTCTCCTAATCCTATTCTTTTATTTCCAAATGTTGGACATTCTCCCTTATTTTTTTCCTTAAGCAATTGTATAAAAGAGCAGTTCAGATAAGAACCAACTTTTGAGCACACCCCAGGGACAATTTACTTAAGTGTTATAGACACATACACATAATAATTTAAGTGCATTTATCTGTCAATTCACCTAGGAGTTCATGAGGTCCAAGGAAGAGGTTCTGTGACTTTGTGTTCTTAATTTGTAGAATTGAACACTTGTCCTTGTACACAGTAAGTGCTCAATCATTTGTGGGTCAGTGGATCATTTAGTAGTGTGCAGTGTCTCTCTATGTGAAAGAGTGCAGACCTATACTCACTTTCACAGTGTTTTTTAAAAATGTTTATTTATTTACTTTTGAGATAGAGAGGTCGGGGGGAGAGAGCAGAGAAAGGGGGGAGAGAGAATCCCAAGGAGTCTCCACACAGTCAGTGAAGAGCCCAATGTGGCCTGGAACTCATGAACCATGAGATTATGAACTGAACTGAAATTAAGAGTTGGATGCTTAATCAGCTGAGCCACCCAGCCACCCCTACAGTAGTTTTCTTTAAGGTAAATTTTTGCATGTCTTTTTTTTCCTGTTTCCCTTGTCTCAGTTTCTGTCTGTCTGTCTGTCTTCTCTCTCTCTCTCTCTCTCTCTCACACACACACATACACATTACAAGTCAGTTTTTAACAATTTTCTTATAATCTATTTTGCTAGATACCTTAATGGCAAGCCACTCAAGTTTTTGAGAAGTTTTATTTTGACAGAGGTGGTATAAAGTAATGTCAAATATATCGTGTAGCCTCTGAAAACTTATTTTCACTTAACTGTTGTGTGACCCTAGTTAAGTCACTTAGATGCTTTGAGCTTCCATTTCCTCATCTATAAATGGTACCTCTCACTTTATAGTTAAATGAGACAATGAAGAATAGAGTATTTAGTCCAATCTTGGGGCACAAAGCTTGTGTTCAGTCAATGTTTGTTAAGATGACAACAGTGGTTGTTTTTTGTTTTTGTTTTTGTTTTTAATCTGGGAAAAAACCATGGTATGTATGCAATCACAAGCTATAAGCCAACTTCTTTTCTGGTAAGAGGTGAGATAAGAAAAATCCAATACAATATTTTAATTATTCATACACTTATTATCTTAGACTACCCACTTAATCAAAGTATTTGAGAAGGCTTATAATAAACTAGTGTAAACAATATCATCATTAACATTTGGATTAAGAAAATCATGAGTCATGTATTGAAACCAAATAGTTATGTAGTCCTTGACAAACTACCCGGTGCTTTCTCAAACAGAATCCATTCTTATCCTCAGTGTTCACAACTCTTGTTAAAGAAGCATTATTACTTACCTTATTTGAGGGGGAGTAAAGTGACTCACTCTACTTTGATAAGTGTGTATTTAAGAGATTCAGAAATGTTCAGGAGTCCAGGATACTTGTGTCATCTTCCCACACCACAAAGGCTGACAGCCAATTACCCTTGGTATTTCTTTCCCAAGGTCAGGACTGTGCTAAAGGGACAATAAGGCAATAACCAATGCTGGCACTCGATCTGATGTAAATCCTGGCCCTCCTACTTTCTAGCTGTGTGACCTGGGGCAAGTAAGACAGCTCTCTGAGCTTTAGTTGGCTGGTCTGTAAGGTCAGAATAATGACACTTCACCAATATTTGTGAAGATTAAATGAGACTGTACTAACTGTGGGGACAAAAGAGTGGAGCACAGAACACAAGAAGCCTGGCTATCCACAAGCCTAACTTTGAGACTTGAGAGTCTTAGCCGTCAGAAGTGTAACTCAAGAAGAAGGTGTATGGGGGGCAGGGGGGGGGGGTTAGGGCAGGGGAAGTGGGAAGAATGTCCCAAACCTAAGGAAAGAGAAGGGGGTGGAGCGTATAGAAAGAATAAGAGCCTGTGTCTCCACATGCCATGGGACCTAGAGGCTGGCCCAAGGGGCAGGGGGGAAAATGGAATGAGAATCAGAGCTCTGAGTTCTAGACTTTTTGTTGCTAATTTAATTGTATAACCTCGGTGAGATCCATCTCCTTGGCCTCAGTTTACCATTTGGAAAGCAAATAAACATTCAAATAATCTGATCTCTAAGATTTCTTTCCAATTTGATATTCTGCCATAAATTTTAAGGAATTGAAGTTTCCCTGGAGAAAGGAAACAGGAAAGGGTTGAAGCCAGAAGTTGTGGGTGTGTCTGTTTTGCTCCTAAGTGCTAATTGATTTGAAATATTGAGCACTTTACATTTTGTATCTAAAGACTTTCCCCATCCTCCATTATATTCAAATTCTTGGGAAATTAAGGTCATTATGCACCTGGATTCGATTCTATATCCTCTGTTTAGTAACAACCTGGGGGAAGAAATGTCATCTAAGTCAGGTGAGGGCCAGGTCCATTAGTAACTTTTAGCTATCATGTGATTCAATAAGGAAACATGTTGGATCAAAGATATCCAACTGGGCCTTCACTTTAATGATCAGACTAGATCAAGCTAATTGTGAGACTGTCTCAATGATGCACAGTGGGGCTCCTATCAAAGCAAAGAGAGAACAGAGATAAGCAAGAGGGAGAGAGGCAGAGGGTATAGAAAAAAGGAAAAGAGAGGAGAAGGAGGAAGTGAAGGAGAGACAGACTGACTCTTGGATGGCAATTCACAGTTTGCAAAGAACCTACACAAAATAATATCCTAACTCAATCTTCATAATCACCCTGTGAGGATTATACTTTTGCTGAAGAGGAAACTAAAGTCCAGAGAACGAAGTGACTGCCAAAGGCCATGTGAATAGATTTCACTCCCGGGGTCTTTCTTTTGATAAATCCCTTTCTATGTTATAGTACAGGTTTGGGGGTGCATGTGTGGTCTTCCTCACCATTCTATGTGAGTGCCCTAAGGAGAAGACTGGATTATATTTAAGTCTGTTCTTCCTGCAGAATTGAGGTTCAATAACTTGCACGTGGGCAACACTCAGTAGATGGGTTGCGGGTGAATGAACTTTTCTCCAAGTATGGCACCTAAATTCTGATGCCAGAAAGCTGGTCTTCTCCCTTCCTTAGTTCCATTCTCTTGGGGATGGGCAGGACAAGGTGGGACTGTTTACCTAGACATGTTCATTGGTCTTTTCAGGAATCAGCCTGAGGACTCAAGTAATGGCATTTAGTCATTTATGGAGTGGTTAGCATGGAGCCCTCTATGCTTAGAGTAATTCACACACTGGTTATTTCATGCCATGAGGTGGCAAAACAGGAATTGTTTGTGACTCATATCTTGCTGAACAGAAGACTGCAGTCTGGGGAAATTAAGTGCCTTGCCTGGGCTCACCCAGTGTGAGTGGCAGAGCCCGCATTTGAAATCTTCCACGGGGGCTCTGGGCCCTGTTCTCAGCGCTCTTTCTCTGTGTGTACTTATGAAACCACCCAGCGTCTCAGCCAGCTGAACAAGGATGCAGCCGGCCCGAGCCCAAGCCATCTGACAATGGGAACAGTCAGAGAATCAAGATACTATGACCGCCTTCCTGTCGAGAAAAAGATCTTCACACCAGTATAATCGCTTTCATGGATGATACAGTTAGCTCCCCTGTCTGTAAAATTGCCTAAGATTCCCAGAAAGATGGCTAACCACTGGTTATTTGTAGGTGCTCCACACCTTGGTGGAAATGGCCATAATGGGTGACGGCATAGGACTTCTGGCCCTTCAAGTCTCCTGGACTTCATCCACTTGACTGCTCGCTCAACCCTTCCGCAGTGCCCTGAATTTTGCCACTTTCAGTAATGATCTCAGGAGGGCTTTTGATATTTTCTGTGGTCATCATTTCTATATCTGAGAAAAAATAAATTTTTCCTAACGCAAATGATTGTGTCAGAGAGAGTGTACCTTGTCCAGTAAAATAAAATGGTCTATGAAGAAAGATAGTTCACCAAATATTTTTAAATGTATATTTATTGAATGCCTACCATATGCCACAGACACCTCTAAGTGCTAGGGATACAAGAAAGAATGAATCTAGCAGACAAAATCTCTGAGTCCATAGATCTAATATGCTAGTAAGATCAAACAGATAGGAAAGACACAAATAGGAAATATGACAGGGGTGCTGAGTGCCATGCAGAAGAATACATCAGGGGCAGGGACATAAAAAGCCATGAAGGCAGAGGGACACTATTTAGAATAGGTTAATTTAAACTAAGGTCTAAAGGAAAGAGCACACCTTATTGGCACCAGGTGGGGGGACGGGGAAAGTGTTCTGGATGAAGGGAACTTCATTTGGGAACTTTTCTGGGGAGTGTGGTTGAGTGTCCTGAGAACCGCAGGCAGGCCTGTGTGGCTGGAGCAGAGTCAATGAGGGGAAAGAGGTAGGAGATGAGCTGTGAGAGGCAGCAGGGGGCCTGCTGGCCCTGTCAGGGCCTGAATGGAATTAGGGCTCTGCCTCCCAGCGAGATAGGAAGTCACTGGAGCAGTTGGAGTGGAGATGTCACATGACTTGGCTTAGGTTTGAAATGCATCATCCAGCGGCTATGTGGGGAATAGATCAGGAGGGGTGGGCAACGAAGGAAGGTGGGGATGGGGAGTAGAAGGGAGATAGACCAACAGGCTCTTCCAAGAATTTAAGCTTCAGATGACTGTGGCTTGGACTATAATCATCTATGCTGTTGACCCAAAGTAGAGAGAACTCTCCGGGCCAAATTTAGCAATAATTTATCTTTAAGGGCTTGAACTATGGAAGAGAGTTCAGGAAAACTTAAACTCAATTTAAAAATTATGTGACTATTTCTACATCTCTAGAGTAATGCAAATAAATATTATCTTGGTTACGTATATAGGCAATTTTCTCTTTCAGCTGTGAAAACTGAAGTAACATTTCTCTCCAGTCTTGTAAGACTTAAATCATTAAATGGGTTGGGAAGGGAGTAATTTAGCCAGTTGTTAAGTGATAAAAAAGCTAAAGGAAATAATTCTCAGGACTCTACAGAAGCTAATGATAAAGTAGAGTTAACTGGTCAGGAAAGTTGAATTTCTCTCAGGAATGTAAATATTGTTATCTTAAATATCTGAAAGAGGCACAGGTCACTAGCCGTGGAAGAGATCCCATTCTGTTGATAAAGAAACTGAGACTCAGAAGGGAGATAAACCGTCCAGGGTACACGAAAGTTACTAAGTTTGGACCAGAACCTGAGCCAACATGCCCCACAGGTTGCCTTCTCAATAGAATTTTCCTTATAAACATACCTTGTTGCTAATATGTTAGAGGGGTTCAAGTAGATCCTTTAACGGCTGCTCTGACTAAAAACTCCAGTCTTCTCCATTTCTTCACCACCTAATAGGAATTGGCTCGCATCTGTGCCTTCTTGACTGCACCATCTTGATCTCCTTTTTCTCTGACTCACACTCTTAGCCTCACGTAGCCCCATGGGAAGTTGAGTGTTTGTCCTCTGCTTTCCCTTGGGGAATCTGCCTGCCTGGTTTCTTTCCTGTCACTCCACAGCGAGGGAGACACTAAGGAGAGAAGAGCGGGGCATTCTGCAGAATTGGGAGAACCCCCAAACTTTATTCATTGTTCTTCCATCCCAAAAAGGATTTACATCTTCAAGCTTCAGTGTTTCAATACGTGACTTTGTTCCCACTCCCATATATTTATGTGTGCATTAGTTTTCTGAAGAAAAATATACTATGAATTTGCATGTCAAACACTGCATAGGACTCTTTATTATGTTTTTGGATGCCACAGCTTTGACAAACAAATTGAGAACAAGCATCAGCTAATGTGGAAAGGCATGAGAAAGCTGGCCTGCTCTAGAACCCAGTAGCTTTGACACTTTCATCAATGCCATTTGCCCACTGGGCCTCTGTTTTCTGACCTGTGCTCTGAAGGGAAGAGGGGACTAGGGGCTTGTTGGCACGATCTGGTGGCTGGGGGCAGGGAGTATCTCAGGGGCTCATTTCTTAGACAACCAGGCACCTGCTGGACTTTTTCTTCCCATCACGGGCTCCTTTATGCAGTCCTATCCTCCTCCACAATCCTAGCATCCTGCCTCATTGTCTCAAATTCCCTGACTCCTGTTCACACTGATAAATATTTACAGAGAGCTTCTCTTGTGCTCACTGCTATATTGGGCACCATGAATGAAAAAGAAACATAAGACATCATTTCTTCCCTTAAGGAAAACCAACTAGAAAGGAGACTTGTTTGCATTAGTGAAAAGTTTGCATTATAGATTTTTTTAAAGGAACGAAGCTTTAGTGTCTCTATGCACCTTCCATAATTCAAAATAAGCCCAGAAAGTGCTGCCTAGGAAAGCACGTAGAGGAATGCTTTAATTAATCCAAGAAAATGCTTTGAAATGAACAAATCAAGGGCTTCTTTGTAAATGGGGGGGGGGGGAATCAGAGACTCAGAAAACAATTGATTCTCTTCAATATTTTAAACATTTTTGTCATAGTTTTACAATATTAGTTTGTTCTGTTACAAGGGGAAAAATAACAGTCTAGAGATTTTATGAGGGATCACATTTTCAGAATGATTGGAATCTAAAATCTGAATGAGAAGTACAATCCCTCTGCCTGGAATGTATCACTGTTTATTTCTACTTGTCAAAAGTCTGTCTTTGAAAGTTGAGTTCAAATATTGCCTCATTCAGATAATAGTCATTCTCTTCTTCTGATCCATGCAGTTGACTCTGCACTGCTTTCGAGCACTCATGGCCTGTACCTTGCTTCACAGCGAGTTGCGTACATGCCGTTTTTGGTCCTGGGCTGGGCTCCTGGGAGCAAGGAGAATATCTAATTCGCCTGCTCATACTGTGTCTCGTCAGTAGTGGGTTCGGGGATGATGTTAGAGCAGCGGTCGGGTTGCCGTTCTGTGATGGATGACTCAGTTAAGATACAGGTTCAGCTCCTTTTTTAAAAAAATCTTCAATGCTTATTTATTTTGAGAAAAAGAGAGAGGGCAAGGGAGGGGCAGAGAGAGAGAAAGACACAGAATCCAAAAAAGACTCCAGGCTGAGAGCTGTCAGCACAGAGTCTGATGCAAGGCTCGAACTCACGAACCGTGAGAGCATGACCTGAGCTGAAGTCAGATGCCTAACTGACTGAGCCACCCAGGCACACAGGTTCAGACGTTTCTAACAGAGACCCAGAATGATAATGGCTGAAATAAGTTAGAAATTTCTTACTTGCTTACATTTAAAAAATCACCCACAAGGAAACTAGGTCTAGCTAGGTAGCACTAAAGTATTTGGAATCCAGTCTCCTCCCATCTTGTTGATCTGCCATCTCTAGAACATTGCCCTTAGATTGTCTGCCATGTTTCTGTCCAGACCATCACAAAAGAAAAGAGGAAGTAGAGGTCCCCCACTTCCATTTAAGGCACAAGTAGGAAGTTATACACATTGCCTCCACTTATATCCCATTGAGAACTTTATCTTATGGTCCCAGCTAGCCAGTGGTGTGCCAGAGCCCAATCCTAGGGTATGTGAAAACACGTTTTGTACATTTTTTCCCGACTCCATGTTCAGTGAGCCATATTTAGTAACTTACCATTAGCTATGGGAGAATTAGCAATAATAACAACAATTACTATTAATTACTATTTAACAATAAATTAACAATTAAATTAATATCAAATAATTAATATTAATACTTATTATTATTAATAAATAATAAGAAGAAGGACTTTTTTTTATCTAGAAGAGCTGAAAAAATTTACCAGTAATCCACTGCATCTAGCTGCAAGAGAAGCTGGAAAATGTAGTCTTTTTTTTTTTTTTTACCCCCCTGGACAGCCACATGTTCAGCTAACAATTTTGTATATGATAATGAGCGGTTGAATTTCTATAGAAGTTAAAAATGGATATTTGGGAATGATTAGAAATCTCTATAAACAGGATATCATCTGGAAACAGAAAAATGAAAATTGGGAAACCTGTTTTTAACTGAGATCTGAGAGAACAGATCTACCTATAAGGGTGTGTGGGTAGTGCTTATCACTGCCATCTCCTGTCTTGGAGTGCCAGGTAAGACAGAAGTTCAGTTTACACGTGTGGAGTCAAGTAGAGACATCAAAGTGGGGTTATGTGAGTCAAATTCTACTCCAGTTTGACTTCTGGTAATGTCCAAAAATGCAGCACTGGCTCCCACCTCTGTAAGTGTCCCAGGCAGGAGCTGAATGATCATTTTACAGAGTCTCCAAAGAGAGGATTTCATTTGGGGTGGAGGATACCCCACCCATCTGCAAGTTCATCCTTCAGTCTCAAGGATGCTTCTCCTGACCCCTCAGATTCTTAGGGCTTCCAGGAGTTTCCTTTGCTCCACTCACCACGGTGACTACATTACTGGGTTCGTGTCCGTCTCCTCAGCTGGATTGTAGGAGCAGGAGCTATGTTGTTCCCCTCCCACTGTATCTGCTGTGTGAGGCAGAGGCCATGGCCACAATGGGCGCTGATGAAACACAAGGGGAATGAGGACGGATGCTGTGAATGTACCTTGTAAACCACTCACGATGATTATTCTCTAAAAACAAGGTACTTAGATATAAAACAGAACAGAAAGCAAGTGAAGGAAGTGGTACAAAATACTACCAGACATCGAGGGGAACTGAATTTGATTCCAAGCTTCCTGGAAACGAAGTATAAAAAGAGAACACGCTGGGTTACTGAGTTTTCTTTTTCGAACGGGACAAAACACATGAAGTTTTCTGCAGAAGGCACGTTTTCCCAGTGATTGATTAAAATGAGGCGACTGTTTGCTCCCAGTTAATGTGTAAGCATGATCAAACCTCTCCTGACTCCAAACACGACAGAGAAAGGAGAGAAAGCTCCCTCCACCGCCCCCCCCAGCAGCTGTCCTACCTGCCCTCCCCCCACCTTGGTCTGCACAGCTCCTCTTCTTCACCGCCCATCCGTGGCTCGCTGACCGCACCTTGTTTCTGCTCTCCCCGTTCTATCTGAGCTGCCATCGTGCCATGAAAGGCAACAGCAAAGCTGATTCAGTCTGGCTAAAGCTCCCATCTTTATTGCTGTAGACATTTCTTAATTATTTGAAACTCCTGTCCTCATGAGATCATGTCCCTTGATTTTGTGACACCAAACTGCACTGGTTTTCTTCCTGTCGTGCTAAATGCTAGTTCTCAGTCCCTTTGAAGATCTGTTCCTCTATTAATGTTGGCATTCCTCAGGATTTCAAAGTTTTTCTCTTTGGCCCTTTCATTTCTCACTCCACATAGTCTCCCAGGCAAATGTTATCTGCTCTCATGGCTTTATTTACTGTCTAGATTCTAATAACTCCCAATTTTAGATCGTCGGACGGGATTACCCACCTGAGCTTCAAACCCACATCTTTAACCTCCTTGCGGATATCTTGTATGCCCCTCAGACCCAGCATACCTCAAATGGAGCCAATATTTTCCCTCCTTTTTAACTTTTCATTCTTCATTGTTCCCCATCTCAGAAAGGGCCCTGCCTTCCACCCAGCTTCTCAAGATAGAAATCTTGTCATCATCCTTAACTCCTCCCTCCGATTCCTCATCCCCTCCACTGTCAACCACCAACTCCACTGATTGCTACTATCAGTGTCACTACCTTACCGCGGGCCCCTGGGCTTCTGCCACAGCTCTTACTTAACCAGCTCTGCCCTGGGCCTGCCCTCCAAAGTGGTCTTTCTGAAGCAACACTTGGAACTTGTACCTGCCCCGCTTCAGACTTATCAGTGGCTCTCGGTGACCTCCAGGATAAAGTCCTAATTCCATAATGAGGCTTAAACATGCCTGGTCTGACCCCTTCTTACCTTCCAGACTTTCCTCCTTCTTATTCTCAAACCCCAAGCTCCCCAACCCCCTGAGCTGAGCCATATCTACTCTCCACGGCACCTGGCTCTCTCTTGCTTCAGGGCCATTGCACGTGCTGCTGCCTTCTCTACCCATCCCTCCACACATGTCCTGGATTTCTGCAATCAGCCATTTACTCTCACCTTGGAAGTGGCTTTATTCTTTCAGCCATTAAGTAAATACTTGCTGAGGAACTTACTGTGTGCCAGGCACCAAACAGGCTCTTGTAATACAGCAGTAAACAAGACACACATGGCTTTGGCCCCCTATAATCCTAGTCCAAGAGGCTTTCCTTGATTTTCCAGGGTTCCCATGGAACCCTGTCCTCACGCCACATGCCACTCTCCCCAGTGTACTTTAATAACTATTAAACCAGGGTATAAACTAGATCAACAAACTTTCTGTAGAGGGACAGATGACAGATAATAACTATATTAGGCTTTGCAAGGCATCCAGTGTCTGTCAGAACTACTCAACCCTGTAGCTGCAGAGAGAAAGCAGCCATAGATAATACATAAATGAATGGGCATGGCTGTGTTCCATGATTTTATTTACATAAGCAGATAGTGAACCAGTTTTGACCCATTGGGTATAGTTGATTGAGTCCCCGTCAACTGGATATAGTTGATTGTATTCACAGTGCCAGCATGGTGCTTGACATTGAGGCTTCCCTATAAAACCGTGATGGATGAATAAGTGAATGGTGGTGAATGAACAGATTGGGACAGACCTGTTTACTCTTTCTCATGTGGCCATATCTCCTTGGTCATGTTATGCTCCACATTCACTTTATGTAGTCGGCGAACCTTCAGGGGGATGGCTTTCATCTGTTGTGCTCAGCCCAACCTTTGTGTTGTGCAAATACCATGTCAGAAGTTTCAGTTCCTTTGGCGGTGGTGGTCAAGTTTTGAGTCCTTCACCACTATCCCCATACTATTGTCCACAACACACTGGTTTTTTTTTTCTTCTAGATATGATAGCTAAATACTGGAATATCTGAATATATAATTCATTATAGACGTTAGTCATTTTGTTTGTATGTGTACAGATGTATTCATCCCTCTGTTTTATGTATATTGATCTAAACATACTTTAGAATACTTGGGTGACTAAGTCTGTTGAGCCTCCGACACTTGATTTTGGCTCAGGTCATGATCTCATGGTTTATGGGATTGGGCACCGCATCAGGCTCTGTGCTGACAGCATGGGGCCTGCTTAAGATTCTCTCTCTCCCTCTCTCTCTGCCTCTTTTCTCCTTCCCCCTGTCTCTCTCTCTCTCTCTCTCTCTCTCTCTCTCTCTCTCTCTCTCTCAAAATAAATAAACTTAAAAGAAAAGTTTTCTGAAGAAGGTAAAATATTAGAAAAAACTTAATTAAACCTATGCACAGAGCATCTGTTGTGCATAAGGTACTAGGAGAAGCTTCAGCATGCAATTCGGACAAAGGTAGCTCAGATAAGGTGCTATCACTAAGGGGCTTATGGAGCTGAGAGAATACAAGAAGGTGACTGCATAATTTTGATTCACTGTCAAAGTGCTACATTTTTTGAGAAAGGTATGAGCAAAGTTGTGGAACTTGCATAAGAAGTAGCACTCATTTTCATCCAGACATTAAAGAAGGCTCTGAGTGAGAGATATGCAACCTGGATATGGAAGAGGTATTTGGATACTCATATGGCACTAAGGGGCCTTCAAGACACAGGAGAGTACAGGCATAGCCACAAGTTACTAGAAAGCAAGTTTTAATGAAGCTATGTCCAGGGACTGGCTGATAAAAGTGCAGCCAACCCCTTCAAGAAGATGCCAAGTCCATTCTGGTCTGGAATGCATTGATAATTGGGACATTAGGCTCAGAGACTGCAAATTGACATTCTGTCGTCATGCCTCTTGGAATAGAAACCCTGATCCTTTAAAGTAATTAGCACCAATTTGGAGCATGGGTGCAAAAATAAATCACAAGTGTCCAAAAACAGACACATTAAGTTCAATGGTTAAGAAGCCAACGTTCTTATTAGCTCCGCCCATGTAAACAAAATCAGAAGCAATTAGCATTTAAAAATAGAAAAGGAGAGTTCACAGTTCCTACTGGAAAATTATTATTTATATAAGTGTCCACAAGGATGACTTCCACTCACTCTTCCTGATCTCAGTCACGTTATTTCAATGGCCAGTGGATCAGTGCTCTTTCCTGGGGGTTAGGAGAAAGAACTGCCATTTTGTGCATATTTTTCTGGTTGGAAGTGAGAGATGTGTGTCTGCTAGCAAACAAACAGGCGAGGTTTCATCTCCTCTGTCCTATCTCGTCATCGTATCTCACTGCATCCTCTGGATGGGTGAGAAGAGGATTTTCCGTGTCTCAAGATTGCCAGCAGTCCTGGCCCAGAAGCCCACTTGCACAAAGCAGGGTTAGCCTTTGCTACTGAGACACCTACCCTGAAGAAAGGTAGCAGTTCCCATGGGCTGGCCAGTGCATTTTCCAGAGTGACCCTTGACATGCTTTCTAGAACATATGCCTCAGTCAAGGATGGTGCCCCACTGCCAATACTGGGTGTGAGTATGGGGAGGCAAACTGGCCATGGAGCACTTGAGTCACTGAGGCAGAGTTGGAGGGAGGTTTGGTGAAGTAAAGCACACTGGTGGCTGGCTCAACAGAACTCTGAATTGGGGTACGGCAGTAACTTGCTCTTCTCGGCCAACTTTTCCCCAGCCTTAAAATTAGAGACTGAACTGAATTATCATCTTGCTTCATTCCATATAGTTTTGTTGTTGTTTTTCCCTTTTGAAGACATAATCTAAGTCTTTCATCTGCCTCTTTCAATCCACTTACTTGGAAAGATGTGGTGAATGGAAGAGTGGGGGTGGGGATGGGATTCAAGTATTTTTCTACTGCTCATTTATACAATGTGTGAAAACCTCCCCCATTCTTTCTTCCCCCAAAGATTGTGGCTTTAGGAACACAAAACTGACATGGCGAACACAAACGCTCCACTTGGCAGGCATGGTAGAACCTACCCAACTGCTACCCGTCTGGGAAATAACCATCACACTTGAAGTTGGCGGGACCTTGGAATAATTAAGGGCTAAAGAAGAAAGCATTTGCACAGAGTGGTGTGGTAAAGACAACCACGATTCAACCTCTTCGTTCTAAATCCTCTTTCTGCTATGCCTTTCTTCCTCTAGCTTTGGGATGCCTGACCTGGAATCAGGGTTGAGGGGTTGACAAACTCACATCCACTTCAAATACAAATATTGGTAGAGTTTTGTAGTGGATGGGAGGCAGGGAGTGGACCAAATCTTTGAACATTTGTTTTTGTTAGGGCTTCATTTCCTTTTTTCATGTTTTCTTTTCCCAAGTTTTTCCCCCCTTGTGATTAATACCAGTCCCTACTGACCTACTAGCACCTACTTTTTCCCCCCCAAAATGTAAGAGCTCAAATATCTCCTTCTCATGTTTCTTCCCATCTGCCAAGTCAATCTATATTCCAACACTTCATCCATACTTTCCTTAGCAATTACCTCAAGCTTTCCTAGGTTCCCTGTGTATAGGTCCATCTCCTCTGTTAAGCTATAGCTGTCTGAGAACTGGGAACATCTTTAGTATCCTGATTTCCAAGCCCAGAAATTCTGTTGTATATTGAATAAAGAGGCACTTTATCTATATCCAGATTGTGCCCTAGAAGCCCCCTTGAGTGATGGTAGGCTTAGGGGTGGCCTCCATGTTATCCTTTATGGGGAATCCGCAAAGGTCAGAGAATGGGAAGATCTGTCTTAAAGGTTCCGGATTCACTGCCTTATGTCTCTAGGGCTGTAAACTCAGCGTTCATCCATGACCGCTCATGTGTGATCAGAATATACAAGAGGAATCCTGCCCAGGCATATGAGATGGAGGGAAAAAGTGAGAAGTCAGCTCCTAAGCTTGGGTTTGCCAGTCTCAGCATGAGGGAATACCAACCCCCCACTGGCTCTGGCCATGGGCCTGAGTCTGTTTGCTGTGCATCAACATTGGTCAACCTGGCCACTGGGACAGGGTGCTGGCAAGGGTCCAGTGTAGGCATGGGACCTGAAACAATTTTGGATAGAGTGGGAGACTGTATGGCCTCTTTGCTCAGAGCTTGGAGGAGGAGAAGGAGGGGGAGATAATACAAAAAGTTATCTGACTTCCGTCCAACAGTGCAGGCAGGAGAGCAAAGGGGAGGCCTTCTCAAATGTTGTCGAAAGAAGAGTTGGCATGGGGATAGGGAGTGAGAGGAAATCCTTTTGGACAATGGAGAAAGAGTCTGGCCTGAGGGTGGGGGAATGAGAGAGATAAAACAGAAAACAAATTAACATGGAGGGAAGGGAAGGAAGGAAGAAAGGAGGGAGGGAGAGAGGAAAGGAGAAAAGGAGAAAAAGAGAAAGGCACAGATATCCAGAGAGAAAATCAGAACTATATTGGAAATGAGACAGGAATTGGGAGACAGGAAAGAGAAGCAGGGAAGCGATGCAGGAGTGTGGGTACACACACAAGGCACCGGCGACTTAATGCGGGCCCAACCTGCTCAGCTCAAGAGACTCTCTTTTGTGAGCCTGGCACAGGGAAGATCTGCACATAGAGGAAAATGTGCTGACTCCTGCCCAAGGCCCGTGGGAGGATAAGACAGATCAATTAATCCGGGTGGGGCTCCCTTGTGCCAGGCCTGGCACTACCAGTTCTCAGCACCCAGCCAGGCCAGACCAAAGACTCTCATGTGACCACTAAGCCATTAAAGGGCCATCAGCTGCAGGAAAGAATCAGCCTTTTACTCAGAAAAACCCTCTCTCTGTGCTGATGTCACCTCCACTGGCCTGGCTACCATGAACTTGCCAGGCCTAGCCCCACACCCAGGTAGACCATGCCCCTTGGCCTGGGGAAACTGGCCACTGGGAATCTGAACTGACTTGGAGGCCCCTCTGGGGGCCAGCAGGGCCTGGTACATCCAACTCATGGGATGATCCTGGAGCATATTTGTGAGTGGAATAAGAAGCTCCGGAGCAGAATGTTCCCACAGATCTTAGCTGTAGGGGAGGGAAGGAGGCATGACTGATTCCATCTTAAGGACAAGCAAGTTTTCTAGGAAGAGAACATTTGAGCACAGCATTAAAGGTTGTGTAGGAGCCTCCAGGCAGGCAGAGAAAGTGGAGGGATCCTACGTCAGGAGAAGCACAGGAAAGAGTGGAAAGGTATATAAGTGCAGAGGGCTTATCAGGAAGATGAATGGGAGCTGACACGTAGGCCTGGAGGAAATAAGGCTGGGAGGCACGTGGGTGCAGATAAAGACAGACAAACATAAAGGCACACAGACAGACAAAAGTTTAGTCAGAAGGAAGCTTGGAGGGGGGCACAAATCATTCTTCTCATTGTATTTTTATTTTTAATCTTGTATGTGTGAGTATGTGTGTGAAGTCGACTCTGTTGGACAGTGCCTGAGGGCACAGAGGGAGAGGATGTGAGAGTGACTCAAATCATTTTTAACTACATACGTTGTTCTTCTCTTGAGCTATTGACTGCTCTACCTCATGTGGTGGTCGGTCTCCTGTCTTCTTAGTGGTTTTTCTTTCTTCGGGGCCTTCCTTCCCATCTCAAGTCCTCAACCACCCCTCCAGACGGGCCCCGGCAGAGTGAACTGGCCAGAGAACATCAGAGCCCTCTACCCTCCTTCTTCAGAAGGCAGGCATTCTTTTATACTTGAAAAGTTCTGAAGGCACCAAAAAGTTAAAATTTCCCTCATGCAGTTTTTTTAAAGTTACATAATGAAGTGAAAGTTTCCTCGTTTCATCTGTTAACATTTATCAGTCAAGATATTTTCCTAAGTTAAGTCGAATATATCTCCTTCCACATATATACATACGTGTGTATATATATACATATACTCACACACATATTTATAGAAGAGAAATTATGCTTTACATATTGATATGTTTTTTTATTTAAAAATATATTGTGAAAAAGTTTCCAACTTCATACCTCATATGCAGTCTAGTCCATGGACTACATATATCCCACAAGTTTTCAACTATTTTTTGCATAAGTAGACATTTTATGATGATTCAGCCTGTTTGCTTTTACAAATGATGCCTCTGCAAACATCCTTGCACATGAAGCCTCCTGTACTCTTTTCTAAAACAATTTTTAGTGTTTATTTATTTTTGAGAGAAAGAAAAGAGAGAGACAGAGCATGAGCAGGGGAGGGGCAGAGAGAGAAGGAGATGCAGAAGCCAAAGCAGGCTCCAGGCTCTGAGCTGGCAGTACAGACCCCGACGTGGGGCTTGAACCCGTGAACCGTGAGATCATGACCTGAGCCGAAGTCGCATGCTTAACCGACTGAGACATCCTGGCGCCCCAACCCTTCTCTACTCTTGCTTTTATGTCTATAGCATGAATTCTCCAAGGTCAGGTCACTGAATCAAAGAATTCGCACATTTTACATCTTACTAGGAATTACCCTACTCCTTTTAAAAAAGGTCGTACTTGTTGACACTGCAACAAACCGTGGAATGGAGTGCCTCTTCCACACGCGCCCTCCTGCCCCGGAGCTGCCTCACTGCTTGCTGGATGAAGAGATGCCACAAGGAGAGCCGGCCATTGTCTAGTAATACACGCATAGGTATGGCGATGCTGGCACCATCGTGTTGTCACAATGCGAGAAAGTGCACGTGGAATGTACCGCACAGTGCAGGTGCTCACTCGATGCTAGTTGTTGCTATCATTAAAGCACACCACCACAAAAGCCTTTTATCAGAAGCTTTAACAACCAGTTCGGTGTGGAAGAGAACTGGAGAGGAGAGAGAACAGAGGCAAGGAGGCTCCAGGGGGCTCTGCCCAGACTGGGTGAAATGTCCCTTCTGCTGTGTTCCCAGCCCTGTGCCTACCTCTCTACATGAAATGTAATTAGCTGGTTCATTGTCCACCATAACACCATCCCTGAAGGAGAAGAGTTCTCTGGTTCATCTGGTTCTCTGACACCAGATAGTGATGACTTATGGGCCAGGATGCTGCAGTCTTGCCTAAACACCTGAAGGGCATTGGAAGTGATAAACTTCTGAGTTTGGGACTCTCTATTAGTTGTTTAAGAGAGAGTGACCATGCAAGTTACCATGAAAGAAACGGTTATCACACTGTTAATCATCATGTGATTCTTTTACCATGTGAGTCCCCTCTCCTCAATTAGGATGCAGCCTCTTTAAGGAGGAATCATATCTTAAACTTCTTTGATCATCTCTTCCACCATGACAGCTAGTAGACTGAGGAGGCATGCTGGACGCACTCAATACACACAAAGTGGGGAAAAGTAACGGAACTGGTTTTGGGTGTGATTTGAGGAAACTGGTCCCTCTGCCTTAGACCCATGCTTCGTGCTGATTGATTAAATTCCCATGTGGCCATTTCTCTAAAAGTCCATCTCAGGGATAATGGGATTCTCAGGCCTTCCCTCGGAACGGTGCTGGGCCCTCTGGGGCACACACTCACCAAGGCATGTCCCGCATTCTTCAGCCACAAGTCGTGCATCTGGAATGGGCCAGAGACGAATGTCTGGGGAAATGGGATTATAGGAGGTAACAGCCACTGGGAAGATTTGGCCCCAAAGCTGAGGACTCTTCAATCAATATGCATGACTTTCAGAATTCCTATTTTAATCAGCGAAACGGAAATGAAATTCCAATGTAGCTTTTGGTTTAAAAAAAATTACAAGTGGTATATGATATTCATGCATACCATTTCCTCTGAAATTCTTTTTAAGAATTGAAGAAAATAACCATATAACATACTGGAAAGAACACTAGCCTAGGCATCCAGAGATTTAATTTCATGCCCTAAATTTATCACCTAGTAGCTATGTGATCAAAAGCAGTCATTTCCCCCATCTTACCTCATTTCACTCATATAGAATGAAATGTAAGCTCTCCTTTAGCCCCAGTAATGAACGAGTCCATAATTCCCTAATTAGTGTTGAAGACCCATACATCCACCCATTCATCCATCCATCCATCCACCCATCACCCATCCACCCATCATCCATCCATCCATCCATCCGTCCATCCGTCCGTCCGTCCGTCCCTCCATCCACCCATCCACCCATCCACCCATTTATCCGTCCATCTTTTCCATAAATACCTATGAGAAGTCCTACTTGTGCTATAACCATGCAAATTCGAGTCTTTGGGTTGGCAGACTGATGGCATCATCTCTCTTCTAAGCACTGAGAGTCAACATCTCGGATAAATTCTGACCCTCTTACTCTCTCATCCACTTCACCTCCAACCAGTCTCAAGTGTTTAGTCTTTCTCTGTGTCTCTCTGGACCATC
This sequence comes from Suricata suricatta, assembly GCF_006229205.1. Taxonomy (NCBI): domain Eukaryota; kingdom Metazoa; phylum Chordata; class Mammalia; order Carnivora; family Herpestidae; genus Suricata; species Suricata suricatta. The sequence continues at coordinate 79,275,903 of NC_043704.1, read as the reverse complement.
CCATTCTTCCCATGCCTGCTCCACTGATCCTCTTCCAGCCTCCCCAGCTCTCACTTGAGTGGCTCCAAGATTTCCTAAGTAGTCTTTCAGACTCCATTCTCTTCCTTCCCAATCCACTCTACATTCTGTGCCTAGAGTTATCTCCCATCTTTCATTTTAATCGACATCTTTTGAAAGTTTATTGACTGTAGACACTCTACCTGGACCCTTAAGGAGCTCACAATCCAGAGAGGAAATCAAAGGTTGGGGACAATATGAAGCAGGGCTGCCATGGTGGAGGAGCACTCAGAGGGTTAAATCACTTTGTTTCTCCTGGTGAGGGCTTCCTTCTCAGTTGTTCCCCCTTCCATGCATCACACAGTGCTGTTTTTGCTTCTAGCATCCCAGTCACCAAATCCTTTTACCATTCATTCTCTACTCTCCTTAACCAGACTGTGAGCTCTAAGTCACAAACCTTGAATGGCTCTCTTTTGTCCTCAAGGGGATGTCTAAACCTTTATATTGGGCATTTGAAGCCCTTTAGAGTTTGGATCTATCTTTCCAATTAACTCTGCTAATCAGCCCATATTGGGTCCCATCCCAATATAAAACCCCCTTCCTCCTACCCCCACCTCTAGAACTTTCTCTCTTAGTTACAGTAGCTTGGCCACACCCAGTACTTTCACATTCAATGTCTTTGGGCAAGCTAGTCCCTCTTCTGAGAAAACCCAATATGCTTTTTTAGGATTTGTCTATCCTCCTCTTAAGGTCTAGTTGAAATTCTACTTTATTCAAGAACCTGCATAGCATCAGGCCTACTCATTCAGAATTAATTTTTACCTTTCAAATATTCCTTACAGCAAATATTCTAACACAAGGGTAGTCCATCTTCTACAGAGATTTTTGTGAACCTTTCTGTGTACTTCCTATGTTATGAGCTCCTGGGAAGAAGTGCCCCATCACATGGGTGTTTGGATCCTTTGTAGCACAGATCACAGAACCTGACACTGTACAGAGACTCCCTCTGTACTGAGCAGTCACCATGTGCCAGGTACCTCACTGGCTTTATGACATTTCGTCCTCACAGCAGACCAGGAAATTGGGCTCAGAGAGAAGCTAAGTAACCGGCCCAGGGCACCAGCAGTTACATAATACAATTTAGATTTGAACACAGGTACTTCACAACAACCAGCCTACACTGCCTCTCTACAAGGGGGCATGATAAATGCCGATGGGTTTTATATCCATTTAAAGGAGAGGTGGAAGATATACTTAACAAGCATATCCTGATTCCCTAGGGAGACTTCTAAGAGTTGTGTTTTTTTTAACGAGTTGGCATCTGATACTGCCCTTGAAGACTGAATAGAAATTTGACAAAGAAAAACAAGTAAGAGCATTCTAGTAAGAGAATAAAATTTGAGCTGAGTCCCTGATAAAAGTGAATAAAGGGTGTTTGAGGGGAAAAGACGTGAGCAGATGTGAGCTACACACTGACTCACTTCCCCCACCAGACTATAGGCAATTGAGGGAAGGAAATGTCCTGGTCGCGCTTGGGGCTATACTTCTATTGCCCTTGGCAGAGCCTAAAACAGAGCACGTGTTGAAGAAATATTTTGTATAAATGAACCTACTCAATAAATACTATCCAAGCATTTTCTGCATTCATGTCATTTAAAACTCACTCTTAGCTAGACTGCCGCGCCCCTTAATTGCCTTTGTGAAGGCTTGAAAAGCCCAAACCCAAGCTGTTAGACCCTGAAAGTGAAACCTCCAAGCGCTAGAAATTTCACTGACCAACCCAGTTTCACTGACTGACTGAGTATAAAACAAACATTAAACCAACAGAACAAGCTATGAAAAATCAAATATGAAAAAAAATGTTTCAGTTCCAAGAAACTTAGGTATTTTCAGTAATGTGCCTCCTGCAAGGAAACCTGACGGCTGGGGTGGTATGTCAGTTTCATTTCCAGCTTTGACCTTCTGTCTTCTAAGGAGAGAGGAAAAGCCCCTCCGCCCAGCAGCTGTGCAAGGGGCCTGGGTCTGAAGACACAAAGGGAACTGAGGCAGAATGCGTGAGGTTCTTCTCACCTCACATTGTACTGTTTTGTATTAGAAACAAGCTGTAGGCAGGTCTGTGTCAGTGAGCATATTCAGATCACAACATTTGTTGAATCAGTGAGTCAGAAAATGGCTTAAAGCAGAGCTACTGAGCGGGGAATTTAGCATGATCAAGTAGAAAATGCGTTCAACTTGGGGCTGAACGAGCCTGTTCCTTCTCCGCCACATATTAGCTGGGTGATCCTGGGATGTCTGGGCCTCAGTTTCCTCTTTCAGTTCTCACATATTTGGCAGATCTTTATTATTGTAGGAAATAAAAAACATGCAAACATCCAGAGTTGTTTTCAAAAAGGAGACATTTCTGGAAAGCTCTCTACATACATGGGAATCTGAGAAGTAAGGGTTTTCCCCTTTACTCTAACCCAACATTTCTCAACCTTGCCACAGTTAACATTTTGGGCTGAATACTTCTTTACTACAGAGGCTGTCCTGTGCATTGTAGGAGATCATTTGCACTGTCTCTGATCTTTACTCACTGGATGCCAGTAGCACGCACTTCCCTCTCCCCAGCGGTGGCACCCAGAAATGTCTACAGACACAGCCAGCTGTTCCTTGCAGGCAAAATCATTCCCTGTTGGGAACGATAGCCCTGGAGTTGCATTCCCAACTCAAACTGACTGAGTCCTTAGACTTATGTAGCTGAGAATGGAGTGGGAGGGTGTGGAAACCAGGCACAGAGGCTCCTTCCACTCCTTTAATTTTTTTTAAGTGTTTATTATTTTGAGAGAGACAGAGACAGAGACAGAGACAGAATGCAAGTGAGGGAGGTGCAGAGAGAGGAGACACAGAATCTGAAGCAGGATCCAGGCTGACAGCTGTTAGCACAGAGCGAGACGTGGGGCTCGAACTCATGAGCCATGAGATCATGACCTGAGTCGAAGTTGGATGCTCAACCTACTGAGCCACACAGGGGCCCCTTCACTACTAAGAAGCTAGGGATGGGGTGTCCCTGGGACCTCAGGAAAGTTAAAAGTGTGTGTGGTCTGGAAGAG